>NC_064921.1:526437030-526751613 GCF_023897955.1 Schistocerca gregaria
GAAAGACTAAGTGCATTGTGTGTGATAGAGGTGGCAGGGGGATGGCAAAAAATAGACAGGTCAGGAAATGAAAGTTGTAGAAAACTAAAATGGAGTGAAGAAAGGAATAGCTACTGTGAAACAATGGTGGGACCAGTGAAATTAACATAAATTAAGGCCAGGTAGGTGGCAAGAACTAAGGACATGTTGTAGTGCTAGTTCCCACCTGTTTGGACCTCTGAGAAACAGGTGTCTGGGGGAAGAATCCAGATGGAATGTGTGGGTGAAACAAGCACTGAGGTCATGAATGTCATGCTGGAGTGCATGCTCTCCAAGGGGATATTGTGTGTTGCCAGTGTTTACTCTCTGCCTATGTCCATTCATCCTAACTGACAGTTTGGTTGTGGATATGCCAATGTAAAAGGCCGAAGAGTGTTTACATAACAACTGGTATATGACATGTAGATCCACAAGTTGCTCTCCATGTGATAATATATGTTCTACCATTTACAGGGCTTGTGAAGGTGTGAGAAGGAGGGTGCATAGGGCAAGTCTTGCATTGGGGACTGTCACAGGGCTGGGAGCCATAGGGTAGGGAGATGGATGCAGAAGGACCATAGGGTTTGACAAGGATATGGCAGAGATTGGGAGGGTGATGGAAAGTTATTCTAGTTGTGGTGGGCAATTTCAGGACATGATTTTAGGATGCCATGGCCTTCTTGAAATAGCTGATTAATGTATTAAAGAGCAGTATAATACTGAGTGACAAGTGGTGTACTCCTAAGTTGTTTTTTGGATGGGTCAGCAGTACCAGGATTGGATGTGATGGCCTGGAAGGTGACATCTGACATGTTCCAGTTCGAAGTTGGCTTAGCATATAAACCATCCAAGGAAAGTTGAGGGGTTGATAACTGCAGAATATTGTAGAAGGAGAGAAGTCTGGTGGAGTGGAAATTGGCAGATGAGGAGTATAGGTTACAGATTAGCCAGGTAAGTGCAAAAGATTACTGTATTTGAAACTGTGAAGAGGTTGGTATAGAGTAGGTTTACATCCAGAAATGGACATTCAGTGTAAGGCTTTTGCAAAAAAAACTCTAAAGGACAAGCAGGTTGCAGGAAACAGAATCTGAGACCTCAGTTTTGTTAGTGCAAATGCATGTTTTCGAAAATAATGGATGTAATATGTGATTGGATTCATCATGGTAGGAGAGACGGCTTGGAAAAGTCATAAAAATAAAAAAAAAAAATAATAAATGTTTGAAAATTATGGGCGAAAATTTCTCTTCAGAAAAGTGATCTATATATTTGGAGGGGGGGAAAGATATTGGTATGGGAAGTTGTGAACAGAGACAAAATTTTAAAAACTGGGCAAACAGGAAGAGGCGTAACTGCCTCTTTCTGAAAATGTAAAGTACTTTGGCAAGTAAAGTAGTGTAGGAGACAGCAGTAATAGTCGATCAGTGTGATTTGATGAGAAACAAATGCACAAACACAAGGTAAGAGGGAGTGGGAGATAATATAAATTTCAATTTTACAACCCGCAAGAGACGATTGGGAGAATGCCGTGCAGTGCTGTGAATCATAAACAAATTGTGTGCCATTATGAAGCCCATCACATATTACATCTGTTCTTTTCTAAAACATGTGTTTACACTATTGAAACTGAGGTCCCACATTCTATTCCTTGAAACCTGTATGTTCTCTGGAATTACTGTCAAAGGCCTAACATTGAAAGCCCCTGTTTCTGTATGTAATCCAGCTCAACATCAGCCTCTTTTACAGTCTCAAATACAGCAATTTCTTGCACTTATCCCCCTAATCTGTGACTTTTATGTCTCATCTGACCATTTCCACTTCACCAGACTTCTCTCCTTCTACAAAGTCCTGTAAGTTATCTGCCCCTCATGTTTCTTTGGATCATATCATGTTGCTAGACTTCACTTCAAAAAGCTATCCCACCCTCTCCTAAACTACCTCAATAGTGATGTTTCCCTTCCTGTCCCTCTGCAGCTCCCTTAAACAGCCACCGTATCAAGCACTACTCCTCTCCTACAGACCGAGCTTGTCAAACCACCTTAACATCCCCCAGCCTTCACCACTGCCTGCCAAACCAGTAATAAATCATAATCACGAGAACTAGTTACAACAATCTGTTGCCCTCTCTCTCTCATCTAAAGCACTCTTCCCTCCTGAATTATCTGTATCATCCAAGGGTCTACTTTCAGCCCTGCTGCTTTGGTGAAGGATCTTCTTTCCTTCAAACGCAATGTCAACTGGAAATATCACTTTTTAATTCAATCCCAAAACCTTTCCAGCAGCAAACCTGACATTGAACCCTGCCTTGAACAGTTCCAAGAATGACCCCAACTTTATCCATCACCACCGCCACAAAATCATCCCTTACAAGCCTTACAAGAATTCCTCACATCCAGCATTGCTTTCTCAGGTTCTTACAACATGACTGTAACCTGTCCTCTGCAGAAATCCAGGCTCTTCATTCCCTAAAATCTGATAACCCCATCATTATCCTTCCGGCAGACAAGGTACTTCACTGCCAGGAGTGTCCGCCACCGTAGCTGAGCGGACAGCGCTCCGGCTTGTCATGCTGGGGTCCTGGGTTTTATTCCTGGCTGGATTGGAGATTTTCTACACACAGGGACTGGATGTTTGTGTCATCTTCATCACCATCATTTCATCCTCATCAATGTGCAAGTCGCCGAAGTAGCGTCATGTCAAAAGACTTGCAACAGGCAATGAAGTCTACCTGCCAGGAGGCCATCACCACACGATATTTCATTTCACTTCCAGGAGTATGTTAATGAAGATCTACACCAGCTGCCTTGACACCTCTACATACAGCATCTGCCATCAAGATCCTATCCTTGTGATTCAAACTGACCTGCAGCCCCACCTTAAAACCTCAGGCCCCTCATAAGGCCTGACACCTCAATTCATAGAATTTCTTAACCTTCCCAAGTCATTCACCTTCTTCCTAAGATCCACAGACCCAATCATCCTGGCCATCTCATAGTTGTTGGCTTCAAAACACACACCGAACGTATGTCTGCCTTAGTTGATCAACACCTGCAACCCTTAGTACAAAGACAACAATTTCCTAGATCATCTGAAATCCATGCCTGTCACACTTCCGCCACCCACCTTGCTTGGCACTATTGATTCCATCTCCCTGTATACCAACATTCCCCACATATGTGGTCTGTCTGCAGCTGAGCATGTCTTCAGTCAGTGCCCATCTGATTCCAAACCTATGACATCCTACTCCACCATTGAGTGTCAGTCATAAAACAGATCAGAGGTACAGCCATGGGAACCAGGATGGCTGCTTCGTATGCCAATCTTTTCATGGGTTGCTTGAAGGGTGCTTTCCTGGGATACATAATCCTTCAGTACCTGTTTTATTTTAGATACATTGATGACACCATTACCATATGGACTTATGGTGAGACTACCCTGTTAAAATTTCTGAAATCTCTAAACACATTCTCCCAGTTAAATTTCACATGTCATATTCCAAATCCCGTACCACTTTATTTGATGTTGATCTCATCCTCACCAAAAGCCAGCTACACCCTGATGTCCACATGAAACGTACTAACAAAAAGCAATACTTACATTTTGAGAGGAGTCATCCTTTCCATGTCAAACGTTCCCTCCCATACAGCCTTGGCATTTGAAGCAAATGTATTTGTTCAGATACTGGCTCTTTGCAGCAATACACAATCATTCTTACCTCATCCTTTGCTGGATGTAATTACACCACCAGTATACTTCAAAAGCAGATTTCCCAGGTCATCACATCCAATCCTGATACTGCAGGTCCCTCCAAAAAACAACTTGGGAGTACACCACTTGTTACTCAGTATTATCCTGGTTTTGAATACATTAATCAGCTACTTTGACAAGACCATGACTTTCTAAAATCATGCCCTGAAATGAGGTCCATTCTGTCTGAGATTTTGCCCACCACAACTAGAATAGCTTTTTGTCCCCCTCCCAATCTCCTCAATAGCTTCGTCAATCCCTATGCTGCTCCTCCCTACTCTACAGCTCCTAGCCCTGTGACCATCTCTGGTGCAAGACTTACCATATGCACCCTTCTACCACCCCATATATCAGCCCTGTAACTGGCAAAACATATACTATCAAAGGGAGAGCCACCTGTGGATCTACATGTGTCATATACCAGTTGTCATGTAGTAAACACTTTTCGGCCTTTTACATCGGAATGACTACCATCAAGTTGACAGTTATGATGAATGGGCATAGACAGAGTGTGTATACTGGCAACACACAATATCATGTTGCAGAGCATGCTCTACAGCATGACACCGAGCGAGGTGGCGCAGTGGATAGACACTGGACTCGCATTCGGGAGGACGACGGTTCAATCCCGCGTCCGGCCATCCTGATTAAGGTTTTCCGTGATTTCCCTAAATCACTCCAGGCAAATGCCGGGATGGTTCCTCTGAAAGGGCACGGCCGACTTCCTTCCCCATCCTTCCCTAATCCGATGACCACGCTGTCTGGTCTCCTTCCCCAAACAACCAACCAACCAATCTACAACATGACAGTCATGACCTCAGTGACTGTTATACCTGCACGTGCCATCTGGATTCTTTCCCCAGGCACCATTTTCTCAGAGCTCTGCAGGTGGGAACTAGCACTTAAACATGTCCTCAGTTCTCGCTACCCACCTGGCCTTAACTTATGTTAATTTAATAGGTCCCAACATTTTTTTACAGCCACTGCTCCTTTCTTCACTCCATTTTAGTTTTCTTCATCTTTCATTCTGACGTGCGTATTTTTTGCTGTCCCCCTGCCACCTCTATCACACACAATGCACTTAGCCTTTCACCTGTTCTAGCAGTAATTTCTGTCTTGCATATTACCTTATCTTCCAGCTTTAAGCTCTCTGGTTTTCAAATCCACCTGGTACAGTCGCCAGTAATCAGTCTTTCCTTCTCATCCTGTCTGGCAAGTCTCCCCTGACCCGTGGTTCTGGATGACTTTTCTGAAGTCTTAAACTTTTCCTAAACCTCACCGGTTCTTTTCCTTCACTGCTGTGCCTTCCCCTTCAATGTTTCTGCCATAGGAATGAGCCACTTGTTCTGAAAGCTTGCATACATTATATCCTTTATGTGGATGTTCTCTTGCCACCGTTTGGTGAGTTTTTAAAATCAGTCAAGTTACATAATATTTTCTAATGTTAAAAAAAGATAATTGTTTCAAAAATATTACAAATAGGTTCCTCCAACAATTCACATTTTAACTATTAGAGCAGTTACATTTCATTTTGAAATGTATATTCCCTAAGCTGTGCATGAACAGATAGATACACTGTGGAGAGGGGGGAGGGGGGGCAAAAAAATAATACCTTTCATGTGATGCAATAGCTAACTGACAACATGTCTCAAAAGCACATTTCATTGGTAATTTGCTGTTACTTTATGACATTAGTTCCTTGTTAACATATTGCTTGAAATTGTTAAATTTTTTTGTGTTACTCCATTCTTAGTGGCTAGTTTGCATTTAACTATTAAGAATGGAACTGTAATTCCGTTGTGGAATATGCACTAGAGTGAATTTTTTAATGGAATAAAACCTTGTGCTGAGTAGTAGTGTGGAATTAGAAGCTGGATAAATATAAATGTAGGCTTCCAAGACCATTGTCACATTCAATAAATTTTATTGGGTTTGTGACAGCATTGCCAGTATATATAAAACTACCAACGTTTCAATCCCTGTAGTAAGCTACCTTCTTCAGGGTGTTATTATTTACTGATGAACGAGAAAACTTGGTTTCTTATATACCTGCAGACATGGCTGTTACCTAATTCTGATAGTGTGTGAAGGATGAAGGGGAGGGATGTTAGATCTTTATTAGTGTTTTTATTATTTCTTTTCATTGGTGGAAATCCGACATTTTGATTGGTGTTTGCATTCTGTGCCAAGCAAGCATCAAGCTGCTTTTCCGAAGCAGTAACAGAATAAAAGATGTTCTTCATACAACAAAACATGCAGTTGACAAACTACATGCTGCTGGAGTTTACAAAATCAGGTGCAAATGTGGATTAGTGTATGTAGGCGAGATGGGGTGACCCATCAGCATACGGATATCTGAACACGAAAGATATACCAGACTAAGACAGAACACCAAGTCAGTGATGGCAGAACACCAGGCTGAGTGTGGTAAACAGATTGATTTTGATGAAGCACGTGTATGTGCGAAACAGTTGAAGCACGTGTATGTGCGAAACAGCCTCTTACTTTCAGGAGGAAGATTAGAGAGGCAATAGAAATAACCAAGTGACCCACCAACATGAACAGAGAAGACGGGTACTGACTTCCGACATCTTGGCTGTCAGCAATAACAGTGTTACGGGATGACAGCTCACATGAAGTAACACATACAGGTGCACAGGAAACCATAGCAGCCGCAGGTACACAGAGGACTAGCATGCCTCGGCCGGTGCTAGAAAGCAGGAAAACAATGCCACATCACTGCTGCTGCCTGATTTTCCATTTGCCGATTTCCCCCAATCCCAAGCAGTAATGCGAACACCAATCAAGATGTCTGGTTTCCACTAGTAAGAAATAATCAAAACACCAATAAAGACTTCTGACATTCCTCCCCTTAATCATTAACAGCCTATCAGAATTAGATAATAGCCATGTCTGCAGGTGAATAAGAAACAAAGTTTTCTCATTCAGCAAAAAAAAAAAAACTGAAGCAGGTCACTTGCAACAGGGACTGAAACGTAGGTAGTTTTATGTATATTGACAATGTGGTCACAAACCCAGAAAAATTTTACTGAATGAAAATAGAATCTGGATCTTTGCCTTAATTTGTTGAGACTTCATTATGTAGTTTTCTATAACTTTCACAGTTTAAAAGTTAAAATATATGATTTTAAAATCCTTTCCCACCAGACGTTTTAGTAATTCCTGTCAGAGAGGAATGTCAGAACAGCATTGTAAAATATCATCTTATGTATCTCAATTGTTACTTGCTACTTTATGTAATGCTGTGATTTGTGTTTATTGTGGGCAGTGTGATGATTTGCCACTGTGTTTTGCTACTGTCTTAAAATATTCTTTTCTTTTCTTTTAATAATATATTGAATTGTAGTTTAAAATGTAGTGAGACCATTTTTCACTAGTATTACACCTGCTTCTTGTTGGTGATGGTCTTAACATGCACACACGTGCACTCGCCCGCAACCCCCCCCCCCCCCCCCTCCCACTGCTGCCCCCCCTCCCCCCCCACACACACACAATACATGCATGAGGGGTGAAAGGTGAGGGGGGAAATAAAAGAGAGGAGAGGATGAAATTGTTAAGTGTGTTAGAATGTTAAAATTGGGGGAATAATGTTGCCTTCCACTGAAAAATCCATATGATGAGCCTTACTAGAATTGGACATTACTAACAAATAGATATAAAATAATACAGAAAGTAATGTATTTCTTCTGAAACTGTATTCTAATTAACATTTCTTTGAAAGTATGAATGTTAAGACATGAACAATACACAGTAGGTTTTTAGGGGGAGAGAGTAGGTGAGCAGTTTATGCTGTTTATGTTAATTTTTGTCTTGCTGTTTGGCTCTATGTTTATTCATTACCCAAACTACTGCACAAATTTTAATACACATCTACATAAATACTTTGCAGTGAATTAGTTATTTTTGATTGAAATATACCAATGATGATCCTAGCAACCCATCACTGACCCTTGACATCCAT
This sequence comes from Schistocerca gregaria, assembly GCF_023897955.1. Taxonomy (NCBI): domain Eukaryota; kingdom Metazoa; phylum Arthropoda; class Insecta; order Orthoptera; family Acrididae; genus Schistocerca; species Schistocerca gregaria. The sequence goes on from NC_064921.1 coordinate 526,444,775, forward strand.
TTGCCTGGCCTGCTTCACATAAAGTAGAAATATCTATGGAGTGAGCACTTAGATGCACTGAACATAATTTTGTCACCAATGTACATTGGCTCCAATAGTCACCTGACTGTGGTGCAGTGTTAAGTTTACACACAAGCACTCTACAGAGTTTCAATTTAATTACATCACTAATACAGACGTATATCTCTAAGAAGTACCACAGACTCTGTACATGTGTTTCATATTCATCTTAACAATTTGCATTCTGTATCTGGAATGAACTTGGCTTAAAGAATTGTCATTCCTTTATTGGAAACTAAAGTATTAATTGTAGACAGTTGTTCTCCATGGGATAAGTTCAAGTACTAGTTTCCAATTGTTATTACTTTAAAAAAGCACAGCGGTTTGGAGATCTGATAAATCCAAAGGCAATGATTTAGAGCAGGCTATTCCAGTTTGAGTGGCCACCCAAGGGCAGTTGCGTAGGCTAAGGCACAAGTAGGCCAGGGTTAGGCAAGCAACTGATGAATAGGCAATTAGGCAGGTGAGCCATAGTATTTGCTGTCATGCTGGCCTGACCAGGAGCCCACTACCAGGATGGCCAAATGACTCATGTAGAACATGTGCAATAGGGCCAACTGGTGGGTAATGTACCCTATTTGTGCCTGCCTGTGGCCTAGCTGACAGGCACCCATGGCCAAGGTTGCACAATTCCCGTGTGCAGTGCTGGAGTAGCTGTTATGTGTTAGTCTTATCTGCAGTTGAAAATTTGCTCATAATGTTTGTACATTATGGCCATATAGTCATATAAATTACTCCTGTGATCTTATCTCTTTATTATACTGTGTCTAGATGTTTTTTCACTCCATAAAGTGTCTCTTACTAGTATGTCAGCCATAATTAGACCTTTTTTGTACTTACATATGAAAAGTATATTTTCCTCCCTTGATGTATTTCTATTTGCATCTATAGCAGTAGTAATTACTCACCATTGCTGTTACTAATAAATAAATGTGTAAAAATAGGGCAGATAGGTGTACATAATGTTTCCAGACTTAGCTCAATATGTAAACAAACAACATTATACTTAAGTCATGTGATGATTTCAGTTTGGTGATGGCTGCATCCACATTACTCTATGCTCACTCCATAAATATTCCTTCTCTATGCTACCTCATAAGAATTCCCACACTGGAGCAGTACTATAGAATACTAGTGATGTGCCCCCAGCTTCGCACAGGTACCGCTAAGAATGTATTTCCTAGATGACCTGTCTCACTTAGTACTAATAAATTTTATACACAAGCCTTCCTCATGAATCAGTTTATGTAGTAGCGAAAGTAAAATCAAAATCCTTACAATAGTACCTGAGATTAGCCTTCACATACAAACAGAAAACACAACAGCAGACTTTAATTTATAATATGTATGGAAGTCACACTGGCATATTGAATGCAGTTTCCTTAACAGATACACTGCATCTTCCTAACATATACACTACACTTTCCCAGACCATCTTCTGCCAAGTTTTGAATTCAATTTCCATGCAACTACTTTCACACATTCATTCCATGTTGTGTCACTTCCTCATATTACCTCCAGGCATATAGCTTATGTGACAGACTCCAGAACTTTACTACCGATCTTCTAACTACATTTAATTGGGTTTTTCATCTTTGTTAAGGACGTGATCATGCAGTTATCTACATCCAAAAGAGAACTAGAATTCAGCAAAAAATGTAATGGTAGTATACGTATTGATCTCTATTGACACACCGTAGGCATCATCAGCATCTTATTTGAACAATCTGAGTGTACTAGTGTGCCCATTGAATAAATCATTTTTGTAATAAAAGTAGGTCCTCCATCTTCAGTAGATGTTTACAGGAAGCTCTTTCTTTTAAGGCAAATAATAAGGTAGCAAAAACTCTCGAGACATTCTCAATTGTGAGTTCACTTGCCCCACTCCCAGCCTGCTGGAATGTGGTTGAAAAAAAGTGAGTTTACGACAGAAATACTTCTAGTTCACTTTATGAATGATGTAAAACGCACATAGTGTACTGCCAGTATTGAAGAAAAGTGTCTAGTTTAAATCGGGGAAATATATTGATTCCTTCATTGTAGTCATTGCTGGATTATTGTAGCAAACCATATTGCAAGTATAGTCATGCTGTGTAGTAAAAACACAAACCTGTGATCTTGTCTACTGCATTTCAGTTTTTTGTTTCAAATGTTCAGTGAAATTCACATTGAAATCGGTATTAAATATGGCTTATGTGTTTTTGTTATCCTGCAAAATGAGACATTCAAATTAAAGAACACTTTCAGTAACTTCACAATCTAGCATTTAGTGCTGTATTGCCGTATGCCACTCCTGTAAATGAATGAGTTCTAAAAGGGTGGAAAACACTGATAGTCCTCAATGAGCCAAGCAACATTTTTACCTTTTGGGACTGAAGCTTTTAACAGTGCGATATTTCACCATTTCTGGGTAAAGCATATGAAGGGTGTGACTGAGTGCAAATTTGTGTGATACTTCTGTTTAGTTGTTAGTGTTTCATAGTGCTTAATTAATCTGCACAATTTATTTAGAAAGTATTTCTATTTATTTTCATGTGATTGGTAGATTTGCAGCTCCACTTGTCACAAAGGTACATTCTTAGCTCGTGTGTATTCATCATTATTCTCACTGTTCATCATATCATTTTCATCTCCATCCGACATTGTTGTACTTCTTTCATCCCCTATAGCAACACAGTTTTCAGAGGCAGACTTGGCCCGTAGCTTGCTGTTTACCATCAGTAATGACATCGGCCAGATTGCTTGCCTCTACGCTTTGATGCATGGCCTTAATAAGGTGAGTGGGCAGTTCATTGTCATTAAACATTGCTTCGTGCTTTCACACTCTTTTTACTGATTTATGTTTCTTTTTCAGTTCCTCTTTTGTAGCAGGGCTGATGTGATTGCACAGAGTTGTATATAAACAGTATGCTTTGTTTTGTCTGTTTTGTTCATTCTTACTGGTTGCTTATTTTTATCTGTGTACTAACTGAAATTTCTAGGTAATGTGCAGTTCTTTAAGACTAAAAGTCTCGTGTGACGTTGCATGTTGTGGTTAATTTAGGAATTGTATATATTTGGTCTAGTTTTCTGTAGATAGTATTTAGTTTTCACATGGAGAGAGCCAGTCACAGTTGAAGTTTGTTGGTTGGAAATTCATTTAGTTTTTCACAACAGCAAAGCACCAGAGGCTTAACGCAAATTTTAATTAAGAGAATCAAAACACTTTGCCTTCTGGAATATGTGAGTAGTTGCTGGGAATTCTGAATTCATCATTCCATGTTTAGGTTTTCCAAAATTATTGCATTCAGGTAAGACAAAAGATATAGGAATATCTACATTATTCACTATACTGCATAACATTTCTCCTATTATTTTACTTACTGGAAAATGACAGAAACAAAAAAAAAAAATAGCAAAACAAAATATTTGTGCCATTGAGAAGTAAAGTAATACTATGTTTGTAGTTTGCTGTAAGCTGTGCACATCTTGTTGGTGCTAAATGGGGAGTAGCTTGGAGATATCATTTTTAAATAGGTGATTTTGGATTTGGTGAACCTGAAGTGCCTTGATTAGGGGCTCATCAGCACTGCCAGTTCTCCGTAAATGTAACATGTGAGCAAACTTCAGCAACAGCAGTGGAATGTGATGCTGGAATATAGTGAGTTACAGATAGCAAATATATACATAATGATGGTACCAATTTATATAAAAAGAAAACCTAAATGTCAGGCTGTGCTGTGTTCTGATGGGTTTTTATTGGATGTTGTTCTATAACATTTGTTAGTGGGGTAAGACACTTTTTAGGGGGCAGTCTCTCAGCTACATGGCACGCAATTTTTATAATGCATGCTCATATATGGAGAGCTTTGCTTGAATGGACTTGCATATCCCTAGATGCCTGTGGGAACTCTGCAATTAACCTCCCAATGTTCCCACTGATTGGAGAGAACTGTTGTGTGTTAACATGCATCCAGTGAAGAGAGTTCTAGAATAGAATCTTGATCAGCTCTCAATTAAAATGTAAGCAAAAATAGTAACAATTACAAGTTATGTCAGTATCAGCGTGTTGATATTAGGCAAGAAGAAAGTAGTTTTGGATAAGAAAACTTTTTTACATTCGGAAAGAGCTAGAATGGGCAGCAAGTACTCTTAAAATTGTGACAAGCGTATGTAATGACCGAGCAAGCTGGCACAGTGGTTAGCAAACTGGACTCACATTCGGGAGAACAACAGTTGAAACTCACACCCAGCCATCCTGATTTAGGTTTTCTGTGATTTCCCTAAATCAGTTCAGGCAAATGCTGGAGTGGTTTCTTTGAAATGGCATGGCCAACTTCCTTCCCCATCATTCCCTAATCCGATGGGACCAGTGACCTCACTGTTTGGCCCCCTCCCCCAAATTGACCAACCAACCATCCATATCTAAAGACATCCTTCTGGCTGAGACTGCTGCAGGTCAACAGGCAACAAATTTGCTAAGAACCAAAATATTGGTGACTATCCCTAGTTGCTAGCAACTTCACTCAGAAAGAGAGAATGTGTCAAAGAAAGTCCTCACCTATAAACAGTCTCTATTCTACAGTGAAATATGGAGAACCTTAAATTTGTCATACTAGGAATACAAAATGCATGCCTTTTGGAAAACAAACTTCAAAGATTGTGGCGCTCATATGCTAAGATGCCATAAAGATGACGTTGATGCTAAGATGTCATAAAGATGACGTTGGTGGTAAGAGAGCAAAAGGCACCTCAACTGAAAGATTTCCATTCACCACTGTTCATGTTTTGCAGTTTTAGCATGTGGTTCTTCTTGGTGTTGATAAAGCAAAATGATCTCTCATGCATAGCTGACCATTGACCATTGGTGTATAGTGATTCATTATGTCCATTGATGTTCTAAAACACATTATTTTACAATATTGGAGTAATTCTGAGAGCCCTACACCGTGCATGTATGTTTGGTCTTGACTATTTGTATATGATACCCCACTGTAAACATTTCAAGTTTATATATCAATGCATGGACAATTGCTCAAATAGAAAAATTAATTACAATTTTCTGAAGGTGCAACAATGGAACTGATCTACCAAACTTGCAATTTTAGGCAGTTTCATATTGTACTGTTTATCTTTAGGAAAAGAAAATGTTCAGCTGTAACTTCATTGTATAAATGGAATATTCAGTTCATAAAATAATTAAAATTATAAAGAAGGTCGGAAAGGCTTACTTCTTTAAGAGGCACAACACCCAGTACTTCATATAGGAACATAGCAGACAGTAGTCTCCACCTTGCTTAGTCCTCCTAACCTATGCAAATACTTCTTAGGACTTATGAAATCCTCAGACCACCATTCCAACACCTTGGGCCTCACTTGCAACCTTTCTCACTGCAAATACTGCCCCAGGCAATTGCTACTACTTATTCCAGCCATGGAAAATTACAGAACATTAATGGCAGGGAAAAATATGTAGTTACCTGTGTTATTTGCCAGCTGACACATTCACTGCAAAGCTTTATACCTAGAATGTTGAACTGGCTGACTGCATGGAAGGATACAGAAGAACCATGCACCATAGTTATATCCAGTATGCAGTTGCTGAACATAACACAGTATAGTTTGATTACAATGTCCTTAAAGTGAGCTCCCTAATTCCTGATCTGCTGAAACCAGTAGAAGCTAGTTAACATCAGTACAAAAGTGTTTGGTGTCTGGCCACCTAACATTGACGGTTTAAAAATGCAGTACCTGTGTATTCTATAACTATTCAAAGTGACTGTTATGCTATGCCATGCTGAACCAGCAACCACATGTGTAGTGCCAGTAGTGTGTAATGGAAGCACAGCTTGTTTCTCTCTCACTATCCCTCTCCTTGGGCTTCAGTAGGTGGCGCTTGCTTCCTTTCACTGCCCATACCCAACTGAAAATTCATTCAGGACATTGTGAGCAAACTATATACGGAACATTTTGGATACTCCCATTCAGTACTAGTTACTCTGGCACCCTCCTGTCTTCTGTCTAATATATGTCAGACCTGCCCCCCTTTCCCACTCTATTGCAGTTTCTTACATAGTAGTTAAAATTTATTTACTTGTCTTCATTTCCCATACTTCCTTTCTTTCTCTGCCCCCCCCTCCTCCCTCTCCCCCTTTCTCTTTTTCTCTCTCTGATTGTATTATTCTTTCCGCTTTTCATTTCCCCTTTCAGTTCATCTTTACTCCTCGCTCTGCCCCTTCTATCATATCCAATCCCATACTCTTTGTTATGCTGCTTCCTTGATCTTTGTATTTCCTCTCCATAAACTGAGCAAGGTGGCTTAGTGTTTAACACACTGGACTCGCATTTGGGAAGACGGTGTTTCAAAGCTGTGTCTGGCCATTCTGATTTAGGTTTTCTGTGATTTTGCTAAATCACTTCAGGTAAATTCCATGATGGTTCCTTTGAAAGGGCACAGCCAACTTCCTTCCCTAATCTGACGAGATAGACGATCTCGCTGTTGGGCCACTCCCCCTAAATCAACCAACCAAGCAACCTCTTCATAACAAATCCTTTCTTTTTCAACCTACCCCAGTCAATCCCTCTCTCTCCTCTTCTAAGAAGAGACAGTTAGTTCTAGAAACTAGAAGAATGATTTCTGTTTTTTATGTTCCTGTTAATAGTATTGGGCATTGCACCTCTTAAGGTAATTAATGGTCAGATTTTATATTTCTTTGTAATTGTAACAAGAAAAAAGTCAAGTTCATTTGGCAATATTTGAAATGAAATATTGTCTGCAAAATCATTTCTTCCCCCCCCCCCCCTCCCCCCCTCCCCCCAAAGATGAAGGAATCATTAATGCTATATCAGTTTTAAATTCGTAATGTGATGCACCGAAAGGTTTATATTGAGAATAAACTCAGGAATTTTTATTATTCTGTTATTTCAAGTGACAGCTTTAATTTTCATTTCTAATTATATCTTCAGTGTGGCTGTAGTTTCTTTGGTTATCTGAGCAACAACCCACATTTTGATATGTTGGTAAACTGAAGAGCGAGCGAGTCCCCACTCTGCCTACCCAGCTACGTCAGAAGGCGCTTCTACAGGCTGTTTCACAAAAGACGATAGCTTCTTCTGAAACACAACATTATAGAGTAAAAAATATTAACTTAAAAACAGAAGTCTGGATTCTAACTGCAAACATAGGATTGAATGCCTGTTCATGTGAAATTGTGTTCCTCTACTGCTATCCCATGAAGTGCAATCAATCTGTAAGATTTAAGGCTTGCTCTTACTTTGTGTTTCTAGTAAAAGGTAGAAGTTTTCTCCGAAGGGCTGTGTTGAACGTAACAATACTTACAACATGAAGAGTGTTTAAAAAAGTAAAGATAAATTTATAATTTCATGTGTTGTATTAGTCTGATTCACACTACTTTTTTGTTGCTCTCTTTGAAAACATGTCTGAAAAGTATCTGTACAATGTTATGCAATTTGGGCATTTGGTCTGTTGTCAGCTCTCAAAAAGGTTACATATGTTTTGGTTGTATCAACGATTATGTGTTTTGTATGCAAATTGATTAAAGAATCTTTGTTACTCATTGTTACAAGAATGGAATAAAGTATTACAAATTTTTAGAAATGTTGATTTTGGTGAGTCTGCTATGGGTATAGAAGTGGTATAAAAATTTGAAAGCTGGCCTTAAAGCATGGTGGTTTTACAAACATGGATGAGATTAAAAATATATAGTTAAGAGAGCTATCAACTATCTTGAAGAGAGAGTTCAGAAAGTGTTTCGGGAATTGGAAAAAGCACTGGCATAAATGTATAGTATGTAATGGGGAATATTTTGAAGAGACTAACATTACTATAGATTAGCAAATAAGTTCTCACCAAAAAATAAAAATTAATATGTAAACGCACCTCTTACGTCAAGCATTTTACATAGAAGTCCATATTAGTGTACATGTTTCGAAGGAAATTTCACCAGTGTTTAGCATACTTATTGCATATATGTTTTAAGCAATATGTCTTAGAATCAAGTGAATAGTAACTGAGATATAGTGACAGAATACACTCAAAGGTAGCTGTTCAAATAACATCAAAGATTTTACGTGACTGAATTACATTCCATTAGCGAAAATGTCTTCAATAATCCCATCCTTAACCCAGTACTCTCGTTCAATTTTCTCTACATAGAGACAGTATGCACTCCAGTCATCTTGAGTTATTGTTTCAAAACCTGTAGCAATTGAGACAAGTGTTTAGTTTAGGGAAAAAAACTGAAACTAAGAAAATTGCTAGATCTTCTTTCACCAACTGCAGTAACTTCGTCGTGCAAATATCTCCAAAACTATTTCTTTTTTGAGTTTTGCCCACACCAGTTCAGTAGGATTTAAGTCAAAGTTGTATGGTGAATGTCACAGTGTGCCCATGAGCTTCAAGTATTTTATTAACTTTAAATACTTTGTCTTCCGGCTTATGTTGTTTAATTAAATCAAATAATTTTGTTTTTATCATTGACAAATCAGCTTCAACCTTATTTTTTAATAACCAGGCAATCATTTCTCTTTTATTCAAGGACCTAGTTGGAGCTCTGCTACACTCCTTCGTGTGATACGAAGCATTATGCATAACAATAACACAATTTGGTGGTAGATTCGGAATTACTTTAGTCGATTTCCAATTTCAAAAAATTTTGTAGTTCATTTGCCTATGGTAGTCCTCTGTGGCACATCCCACTTTATAAATTACTTGCACTTCTTTTAATCTAATGCTGACAGCAATAATCCTACTGCTTCCACTAACATTGCCCATAATGACATCAATACCAGGACCCTGCCAAAATTTTTTATAAGTAATGTTGTTATCCACCCAAGCCTCAGCAATATAAAAGAAATTTCTGCCTATCTCCCTTAATTTCCTCACTTTGATCAGGTACTTACATCACCAGTCAATTATATCCGTTCTCTCTGTAGAACCTTTCGTTGACTTTCAGATCTTTTCCAGATAAATCTCATTTCACACAATGTCTTGTGTAAAACATCTTTCTGCCAAAGGAAAATGGATTTTTTTGTTTTATGGCAGTAAGTAATTTCCATAATGTCAGCACTATTTTTTTAATTATGTAAAATTCCTCCATCATTTGTCAAATGAGCGATTTTGTGAAACTGTTTATAATGAAAAGGTTTCTTGCCAAAATTATTACTTTTCCTTCATGACGAAATCGGCCATGGCAGAGCACACACTGAGTGAGACTGACCACATAATAAAATTCACCGATGCAGAAGTTCTGGCTGTAGAGAAGCACTATCACACGCGCTTGTTCAGAGATGCTGTAGAAACACAAAAACACGGAACAGTTTCAACAAGAAAGAGGAAAGCCTTAAGGTAAATGGATCATGGCTTCCCATACTGCAGTGAACGACCGTCGCAGGTAGCAAGAGGAGAACTGCATTGGAAATGATCCAGGAGAAGCCCACGGACATTGGCGCGCCAGGTACATATAGTCTGCGGCTGCGAGCTCAGCTCCAGTTCACCACCGGCAATGGAGGGTGAAGCTGTGACAATGCCAGCCACTCGTGCTGGTGAAAAGTCAGTAAAATCATTAGATGAACATCGGCCGAAGAACCCGAGACATAAGCCAATAGGCAGTTTGTCAACAAGTACCCACAAAAGCCTTAACAATTTTGTATGTAAAGTTAACGGAGTGATGCTGGCTGACAACTAAGATCCCACAAATAGAAATGAGATATGTCACTGCAAGCCGATCTACACTGCTACACAGTGACTGATTTTGGGTGTTCCTGTAGGCCAGTTGCAGGGTTCTTCCAGGCAAGTCCACTTCCCCCAACAAAAGCACTGCTCACTCTTGAGTTTACAGACAGACTGTACATGTTCTGTTTTGGTTCTAAATTATATATCAGAAACAAGTGTTTGAAATGTACTACAGTATTACAGAGTTAATACAGGCATTTAATTCTGATGCATCTTCTGTTTCACAATGAGAATATGTGTGAATGAAGCATACATCACTGCTCTATTTTTGATAACTTTAAACTGAATGCATTTGTCCTTGAAGTTGAGCTCACGGATCCCCCTTCCATACTAACATTGTCATTTTGTGTATTTGTGTTGTGAGTTTTCATTTGTGTTTTGCAGTGTGTAACTATTAGGCTGCTCACCAATACATCGGAAACTAGCTAGTGTTCAGTATGTGCATACAATAGTAGTAATCTTGCTAATTGGAAAAGTTTTCTGGACAAGATGCATGGTTAATAAAAGTTATTAAGTGCTTCACTCTGCATATCACTTTGAAAACTTTATTTTAATTTTATTACAGGTGTATTTTGGAGGGTATTTTCTCCGAAACCATCCATTGAGTATGCATACAGTGTCATATTCAATTAATTATTGGAGTAAGGGAAAAGTTCAGGCACTCTTTCTTCGCCATGAAGGTTACCTTGGAGCCATTGGTGCATTTCTCAAGGGAGCAGAAGAATATGGTAAATTGTTCAGGCAAAAAAAAAAAAAACACTTACTAACAAAAATCCATATATATTGTAATTATTATCTAATAAAATATATTCAGCATTTATAATACTTTGGTTATATTAAAGTTCTTGGGAACTGTATGAAAACTAATTTTTTCTGCAATGTTCCTTACCAAAGTTGATCTAATGGCTGTAAAAATTCTTCGTCCATAAGGAAATGATGAACACAAATTTATTGGATAAAGTTATCATAATTATTCCAGTTTTGGAAACTGACATACAGTTGGGAGAGCGGTGTGCTGACCACATGCCTCTCCATATCCGCATCCAGTGACTTCTGTGGGCTGAGGATGACACAGCGGCCAGTCGGTACCGTTTGGCATTCATGGCCTGTTCGGGAGGAGTTTAGTTTAGTTTTATTATAATTGTTAAACTTGGTATTTTAAGGACATGGAATCCATGAACCTTCATCCTCTAGTCCGAATACATTTGACATTTTCATCTTCTGTACCCACAGAGAGGCTGAACTTTCTTGAAACTTTAATTTCATTTCCATAGACAAAATCCATGTGGTCCTTCTAGAAACCTTGCTTGTCACAGTTCTATCTGATGATGTGATGCCCACCTGCATACTTTGTAATATGTCAAACCGACAAACAGTAGTACACACACTACCACCAGTCATACCCTATGTAACACACATTCATATACTACCGAAACAACAGTGTAATAGAGGCAGATGAAAGCAAATGGTTCTCAACCAAAAAATCAAATGTAGTGTGAAGATAACTGACTGTGAAAATGAGAATTTATGTTTTCAAAAAGTTTTTGTCTGAGACATAATCTCCTTTAACATTAATATACTTCAACCAGTGGTGTTCCAGTGACATGATTCTGTCTCACTAGCATTTCTTTGTAAGTGCTGAAAAATACTCATCTACAACTAAAATCCTTCTTGATTTAATGAAAAATGACTATCAGCAAGGAAGGCTCTGGCTTTTGAGAATAAATGGAAGTCTCTGAGAGCCAAATCTGGGGAACAAGGTGAATGGTTCAATACTTTATAGCACAGACCCTCCAGTTTTCCCTCTGCCAAGGCACTCTTGTTGAAAGGTGACTTTTTCCCCCGTCAGAAAACCAGCTGTATTTAACTTTCTTGCTGATGACGTTGTTTTCACCATCTTAGGAGCTGAAGAACCAACTTATGTGCAGTGTTTCAATTGTTATTTTGATGCGTGTGTGTAGTGTTGAAAATATGATTCATTTTGATGCGTGTGTGTAGTGTTGAAAATATGATTCATCAGTTATCATTTGCTGACAAATAAACGCACTTTTCTTTACTTCAAAATGTGTTGAACACTATTCAGAAATTGTCAAGCAAATTTATTTTTGATCTACTGTGGACAACTGCAGCACCGATCTTGTACAAAGCTTTCTCAGATCTTCATGCAAAATTTAGCCAACATGTTCCTTTGAAATCACTACAGTCTAGGCACTTTCATATGCTGATCTTCAAAGACAATATTATGTACTTTTTCAATGATTTCATGTGTGCTAGCACTTTTTGGACATTCCGTACCTGGATAATCTTGATGACTTTCATTCCACACTTAAATTTGACAGCCCATTTCTTCATAGTGCAAAATTAAGGAGAAGGATCACTCATATAAATACATCGGCTACACCACTGCAATTTCATAACCACTTCTACAACCCTTTAGATCACATATCAACAGATACGTAGAAAGTAAATTGGAAAAAGAAAACACTACATGGCAAGCACCCGTATCATCTAACACAGCCACACATCGATCTAGACGCATCCAACACATGACTAAGAAAAGGCAATATATACAGTGAGACGGAAGGATTCATGATTGCAATACAGGATCAAACAATAAACACCAGATATTACAGCAAGCATATTATTAAAGATCCCAATACCACAACAGATAAATGCAGACTTTGCAAACAGCAAATAGAAACAGTAGATCACATCACAAGCGGATGTACAATACTAGCAAATACAGAATACCCCAGAAGACATGAGAATGTAGCAAAAATAATACATCAACAGCTTGCCTTACAACATAAACTTATAAAACAACACGTTCCCACATACAAGTATGCACCACAAAATGTACTGGAGAATGATGAATACAAATTATACTGGAACAGAACCTTTATAACAGATAAAACAACACCACATAACAAACCTGACATCATACTCACCAATAAAAAGAAGAAATTAACACAACTAATTGAAATATCCGTACCCAATACAACAAACATACAAAAGAAAACAGGAGAAAAAATTGAAAAATACATCCAACTGGCTGAGGAAGTCAAGGATATGAGGCATCAGGATAAAGTTGACATTATACCAATTATACTATCAACTACAGGAGTCATACCACACAATATCCACCAGTACAACAATGCAATACAGCTACATCCAAACTTATATATACAACTACAGAAATCCGTAATTATTATTACATGTTCAATTACCCTAAAGTTCCTAAATGCAATATAACGTATACCGTACGGTTAAAAGGAAGACACGCTTGATCAAGGTCAGAGTCACTTTCTACTTTAGACCAGACATAATGTCTGAGATAAGAAAGAAATAATAATAATAATAATAATAATAGGCTATTATATGGACATTTAAAACTGTGCAATTTAAAATGTAAGTGGAATAATACTGTAATTGCCTTTTTGATAATAACAAATTGTTTTATCGGTTATGATATTCAATAACACCATAAAAGTGGAGAACTCACTCTTACTCTCTTCGTTATCTGGTTGTTATCTGATCCTCCTTAGACATCATTTGACTAAACCCCATTAAATTTGCAGTATTTACCTGCTTATAAGATAAGGTCTTTTCCCAAATTTGCCATTTGAAAAACACTGGTTCATCTTATATTTGCAAATTAAATTATTGCTGCTGAGGTAAATTTTTTTACAGTGTTTTATAGAGTAATATAGGGATCATCTTACATTTATAAATGAAGCTTTGGCTATTGAGCTTTCATACAAATTTATTTGGAAGAGTTCCAAAGGGTAGAGCTTAGCAAATAGTACTTTCATTCACACAAACTCAAGATTTCCCGATACGCAGAAGCGCTCGATACAGTATTGATCTTGTTTGACCAATCATGTGACATTTGTCTCGCAAGGCTGGTGCAAAGGATGGATATGTGAGAAACTATGAACTAGGCAATACAACAATCTAATGCTCTGCTACAAAAAATTGACTATTTTGTGAGACATAGGAGAAAATAGCATTAAATTCTACCAACTCACAAACTTTTGTTGTGTCTGAAGAGATTTGCAATAGAAGTTCTCATACATGTATGGATGCCATATACATATTATGAGAAGAAATTCTCATAATATTGTTACAAGCCATCCTGAATTTTCCATTGTTTGATACCATATGCATACATTTATGCTGCCTCTTAACTAACAGTAACATTCAAAGGTGAAAATCTTGTCCCTCAAACAGCATTACAGGATTCTGAAATCAAGTCAGTATTTTATTTGCTTAGGATAAACTAATGATTTATGAAGTGCATTGCAAATGAAAATTCAGTAGCTGTTCACCTGTTAGGGTACTGGGGAAAAAAATGTTACCATCTTTTAATTAGCTTTAGTACAAGGTGGTGACATTCAAATAAAGTGATAAAGGAAATTAATCCAGAATTAAATGTCAAAAAAATGGAACAAATCATATTAAATTGACTGCAATTGCTATCAGAAGAATAAATTATAGCAGAAAGACCTGTTGTGGAGCTAGTACCAAGTGGGCACTAGATCGCACAACAAACGAAAGTTTGAGAATTGGACTGAATCATTATTTAGAACTCCTATTTATGTATTAGTTGCTGTTATTACAAATGACATGCACCCTAGAAGATACAGCTGTCCATATTTCACTGTTGCTCAAGCACAGCACTATGGAAAGTTTGTAGAGGGAACAGTGGCATGAAATAGCTGAGAACTACAATGAGTCGGGGGGGGGGACGGCAGGGGGGACGGGGAGTGAGTGGGCAGGAGATTCCATTTTGCTGCCAACTGCTGGAATCTATACTGTGCGCTTCTGCCTTTTATTAACATCTTAATGTGCTTAAATTGTAATTTAATTGACATGAATCCATTTGCTCTCGGAACCAAATTGACTTTAAATTTGAACAATTAATCCACAATAGCATACATTTCTGTGGGAGATGCTAAAAGTCTAAAGTGGGGCCAATGGCATACTTAGGTATTTTGTGCAGCAGTGTTGTCATGCTCCCCGTGAGGTATGATGCAAACAACTGGGGATGTTTCAGCTGCTGGTTCTACACAGCCAATGAGAGAGCGGTGGGCAGATGTTATGTTTTTATAACAAAAGAAATTGACATTTTCACATCAGTATAGGTGTGAAATCAGCCTTGTGTTTAAAAATATCACAACATATTTAGGAAAGAAAACAGCCAAATATTTGTTGTTACAAAGATGTAAGTTGCACAGCTGTTCTGTTAAGATGACGACGATTATGATTAGAAATAGTGGTGCCACCAAAGACAGCTAAAACAATGAGGCAGTGAAGATTAACGTAAACAATCTGTTTTTGTTTATTTTTTCCTTGTGTTATCAAAATGTAAATAACTAATAAATATTCTAAGCTATTAGAGGTGTACTGGTAACTTTTTAGCCAGATACCTTACTTAAATAAGAGTTCATAATTTCGTTTAGTCAGAGTATGTTAAACAATAATTTTTTCTCAAGAAGCCTGTTAAGAAAAGGGGTTCATCTTATATTAAGGTAAATACAGTAATATAAAATTATCACTTTTATTTCTGGACCACAGATTATTGCCTACTATTTGATATCAGAAAGATTATAGTATTTCACTGCCTGTAAGAGATGTTACTGTTGTTCTTTTTAAAAAAAATCTGAAGCATTTCATTTCAATGCATTAATGTGAGAAAATACAATCAGCTTACTAGTTATTTGATAGACTTGGTGGTTCTTTTTAGTGCATGTTATGTGATGTCTTAACAGGTCGAATTTATTAGTGTATTTTCTTCATTATTCTGTGTACAAGTATCATAAATACGATTATTCCTGTTTGTACCCAACACATAAAAAGCAATGGCATATTTAAAATTCACACTCATGTGGAAAGAGCAACTAGAACTCCCTACAGAAATTAGTGACCACCCCAGACATAAGACTTGATCTTTACATGAAAATGCGTATCAACAGGACTCCTATAATATGTAAAAGATCCAATAGGTGTTTTTACATACAACAGGACCAATAACAGCAAGACCACTCACATCAAAAAAAGTTTTGGATCACCTCAGTTCCAAGAGTTCTGGAACCTGTACAGAAAATTGGAATAGAGACAAACATAAACATCATTTCTCCCCTTTTTTTGCTCATGAAAACCACACATTGCATGTTGTACCACCATACAGCAAGAGGTGTTGGGCTGTACACACCAGCACCTCTAATACCCAGCAGCATGTCCTCTTGCATTGATGCTTGCCTGTATTTGTTATGGCATACTATACACAAGGTCATAAAGGCACAGTTATTCAAGATAGTCGCACTCCTCAATGGCGATTTGTCGTAGATCCCTCAGAGTGGTTGATGGGTCACTTCATCGATAAACAGCCCTTTTCGATCTATCCCAGGCATACTCAGTTGGGTTCATGTCTGGAGAACATGCTGGCCACTCAAGTGGAGCGATGTCATTATCCTAAAGGAAACCATTCACAAAATGTGCACGATGGGGACGTGAATTGTCATCCATGAAGACGAATGCCTCGCCAATATGCTGCCGATATGGTTGCACTATCAGTCGGAGGATGGCATTCACGTTTCGTACAGCTGTTATGGCGCCTTCCATGACAACCAGCGGTGTACATTGGCCCCACATAATGCCACCCCAAAATAGCAGGGAACCTCCACCTTGCTGCACTTGCTGGACAGTGAGTTTAAGGCGTCCAATCTGACCAGGTTGCCTCCAAACACGTCTCCGACAATTGTCTGGTTGAAGGCATATCAACACTCATTGGAGAAGAGAATGTGATGCCAATCCTGAGCAGACCATTCAGCATGTTGTTGGGCCCACCTGTACTGTCCTGCATGGTGTCATGGTTGCAAAGATGGACCTCGCCATAGACGTTGGGAGTAAAGTTTGTGCATCATGCAGCCTATTACACACAGTTTGAGTTGTAACACAACATCCTATGGCTACATGAAAATCATTATTGAACATGATGGCATTGCTGTCAGGGTTCCTCCGAGCCATAATCCGTAGGTAGCTGTCATCCACTGTAGTAGTAGTCCTTGGGTGGCCTGAGCGCTCACTGCGAGACGCCTGGACACTTCCCTTGTTGCGAGCCATTCCTGGCACAAAGTAACAATGCAGACACAATTGAACCACAGTCCACAGTATTTACCATCTAGGCATGGTCAAACTATAGACAACATGAGCCATGCACCTTCTTCCTGGTGGAATGACTGGAACTGATCGGCTCTCCACTGTTTGTGGAGAGTACATTACAAAAAAACACTTTGCATTACCACAATAATTCATCCACAAACAACCTTCAAAACCAACACATTTATATTCTGTTACTGGCTTTAGAAATGTACAAATATATTTTGAGCCCGTCAGGCTAATAAATTGATTTTTATAAGATGAAATATTAATGACAAAATCATTTTTTAGATGTTGCAATAATATTTGTGTATTGAAAATTATGGATTATGTATTATTTCTTTAATTGACATAGTTTGTTGCGCTACTTTGGATACAATATAAATATTATATATTGTTTCAATGAAATCTGTATGATAATTCAAAGTTGTTAATTAGTTACATTGTCCGTAGATCATGTGAATGATTCTTTTATCAAAATGATGCAGTATGAGTCAGTTTACAGGATATGTATGCCTGATTAGTGTATTAATGCACATATTATTTTTTCAGTCCTACCCATGTAGCTACAATTAAAAACTAGCGCCCCCCCCCCCCCCCCCCAAGTCTGTGTGCTAGGTATTGAAACATAATTGTGTTGTATATTAGGTATTTGTGTTTGGTTTATTGGCCATAACCGAGGTTGCTAATGCAATTGAGTGTGGTGGCACTCGACTAGAGAGCTTGTTTGGATCCAGGTGGTTGAAAGAAATGTCCACCATCAGTATTTGCATGGCAAGTGGAGGGAAGGTGGTGGTGTAAAGTTCCAATCATCAGAATTTTCTGCCTATGTCTTGAATTAAATCCCAAACCTCTCAGCATTTTTTATGTGATGTGACTCTATTAACAGTGATTTAATTGTCTTGTGGAGGTATTAAGCTTGGCAGCCCATTTGGTGCTATTTTATATTAGTATTCTGTGCCAGCATCATGTTTCGTCCACTCCCTTCTCCCTCCATACTACCACACAAACATGATGTTACAGTATACACATGTCATTTACAGTTACTGTTACTCAACAGATAAACTTACAACACAACTCTTTCATTCCATGAGTAAAAGAACCATTTTGTGCAAAGGAAGAAACTGTTTCTGACTCGGCAGCTCAACCTACCCCTCAAGAGTCCCACAACCAACTACATTCACAATGTCAGCACTTATATGTCTTAGCATACCTTTCATGGAATGTTCATTTATGACATTTGGAAACACTTCCAGTGAACTGTAGAGGGTTCTTGTTGCTAGCATACATTTAGTCAATGCTATTGGGGCTCTTAAAAATTTCTTACCAGAGAGAGATGAAACTTTACTATTGATGTTTTTTGCCCTGTGGAGAACTTGCGGATTTATTTCTTTATTTATTTCCATTTCACTGGCTTTTGGTATATATACCATGCAGTTACAGTACATCTTACTACTAGAGACATGAAAATCTCATAATAATGATAATGTGGAAAATAATACAAAAAAAACCAGAATTTACAAAATGTCACTAAATTTAGGATTTTTCCCTATTCTTGTTTTTAAGGTATAAATATGAAGACCACCAAATACACATATGTCACTTTAGTTTTCTTCTTCTTTCTTGGCTCTACAGCTCATGATGAGCCTTGGCCTTTTCTACAATTTCCTTCCATTTCTCTCGGTTCTTTGCCAACACTCTCCAGTTTCTATAGCCCATCTTCCTAAGATCTTCGATTACTCCATCTTCCCATCTGCCTCTTGGTCGACCACATCTTCTCTGCCCGCCTGGCTTTTCTTGTAATATTCTTTTTGGTACTTTTGTATCATTCATACGAGCCACATGTCTCACCCACCTCAGTCTGGATGATTTCACTATCCTTCTGGTGGGTTGGTCTTTGTATATGATGTACAACTCATGGTTGTATCTCCTCCTCCATCTTCCTCTTTTACAGATTGGGATGATAATTCATCTAAGTACCTTTCTTTCAAAACCATCCAATGTTTCAACATCTTTAGTTGTTAAAGGCATATGTAATCACTGGTCATATAAGTGATTTATAGATAGTCAGTTTAGTGGTACAAGTCAAGAGCCTTGAGGATAGAAGTCTTGTTAGGGCAAAATAGGCTCTGTTGGCTAGTATTAATCTCTGCTCAATTTCATAGGAGGTATCATTTAGATGCGTAACTGTTGAGCCCAGGTACTTGAAATGTTCAACTCTCTCAAACATATAGTTGCCCATTGTTATTGCATTTGGCACATTTTCTGTATGTGCTTTTCCAGCTGCCATATATTTTGTTTTTTGTTCATTTTTTGTTCATTTGTTTTTTGTTCATTTTGTTTTTTGTTCATTAATAATTAACAACTACTAGCCTGTTCAAGAACTGTAAACGTTCTTCCATTGCTTTTTGGGTTCTTGCTATTATATCTATGTCAACCACGTAGGCCAGTATCTGCACTGATGTATAGAAGATCACTCCCCTATGCAGAAGATTTGTGTTTCTCATCACCTTTTCCAGGGTGGCGTTAAAGAGAAGACATGCCAACGCATCCCCTTGTCACACTCAGTTTTTAATACTCGATGTATTGGACATCATTCCTAGTCTTACACTACCTTGTGTTTCGCTCATTGTCGTTCTCACCAGCCTTACCAACTTTCTCGACATTCCCAGTTCATTTAGAGCTTGACATATCTACTCTCTATATATGCTGTCATAAGCCGCTTTGAAATCTATAAAGAGGTGGTGTGTGCCAACCCTTTAGTTTTAGCAACACATAAATGATCATTTTGACTGCTCAGATTGTTTCTGCCGCAGCACAAGATACGTTATGTCACACAAACATGCAGCAGTAGTAGTATGAGACCTTCTTATGGAATCATGTCCATTGACTTCACCAACTTGGTACCAAATTACCACTTTCCCATGTAACCTAGATCTTGGACTATGCTATGTATCAGCCCCACCACAAATTTCATTCACAAAATAATAAAATAATATTGAATAAACATTATCAGTGTTTTGTTGTACCGCCAGAAACATGTTTGTGTGGCATGTGCAGTGTTAAATGGCTTTATGCTTAATTACAGTCTTACTATTTTATCAGCTGATTTGTTTTCACCACGTAACACCTGCTGTTTACGTCCTTCTTAGTTGCTGAGCGATGTACCACTTTTCGTTCTGACGCCGCAACTCTTCCTTTTCTATATCTTTACTACTTTTTATCTATGTAAATGATGAACTATTGGTTTTGCCGTTTAACAACTTTTTAATAACTGTGGAAGTATTACAGGCATTGGGTCCCTATGTGTCACCAGCCTAAACGTTTTACATGAACCTTTCAACACTTGATGGACCTGTTTACAAAGAGAAAGCAGAATATCTCTTCCTTTGACGTTCTCCAACAACGACCTAGGATGCTCGATGCCCTCGCGGCGCAGGCTCTTCCATGGCTCGCGGTAGTTTGCAGCATTCGTTATATTCCTTGCCCACTTGCCGCTACGTCGAACTTTCATGGTGATCGTTGGGCAACGTCTTCCACATTATCTGCAACATAAATAAACTTTATTCCCACAGTATTTCTGAAAACCCAAAAACAAACTTAAAGAACATAATAATAATAACTGTTCTTACAATTATTCGTATAACTCTTGGTCGATTTAATGAGGGGTGGGACAGGCCTAAGCCTTGTGACGCCACACGACATATCCTGTGCTGTGATTGGCTGAAGCAAACTGAGAAGGGGCCATCTTGGTTTACATGGTTGTGAATTGCTGTGTTTGGTGGTGTTCATGTGTATACTTGTATACTAAAAAATAAGCATTTTAATTGGTGCATCAGATGAAAGCTCTTTCCAAAAGACATTGTTTTTAATGCAGTTCATTCAGCTAAAGTGTGACATCAGTGGTTGTGTGTTATGTCTATTCTGAGTTAAATCAGCTTGAAGATGGTTTCATTATTGTGGGAAAAGGAATTTTTGGTTATGAAACTACAAAGCTTTTGAAATGTACGAAGAGATTAATACTTGAGACACAAATAAAGAAAGCACTGTAACCCACTGGATTGCACTATCATACTAGGCTGACAACTCTTATGCCCACAGATCCATGGCATTTGTGTTACAATCCTTGGAGGAGGAGGAGGAGGATGATGATGATGATGATGATGATGATGATGATGATTAACTGTATTAGTGCTGAGTAGACAGAGTGTCTGTTACTATACCTGGAAGGGCAGGTCTCAGCATTGCACGTATCCTTAACTGATGCAGATACACTCAACTGCTTCAGAATTTAGTGGGAATGCAACTTACCATGCCCCCAGTAGAATTAGTGAAGTTCGGTGGCAGGAGGAACAAGACTTCTGGTCAGGTGACTACAGGGTTATAAACACAAAATCAAATAGGGGTAATGCAGGAGTAGGTTTAATAATGAATAGAAAAATAGGACTGCGGGTAAGCTACTACAAACAGCATAGTGAACGCATTATTGTGGCAAGATAGATATGAAGCCCATACCTACTACAGTAGTACAAGTTTATATGCCAACTAGCTCTGCAGATGACGAAGAAATTGAAGAAATGTATGATGAAATAAAACAAATTATTCAGATAGTGAACAGAGATGAAAATTTAATAGTCATGAGTGACTGGAATTCGAGTGTAGGAAGAGGGAGAGAAGGAAACGTAGTAGGTGAATATGGATTGGGGCTAAGAAATGAAAGAGGAAGCCGCCTGGTAGAATTTTGCACAGAGCACAACTTAATCATAGGTAATACTTGGTTTAAGAATAATGAAAGAAGGTTGTATACATGGAAGAACCCTGGAGATACCAAAAGGTATCAGATAGATTATATAATGGTAAGACAGAGATTTAGGAACCAGGTTTTAAATTGTAAGACATTTCCAGGGGCAGATGTGGACCCTGACCACAATCTATTGGTTATGACCTGTAGATTAAAACTGAAGAAACTGCAAAAAGGTGGGAATTTAAGGAGATGGGACCTGGATAAACTGAAAGAACCAGAGGTTGTACAGAGTTTAAGGGAGATCATAAGGAACAAATGACGGAAATGGGGGAAAGAAATACAGTAGAAGAAGAATGGATAGCTTTGAGGAATGAAGTAGCAAGTAGGTAAAAAGATGAGGGCTAGTAGAAATCCTTGGCTAACAGAAGAAATATTGAATTTAATTGATGAAAGGCGAAAATATAAAAATGCAGTAAATGAAGCAGGCAAAAAGGAATACAAACGTCTCAAAAATGAGACCGACAGGAAGTGCAAAATGGCTAAGCAGGGATGGCTAGAGGACAAATGTAAGGATGTAGAGGCTTATCTCACTAGGGGTAAGATAGATACTGCCTACAGGAAAATTAAAGAGACCTTTGAAGATAAGAGAACCACTTGTATGAACATCAAGAGCTCAGATGGAAACCCACTTCTAAGCAAAGAAGGGAAAGCAGAAAGGTGGAAGGAGTATATAGAGGGTCTATACAAGGGCGATGTACTTCAGGACAATATTATGAAAATGGAAGAGGATGTAGATGAAGATGAAATGGGAAATACGATACTGCTTGAAGAGTTTGACAGAGCACTGAAAGACCTGAGTCGAAACAAGCCCCCCGGAGTAGACAACATTCCATTGGAACTACTGACGGCCTTGGGAGAGCCAGTCCTGACAAAACTCTACCATCTGGTGAGCAAGATGTATGAAACAGGCGAAATACCCTCAGACTTCAAGAAGAATATAATAATTCCAATCCCAAAGAAAGCAGGTGTTGACAGATGTGAAAATTACCGAACAATCAGTTTAATAAGCCACAGCTACAAAATACTAACACAAATTCTTTACAGACGAATGGAAAAACTAGTAGAAGCCGACCTCGGGCAAGATCAGTTTGGATTCCGTAGAAATACTGGAACATGTGAGGCAATACTGACCTTACGACATATCTTAGATGAAAGATTAAAGAAAGGCAAACCTATGTTTCTAGCATTTGTAGACTTAGGGAAAGCTTTTGACAATGTTGACTGGAATTCTCTCTTTCAAATTCTAAAGGTGGCAGGGGTAAAATACAGGGAGCAAAAAGGCTATTTACAATTTGTACAGAAACCAGATGGCAGTTATAAGAGTTGAGGGACATGAAAGGGAAGCAGTGGTTGGGAAGGGAGTGAGATAGGGTTTTAGCCTCTCTCCGATGTCATTCAATCTGTTTATTGAGCAAGCAGTAAAGGAAACAAAAGAAAAATTCGGAGTAGGTATTAAAATCCATGGAGAAGAAATAAAAACTTTGAGGTTCGCCGATGACATTGTAATTCTATCAGAGACAGCAAAGGACTTGTAAGAGCAGTTGAATGGAATGGACAGTGTCTTGAAAGGAGGATAGAAGATGAACATCAACAAAAGCAAAACAAAGATAATGCAACATAGTCGAATTAAGTCGGGTGATGCTGAGGAATTAGATTAGGAAATGAGACACTTAAAGTAGTAAAGGAGCTTTGCTATTTGGGAAGCTAAATAACTGATGATGGTCGAAGTAGAGAGGATATAAAATGTAGACTGGCAACGGCAAGGAAAGCGTTTCTGAAGAAGAGAAATTTGTTAACATCGAGTATAGATTTAAGTGTCATGAAGTCATTTCTGAAAGTATTTGTATGGAGTGTAGCCATGTATGGAAGTGAAACATGGACGATAAATAGTTTGGACAAGAAGAGAATAGAAGCTTTTGAAATGTGGTGCTACAGAAGAATGCTGAAGATCAGATGGGTAGATCACATAACTAATGAGGAAGTAATGAATAGGATTGGGGAGAAGAGAAGTTTGTGGCACAACTTGACCAGAAGAAGGGATCGGTTGGTAGGACATGTTCTGAGGCATCAAGGCATCACCTGTTTAGTATTGGAGGGCAGCTTAGAGGGTAAAAATTGTAGAGGGAGACCAAGAGATGAATACACTAAGCAGATTCAAAAGGATGTAGGTTGCAGTAGGTACTGGCAGATGAAGAAGCTTCCACAGGATATAGTAGCATGGAGAGCTGCATCAAACCAGTCTCAGGATTGAAGACAACAACAACACGCCCCCACGAAATGTGGAAGGACAAATATTTGCATTCATGCTGAAGCCAGTTTGTCTTACATGTTCAAAAATAGATCCCAAGCAACTGTTTTTACTCTGTACTTAAGTGTTGATGGATCAGCGTTATATGATCTCAAATGAGAACTTTGTAGTTATGACAATACTTTCTTGTGATAAACCTTAAATGGTATAAAATTACAGAGTTATTTTTCATTTAATTCAGTATATTTAGTAGACTGAAAGTAAAGGTTTCTTTTTTTTACAACATAAATAAGTGTGTTGTGTGATGCCAATAAATATAATGTTAATGATAATTTATTTTCATTTTGACCACAACACGAAAAAACAATGAAATAAAACAAAAATAAAGAACATACAGAATTCGGAAAAATAAGCCTTCAAAATTGGCCACAAAATACAACTAGTTTTTCAGTGGCTACTTATTACATAGGAATTACACGTGATAAATTAAACAAAACAAAGAACATTCATAGAGACAAGAGCAGTAATTGATAACAGTTCATAACAGCACCATATGGCATCTCGGGAGAAATACAAATATTATTATAACTGAGGGTGAAAAGAGATTGTTAAAGGTAGAGATTATTAAGAATTGAGAAAAAGTAATGTTGTAGAAGTACAATAATCGGGAGAAATACAAATATTATTATAACTGAGGGGGAAAAGAGATTGTTAAAGGTAGAGATTATTAAGAACTGAGAAAAAGTAATGTTGTAGAAGTACAATAATTTGCTCTGAACTGATATTGCTACACAATCTTTTGGTTAAATGAAATCTCCCATAAGGTACATATTAAGCAGTAACGGACATAGCACTATTGCTCTGTAATCCAGAACTTAAAAGAGCACTGCTCACAACTTGGTATGCACTATTATTGGAGGAGTACATGGTAAGAAGTTTCTGCTGCTAATGATTTCATTTTATAAATAATTTTCCTTGTAACTGTATTGTTTGTTCTGTTTATTTCATAGTGATTTCGATTGTTTTGCTTGTATGACTAGCACTTGTTAGAGATGCGTGGAGCTATGAACATCTGCAATATATATTTACTTATTTTTTCTAGAAGCCTTTAATAAACATATTTTGTAGCAGTTGATTACACCATGCATCTCTCGCAGATACTGAAATATGGAACACTATGACCGCACAATCAAGAGCACTGTGAAACGAACAGAATATTAAAACAGTACAGCTGTAAGGAATTTTTTTTATACATTTGAGCTATTTATACATGTTTACTCATATTGCTGTTTCTCGTGAGTAAGACTTTTGTCTCATTTTCTACTCTTAGATGCAGATAAATACTCATGGCTGGAGAACTATGCAGGGAGCTCTGGCCTCCGAAGTCCTGTACCAACACAAGTATTATCTGCCCATGGTGTCGCAGTTGATCAACTTGAAATTGACAGATGGGAGTCAGCTGTCACCTATTGCCCACTACTGGCAGACCCTGCAGCTTACATACCAGACACTGTTGATTTGACAAAGGATACAGAAGCAAGGTGTGATACTGCTGCTGATTGTTTCATAAATTATTTCTTTATTTTCCTGCTTGCAGAAGTACTCAAGCAGAATCAGATCTCAGTTTTTGTATGGAGATCACTTTTATTTCTTAAATACTTTCTTGCCACATTTAGCTTTCTGTTTGATGTGAGTATGAGTAATTTCTGAGGTGGCACATGTGAAAAAATCATATGTGACTTATTTGAATTAAAAAAAAAAAAAAATCTGGTTTCTCTCACCTTGTTGAATGTGACCTGTAGGTCGGACGCATGTAGGTCCATTGAACTCGCCATCTCACCAGCTACTAAATCTACATCTATACATGACCCAGGCTTGTCATATGTCATCTGGGTTGTCCTCTTTCATATTTTGTGCTCTTTGCGTTCTACCTTCCTTTTTGTTGTTGTTGTTGCGCTTTACACTCCAGATTCACAGCCTTGGCTCACTTTGATCAGATTTTTGGCCACTGAACTTTGACCCTGTTCATGGACATGTGGTAAACAGCAGTCTGATAAAAATGTACAAGACACAAGACAGCAATTATAATGTCAAACACATCTGCAAGTTAAACTAATGTTCACTCTCAAAAAATACCAAATAATCAAGGATGTGACATAGAATATTTGTCATTAGCTGTTTTTTATTGGCAATGTTTATTATGCTGTTAGATTTTCTTTATCGGTATACAAGATTTTAGCGTTAAACTGTTAGGTTTATAAACAATGTAGGAAAAGACAGATTTGCTAGTTACTGTAAAGAAAACATATCAAGTTGCAGACAGACATAACTACAAGACACTTACACAAAGCTGTCGGCCTCAGCCTTCATCAGTGAAAGCGAGACGTACACAAGGAAGCATACTGCGTGAACACGCAGCATCAAAACAAATCCTGACCTAGTCATCTTACCTGGAGACAAAGGTTCCACCATTGTTGTTATGAATCACTGTGACTATATGGCAGAAGACATCTGCCAAATATCTGACTCCTCCACATATAAACTCTGCCAGAGTGATCCCATCCCAGAAGTCCAACACAACCTTCAATCCCTGCTTAAAGCCTTAGGCCCTCCCCAGAACATCTCCCGTGAATCCATTTCCTTCTCACCCTTAAGACACCCTGCACAACTACCCTCCACAAGCTCCCCAAAATCCACAAACTCAACAATCTTGGAAACTCCATAGTGGCTGGTTATTGTGCCCCTGCTGAAAGAATTTTAGCCCCCATTGACCAACACAGCCAACCAATTGCCCATAATCTAACTTCCCACGTCAAAGAAAGTAACCACTTCCTTCACCGACACACTACCAGTCACTGTTGATCCCATCTCCCTGTACACCAACCTTCCTCATGCCCATGGTCTTACCACTATTGAACACTACCTTTTCCAATGTCCTTCAGACTCCAAACCCAGTACCTCATTCCTTGTACACCTTACTAACTTTATCCTAACCCACAACTACTTCTCATTTGGAGGGCACAGCTGTGGACACTCGCATGGCACCCTCCGACGCCAACCTTTTTATGGGCTATCTAGAGGAACCTTCCTAACCTCCCAAAATGCTAAATCCCTAATCTAGTTCAGGTTCATCGATGGTATCTTCATGATCTAGGCTCTGGGTCAACACAACCTATCTTTATTCCTCCAAAACCTCAACAACTTCCCTTCCATCTGCTTCACATGGTTCTCCCCAACCCAGCATGCCACATCCCTAGATGTTGACCACCTCTCTGAAGGCTCTATCTGCACCTCTGTCCACCTTAAGCCATCCGACCATCAACATCACAGTACCTGCATTTTGACAGCTGTCACTCTTTCACACCAAAATATCCCTCCCATATAACCTCACCACCGAGGTACAGTGTACCTGCAGTCACAAACATTCCCTTGCTCAGTATGCTAAGGGTCTCACCAAGGCTGTCACAGATACACATTACTCCCCAGACCTAGTCTGCAAACAGATCTCCCTTGCTGTTTCCCCTCATACCTCCAATCAATACACTACGCCCAAGAACCAACCACAAAGGAGTTCCCCCTTCATTATCCAGCCCCACCCCAGATGGCAACAACTGAACCACATCCTTCACCAAGGCTTTGATTACTGATCATCATGCCCTGAAATGTGGGATATCCTATCCGAGATACTTCCTACCCCTCCTAAAGAGATGTTCCATCGCCCACCCAATCTCCGCAACATCCTAGTCCATACCTATGCCACTCTCAACCCAACCCATTGCCACAAGGATCATATCCCCTTGGAAGACACAGATGCGAAACCTGTCCAATCCACCCACCCAGCAAGGGCCAGCCCTCCTGTGAAAGTAACCGTGTCATTTACCAGCTCCACTGCAATAATTGCATAGCTTTTTATGTTGGTATGACATACAGGACAAACAGCCACTGCCAAACTGTGGCCAAGAGCAAAATAGACCATCCTGTGGCACAGCATGTAGCTGAACATAACACAGTTGACTTCAGTGGTTGCTTCACCTGAGCTGTCACGTTCTTTCCCTCGACCGCCAGCTTTTCTGAGATGTGCAGATGGGAGTTACCGTTACAACACATTCTCCAATTCTGTAATTATCCCAGCTTCAACCTACCATGACATACTGTCCTCCACCCATCAGTTTCCACCCCCTATGTCCTATAATCTCCTCCCCAGTATCATTTCCAATCCTGTTTATTTGTAGCTTTCTACCATCTCATCTGCCCATATTTCCCTGCTCTTCTCCTTTTTCCCCACCTCCCTGCCCCACAACCTCCTGACACTGCCTGTTGGCAGTGTAGTCACTGAACTTTACACTGGACAGTGTTTGTCTCTCTCTCTCTCTCTCTCTCTCTCTCTCTCTCTCTCTCTCTCTCTCTCTCTCTCTCTCTCTCTCTCTTTTCCCACCTGTACTGTAATATGCCTTCCCCTAGTGCTGAATTTGATGGTCATGTGTTAATGAGGTGTACTTGCTTTTGTGTGTGAATCGTGTGTGTCTCTCATTTCAATTACTGATGAAGGATGTAGCTGAAAGCGTTGTGTAAGTGTTTTTTAATTGTGCCTGTCTGCAACTTAATGTGTCTTCTTTATGGTAAGTAGGATTTGTCTTTTTCTATGTTGTTGATACTCCTACCTGGAGTTTCCAGTGTTTGAAAACGCTAGGTTATGTTCTCATTATCAAAATATCATGTAAGAACTATATTGTTGTGCAGGAACTACTGGCTGCAATGTTTTGAAGAATCAATAGATAAATTTGTACTACGGGCTGTTGAAAGCCAGCCAGATAGTGACACAGCGAAGGATAGGGCACAGAAGTTCAAAGAAAAATATCTTTCTCGACTTCAATATCTGAAGGAACAGCCCTTGTAAGTATTAAAAGTGTAATTGCAACTATGTAGATATAGTAATCTTGTGTATGTATGGTGACAACTATTTACCTTTCTCCTCTTCTATCCTCCTGCCCCTCCCCCTCCCCTTCCTGAAACTGACACTTTTCAGATGTTTTCTTTAATCAGCAAGTAGTCATTTTTAACATATATTGTTTTAAAAAATTAATCTCATTTTATAATGAAAGCGCTATACCTATGTAACAGACTATTTTTCTTTTATTTTTTCCTCATTTCTTTGTTAAAAAATCCTGTAGAAACTATAGAAAGTATCATCAAGTATTTTTAGGCATTTTTAGGCAGATAGTGTGTCTATTTCCCGGGTTCGATTCCCGGCGGGGTCAGGGATTTTCTCTGCCTCGTGATGGCTGTGTGTTGTGTGATGTCCTTAGGTTAGTTAGGTTTAAGTAGTTCTAAGTTCTAGGGGACTGATGACCTCTGAAGTTAAGTTCCATAGTGCTCAGAGCCATTTGAATCATTTTGTAATGTATTTCGTCAACCTACATCTGTAATACGATAAGAAGACGTGTAGAACACAAGTAGACGTTTCTCTCATCAGTGCTTTCCATCTTATTTTTTGATGAAGCAGTGCTATGTGTCATGAAGGAATAGAAACAAATCCCTGAAAAGTACTAAAAAATAAAGACTGTACTGTGTCGCTTCAGGAGCTGAAAAAATTGTTACTGTCTTGTACACTGAGGTTGTCATTTGTACAAAATGTACATTTGCACATAATTTTATTCGCATTTTTTAGGTCCACTTCCATTGTGGGTGTTGTGCCAAGAGACAGATTTCAGAGACTTCTCAGATTTTTCAATTTTGATTTAAAAAAATCAGCCAAGGCTGAATGCGTGCCAGGCAACAAAATTCACTCCTGTATCTGCAATTTGGGGACAGTTCGTAGAAAACAATATTCATTCTTGCCACTCTGAAGAAAATATAAGCTATAGACAAGCAATTGTTACCGAGCAAAACAAGATGCAGGTTTATTCAATTCACACCCAACAAACCTGACAAATTTGACCTCAAATTCTGAATTGCTTCAGACATAGTGACAAAGTATATATGTAACACTTGCAAAAGAGGACACAGCATGAAGAGTGCAACCAAATAGAGAGTACACTATTCTGTGTCTGTTGGAAACTTATTCACATCTCCTCAACTTGCTAAGGAGCTCAAAGGAAATTAAACTTAATTAGTTGGTATGTTGAACCATATCTGTCATGAATTCCATGATGAGGTAAAGAAACCAAAATTTGAAATACACTAATCCTGTGTCAGCCTGGCAACACAGACTGCACCATGACTGTATGCCAAGGAAAGGAGAATAAAAATGTCATTCTTCTGAGTGCACTGTGTACTGAAGTAGCAATGAGCAAAGAAAGAAAGAAGAAACCTGAAACCATTACACTCTACATTGCAACAAAGTACAGACTGTACGTGGTTGATCAAATGGCCCCTAAATGTACTACTAAGGTTGCATGTAGGAGATGTATGTCGTGTACATCGTCTTATACATGGTGCCAGTAAATTGTAACAAACAAGACAATGGACAGGAAGAAGTAGATACTTCAACTGATGAATGAACTACAGGGACCCAAAGAACAGGAAGGAGCACAGACAAAAGAACAGGGTACGGGACAAAATCGTCTAGAAAGTGGAAGAAGTGCCAAATCAGCCTCTGCAAATGCAAAAGGACCAACGACAACTGTGTAAAGTGCCACAGACCCATATGTAGAAAACAGAAATCATCTGTGTTAAGTGTGTGTACCACATTCCAGTGACCTTGAGTGAAAAGTCGAACAAAGCCTTGTGCAGGACACATGTGAGTAAAATATGGACCAGACATACAAATTATGTCTAGAAGGTATGACAAGTAGTTAACATATGAAAGTCTACAGTTCATGAAACTTGTTAGCATGAACAGTGATGAATTGATAAGATATTTCTTTGGGTGAAATAAGTAAGTAGTGCTTTAAATACTGTATTAAATAATTGTTATAACTCAAAAAAGGTAGGGAATAACATACACTAAAATAAAATACTTCTTTAAGTCAAATATAAAAATATTTTATTTGAGGCCAAAATCACTCCTTTCTGGAATTTTAGGAACTTCGCTGTTCCAGAGTTAAGTTGTTCAGGTAGTAAGAGCAGCAATGTGACCACATACATGTGCACTTGAAAATAACCAGCATTCAGAATTTGCCAATAATGGGAAATAAAACATTTTGTTTCAAATAAATTGATGGGCTCAGTGTGTTTTTCTTCAGATTTATGCTTTAGTTTCAGTAACCAATAAGCAGGTACATCTGTTATTAAATGAGGAAACTGGTGTCAGTAGCTCTGTTAATCAGCAATTTAAATTTTGTTTCTACAAGAAGATTGAGTTAGTAAAGGGAAAAATCTCTCACTTCAGAATAGAAAATTATATCATGTAAGCTTGTTAAGGAATCTTCAGCTGTTACACAAAGATTGAAAACAAAAAATTGATCCAAGAGTAAGTCAGAATTGATTTTAAAGTATATGCAAATCCAAAAATGGTTTGGATGCCAAGTGGCGCAATAACTAATTGATCAACTATCATAGTATTAGTGAACTTTGGAAAATAAGACTTATTTTATGTCACACTGGCTAGTGCTTTATCTATTTCACTAAGTTTAATAGAATATTTAACCTAAAAATGTAACATTCATGTGATGATTTTCTTATGTTAAATTGCTATTAATGGTAGACAGTACTTGAAATTCGTGTGTGTATTTTTTTCTCATATATTAAGATTCTTTTTTCCATTTAATGTGTGGCATTACATTTTTCTTTTTCAGTGCTTATGGGAATTTAACTGTGAGGAGTCTGTTGGATACTATTGAGCATTATATGAAAGAGTTTGATTTTCCTGATCCCTACTTACTTGTAAGTAAACACTACCTTTGGCCTACATGCAGTACATGTTTAGTGCATAGTACAATAATATAAAAGAAGTTGTTTTTGGTACAAATACAGTATACTTTCTATTATTTGTGTGCAGATCATCTGGTTTGCAGATTATTTATGCAGAGAGAGAGAGAGAGAGAGAGATAGAGATAGAGAGATAGAGATAGAGAGATAGAGATAGAGATATAGAGATATAGAGATAGAGATATAGAGATAGAGATATAGAGATAGAGATATAGAGATAGAGATATAGAGATAGAGATATAGAGATAGAGATATAGAGATAGAGATATAGAGATAGAGATATAGAGATAGAGAGAGAGAGAGAGAGAGAGAGAGAGAGTGTTCTTCAGCATGTTGTTGTTGTTGTTGTTGTTGTTGTTGCTGTTGCTGTTGTTGTCTTCAGTCCTGAGACTGGTTTGATGCAGCTCTTCATGCTACGCTGTCCTGTGCAAGCTTCTCAATCTCCCAGTACTTACTGCAACCTACATCCTTCTGAATCTGCTTAGTGTATTCATCTCTTGGTCTCCCTCTATGATTTTTACCCTCCACGCTGCCCTCCAATACTAAAGTGGTGATCCCTTGATGCCTCAGCACATGTCCTACCAACCGATCCCTTCTTCTGGTCAAGTTGTGCCACAAACTTCTCTTCTTCCCAATCCTATTCAATACCTCCTCATTAGTTACGTGATATATCCACCTTGTCTTCAGCATTCTTCTGTAGCACCACATTTCAAAAGCTTCTATTCTCTTCTTGTCCAAACTAGTTATCATCCATGTTTCACTTCCATACAAGGCTACACTCTATACAAATACTTTCCTGACACTTAAATCTGTACTCGATGTTAACAAATTTCTCTTCTTCAGAAACGCTTTCCTTGCCATTGCCAGTCTACATTTTATATCCTCTCTACTTCGACCATCATCAGTTATTTTACTTTCTAAATAGCAAAACTCCTTTACTACTTTAAGTGTCTCATTTCCTAATGTAATTCCCTCAGCATCACCTGATTTAATTTGACTACATTCTTCAGCATAATGTGGTATATATTTCTCTAGCAAATAGCAGTAAACAGCCCACTGCATGGTAGTAAATGCCATTTCCAAGTGATTGCCATGTGACAACAGTGTAGTTTTTCCTTTGTTATTGACTGGACGGTTCCATGTAAGTCAAAAGCTCACAGTTTTCCATTGTTAATGAGCATTTAAGTGTCAACAAAGCAAGCTAATAGAAATTTGTAAAAGAGATGATGAAGAAATGAAAGAAACATGTGTCATTGCTAAAACAAAAATGAGAATTGAGATTTGAGAAGGGAAAACTGCTGCAAAACTAAGTCCTGATTGTGGTATTAGAATGGAGACTGTTTGGACATTAAAAAGGATAAGCAGAAAATACAGGGTTCTGTCAGGAAATATGATCCTAGTACTGGATCATCTTCATGAAAAAGCATGAAGAGATCTACATTTGATAAATTAGATGCTGCTCTTTTTGCAATGATTTATCCAAAAATGAGCAGAAGTTTACATTGCTTCGGGTTAGATCTGCACTGAATAAGCTATATTTTTTCATGAAGCTCAAGGGTTAAAGGGATAATTTAATGCCTCATCTGGGTGACTAACCAGATTAAAACATCACTGCATCCACAAACTTACTGTGCAAGGAGAGCGGCTTAGTTCAAATGTTGTGGCAGCTGATTCCTTCCTGGAAGAAATCTAGTAATTTGTGGAAGAAGAGAATTTCACTCTAGACCAAATTTGTAATGCAGACAGAAGAGGCCTGTTTTGGATATATTTACCAACCATAATAATAATAAAACAGCGAGCATTCGAAGATATCACAACTAAGGACCTTCCTGTGTATTATTACAAGCAAAAAATAGCATGGATGGATAGTGAAATTTTCAGAAACTGGTTCCACAAACATTGTGTACCACAACTTCGACAGTTTCTAGAAAAGAAAGGATTGCCACAGAATACTATTCTATTGCTTGATAACACCTTTTCGCATTGTGATTATCTTATCTGATGAAGGTCTCATTGTAACTGAGTTTTTACATCTGCATCTAAGTCAGTATTCCGCAATCGACATTATGATGCATTGCGAAAGATACCTTGTACCATTAGTAGTTGTTCCCTTTCCTATTCTGCTCACAAATAGAAAGAGAAAAAAATGACTTTGTATGCCTCCATGATCCTAGTACTGGATCATCTTCATGAAAAAGCATGAAGAGATCTACATTTGATAAATTAGATGCTTATTTCTATCTTATCTTCGTGATTCTTATATGCAATATAAGTTGGATGCAACAGGATCGTTCTGCAATTAGCTTTAAATACTGGTCCGCTAAAAGAACATTGCCTTTTCTCTAGGGATTGTCATTTAAATTCCCGAAGCATCTCTGTAACAATTGTGTGTTGCTCGAAGATACTGGTAACAAATCTAGCATCCCACCTCTGAATTGCTGTGTCATATTCCTTTAACATGACTTGGGACGAATCCCAAATATTCAAGCAGTACTCAAGAATAGGTCGTACTGGTGTCCTACATGCGGTCTCCTTTGCAGTTGAACCACAGTTCCCTAGAATTCTCATAATAAACCAAAGTCAACCATTCGTGTTTCCTATCAGAATCCTCACATACTTGTTCAATTTCATATCGCTTTGGAATGTTACACACAGATATTTAAACAACATGGCTGTGTCAATCAGGACACTGCTATTGGTGTATCTGAACATTACAGGTTTGCTTTTCCTACTCTGCATTAACTTACATTTTTCTACATTTAGAACTAGCTGGTTTTCATCACACCAACTAGAAATTTTGTCTAAGTCATCTTGTATCCGTCTACAGTCACTCAACTTTGACATATTGCTGTAAACCATAACACCATCAGCAAACAATCAGATTGTTGCCCATTCTGTCCATCAAATCATTGATCTATATTGATAACAACAGTGATCCTATCACACTTTCTTGGGGAACTTCTGATGGTAACAATGTATCTGATGAATACTCGCCATCAAAGGCAACACAGTTTTTTCTATAACTTAAGAAGTCTTCAAGCCACTCACCTATCTGTGAACCTATTCCATATGCTTGTACCTTCAGTGGGATACTGTGTCAAACACTTTCTGGAAATGTGGACTCTGCCTGTTGCCCTTCACCCAAAGTTCGCAGTATATCATGTGAAAAAAGGTCAAGCTCAGTTTCGCATGAGCAGTGCTTTCCAATCTCTCCTAACATGACTGCCATTATACAGTCAGTGGACCTAGGTATAATTGCATAGGTAAAATAGTGCTACCAGGCCAGTTTACTAAGAATGCTACTTGATAAGGATGATTTAGTGGCGTTCAGGAAGAAGTAGACATTCAAGATGTCTTACACAAGATTTCTTATGCCTGGCAGGAAGTCAAGCCTCATATACTAGTCAATGATAGAGGAGGACTCCTCAAAATATGGAAGAAAGTGATTTTCAAGGTTGCATTGAGGAAGAAATAACAACTCCACAAATAATGAATCTGGGAGAGGGTTTACATGGTTTTCGAGATGTGAATGAAGAAAACTTGAATAAGTGGCTGAAGATCAACGCATGTGAACCTGGTTTCCAGTACATGAGTGACACTAAAATTGTGACCCCTGCTTCACTTCAAAACAAAGACTAGAACAATTAATATGAAAGTGGGGAAGAAGACAGTGACATTGTCAGTCATTTGTACAACATTGCAGTATGTACACTCTTTCATAGATCATATAGGCCAGAAGGGGGTTACAGTACAATACCATCATTGCTGCAAGAAAAGCTTGAAATTCTGTGCAAAAACATGTCAGCTCCACTCAGAAACAGATCAACATCACATGCTGTTTTAAAAAATATATAGGTCTACTGTGCATATCTACATAATTTGTAACAACTTTTGAACAAAGAATACATGTAATTTTTGAAATTTTTCCAGCATAAAGAGTATTCCATGAAATTTCAGGATTGCAGCTGGATAAAGTCTACTAATTGCCATGGTATTTTGGCTGACAACCTGTAGCGCTTCGCCTACTTTATTTCTTCGTTTGTTGTCCCCAGTGTCAACGTACTGGCTGCTACACTGGCTGAAAAATGGGTTGTGGAAGTGCAATTACTGTCTACGGTAAATGATATATCTGACAGATGCACAGATGCATTTCAGTCTTTTACTTTCACTTTTCACAACCCTCTCCCCCAATAATACACAGTAATATATGGCCAGTGTACTATTGTTTAAACTTTCGATAAGCCTTATTACCAATTTTCAGGCGAACATAGATATACTGCTACAATAATTTCCTTGTTGAACATCTGCGAGCAGCAGAAACCTAACCACAAAGTCCACAGTTCTTGAAGAATAGAAAGGTACATATGGAGCATACACTGTTACCGTTTTAACACACTGCCTAATTGTGTTACAATTATTTCACGGTTGTATTGTTGTTGATCTAACCAATACAGATTCCTCATCAGAAACTTGGCCATGGACTGGCTGTCTCGTGACCAAAAATTGGGCCCTTATATATCATCACAATATTAGGTGCTGAAACTACACATTGTTCAAAGTTTAATTTACAGAAATTACAATTAAAACTTAACTCATTAAATTAACTGAATACATCGAAAAATTCGTTCTTTTTAACAGTTTCTCCTACTACAAGGGTTAGGCCGAATTATTTGTTTAAATCATGAAATTAACAAATATCATTACACAAACAACACTTTTGACAAATCTGTTAATTACTTTGGAATTAATTAAGGGCTGGCTGTGCTAACATGTTTTCAAATAGATACTTTGATTATTAGCATTTCATCTTCCAAGTGTTTATAATTAGTATAGAATTTATATTTTTTTATAATTCAACAATATAATTTAAGTTACAAAACAATTACTGATTTCACCCTATAACAAAAGAGACTAACTAGCAGTAGTCAAAATAAATTAGAACATCAGTTACATGTATAAAACTAGCACAAAATTAGATCTGGTGTTATATTCTTTAAAACTGAGGGCCAACCTTTCTCTTTTATGAAAATGCAGATTATATTCACATATGTTAATCGTAATTTGTTAAAAGTGAAAAACTGAATTTAAGGTAAAACAAGAGGGGAAACAAAAAATACCCCAGCTTGCTTCATCACAATCCATTCAGCAATCTTCAAGTGAGTGTGTGGCACTGAAGGTTGGTAGTTCACATTCCTAATTTTATACCAAAGATTGACATGGAGATGCATGTCCAAAGGAAAATGCTACATGAGCGAGCTATGTCAAATTTTGTGCCCTCTTTAAATATTGCTCCAACTGTGGTGTGCAGGGGCATCTGCGATGGTAATACTGCTTGCATTCCCTCTGTCAGAAAGTGGGCCCATGGAGTTAAAAATTCAGTTGTCATATTGATAATAACTGTCATTGGATGTGCCATTCTTCATAAAATGTTTTCTTTCTTAAGATATTAAAGAACTCACTGGCTCTCACACCTTATACAGTTGAAAGCCGCCATCGTGATAAGTAAGATGTTCAACCAAACTTATTTCCACAGACTCCTTAGTAACTGAATCTGATCTTGATTCCATGGCAGAATAATCCATGAAATGAAATGTCCTATGTGGATACTGTGCTTGGCTACTGCTGACTTACAGGGTTGTGGAAGGCAAGTGTGGCGATTATGTTCAACACCCCTTTCACACAAAGTGTGTTTAAAACTATCACAGTTACTCATGCTTTTCGATTATTTGTACATATTCTCCCCCAGATTACCTTGAATAATTGATGGTGTACTGTAGTTGTAAAGCTATAATACTAATTTTGCTCTGCCTTAAAATTATTTGGTATTGTTAAGTGTATTGTCTGTCATGTGCTTTTATTCATTATTACCATCATAGAGAGAAATTTGCGTGCAAACAGTTACCTGAAAGAAAAGCTATAAAATAAAATTATGATTTTATGGAATGGAAAAATATAATCCTGCGAAATCTGTGTTAAGGAAAAAAATTACTATTATCTACAAAATTAATTATGTATATGATATGTATTTCTTTGTATTCCATCCACATATTTGTTAGTTTTTCAGAGAAGTAGGTGGCGTGGCCAGTATTTCCTTTCACAGTTCCCAGTAAATCTGGTAATAAACATCCTTCCTATCAAAAAAACCTTTTTAGCCCTCCTTACTGAGGCTTCTATTGTCTACATATTATCTGCTCTTGGCCAAATGGAACTATAATTACATCTAAATGTTTCATGGTCCCACACGTGGTTCAGTCCTAAACTCTTCATTCAAATCTTTCTGTTCCAGAGACTTTCATTCCATGAAAGATATAACCTCCATTTTCACAACTACTGCTCTGTTCTAGTTAAAGATCTCCTCCCATGCTCCTGGAGACTAAACTGGTAATACCACTTCATCATACAGTCACTAACCACAAACAATAGGCCAAGCATTGAAACCTCCTTGGAAAAGTTCCTTCTCATTTCCTTCAAAACTACACTCTTATTGCATTTCAGGAATTTCTCACTTCCATCAAAGTGACCCAGAAAAATCTACAAAACTTGAAGCTTACTATGTCGTAATTTTTTGGCACCTATGATCTGAAAGGAGGCTATTCTTTACTGTTAATCTCACAGCAGACAAAGATCCACTACAAAGGTACTATACTGATGAGTGTATGACAGAGGGACTGCACCATCTCTGACATTGATGCATACAAAACTGTTTCTCATGATTTGGAGCTGTAGAAAATCCCACACATCCAAGGCTCCCCTCACTGTCTTCATAGATCTTCTGAAATCAACTGATTGACTTATCCATTCTCTCTCTCTCTCTCTCTCTCTCTCTCTCTCTCTCTCTCTCTCTCTCTCTCTCTCTCTGGATATCCCCTGGTGTAATGCTTCAAAGCATCCATTGAATGCTCATAAATTGCAGTAGATTGGCACCTCCCGTGTCACTGAGGAAGCTTCCATTTTACATAAGACA
Organism: Schistocerca gregaria; assembly: GCF_023897955.1. NCBI lineage: Eukaryota > Metazoa > Arthropoda > Insecta > Orthoptera > Acrididae > Schistocerca > Schistocerca gregaria. Next base: position 526,483,614 of record NC_064921.1, read on the forward strand.
CCAACCGTGTCCTGGAGTGTCCCAGATCCATTTTCACTGCCTCTCCCACTATACCCTCATCCCTTCTACACATGGGATACCAATTATTAAAAATTCACCCCCTAAAACACACCTGAAAGCTACCCAGTAAAATTTTTGCAGTAACCATTGTCATGAAAGGCAGGATGCTCCTATTCCTTGTCAGCCTTTGTATGGGTCACATGGGAGGGGCATTCCTTAATTCCCAGAAGTGGTATATCGTCGATTGGTTCATATTCTATACTATATGTGAGATATGAACTCATGGTGCAGAAAAACAGTTACACAGCTCTACTCAGACTCCTTTTCATAGTCAAAATTTACCTTGTGCTTTCCCAGATTTTAAGTCACTTTTCTGAAAATTGACATCCATCTTCTTGAGGTCTGCATTTAAACTTCTTTTCACATCAATAGAACCCCTCCCCCTCCTCATCACCTCCCCCCCCCCCCCAAAAAAAAGTAAAATATAATAATATAAAGAACCCTCCATACAGCATTGGTACCTATGCTATGTGAAATGATTCCAAGACCAGATCCCTCAAAACTCTAACAGCAATAACTTCTCCCACCATTTCCCCTCCATGTAATCCTCTGGTAGCATTCACAAACAAATCTTTTGAGCAGTGGCCTTCACCTCTGCTTCTCACCAATGGATTTTCTTCTTTCAAACTACATTATACCACCGTCTTTCATTCACACATTGTGTTCCAAAATTACCTTCAGGAAGGAGAGATGTTAAATTATACATTAATTGTTGAAGCAAATTCTATAGGCTTTTCTTTACCCCAAGTTTCATCTAGGAGCAATCTACTAAAATTGATAATTACTCCAAACATTAGCTACACATGTAACTTCATACACCACTACCAGCTGTTTATATACTGGTGAAGTTAGAGCCTATGTAATCCGAGCATTGGTTTTAACTGAAATGTCCATACCAAATGTTCTAATGTATTGTTAAAAGAATAATAATAATAATAATAATAATAATAATATTTTTTGTTGTTGTTGTTGTTGTTATATTGCATTATATTACTTTGCGTGCCACAGCAGACTGGTGAAGGTCTTTCAGTTGGGCACCACTTTGGCGATTTTTGTGTCCCTAGTCTATCCCAGTAATCCTACCAGGGAAGGGGGACCTACAATTTAATGTGGAATCTAATCTTGCTGAATCTTCACATCATTGAAAGGTGAAGGCAGGTTGGAAAATTCCCATGGTTTGGCCAAGATCAACTCTGTGACCTCCCGATTTTCAGGCATGCTCCTTACCACTAGAGTATCAGGCCCCATAGGAATAGCTAATAATGTAATTTCTTACTTTAGATTTGAACAGTTGGAGATTTTCAGTATCCTGCCTGATGTCTAACAGAAACATGTTAAAAACATTTGCATCAGGATATAAAATCCATTCTGAATTAAAGACAGATTTTTTTTGTTTTGTTTTTTTTATTTTAAAAGCTTAAAATATCTGTAGGAATAAATACGATGTAGGACCCTGAAGAGACAAGACACGCAGCTGTCAGCTTTGTATATTATTCTTACTGTGTGCTATTGTAGAATAAACATCTTTTCGAAATTAGCTGCATTGCACCAGAAGTGATGTGTTGGCAGAACTGAGCTGTTTGAATAAATACACGTACTGTCCACTTTTGCCACACAGTGTTGAAAATTGGTCATGATGTCTTCAGTGATGCTATTTTCAAAACAATATTAGAAATTCCTGGATGGAGTGATCATAAAGTAAGGGAAAGGCAACCACATGTCTACAGCAGAGTGATAGCATCAAGCACAAAAGCGCATAACAGAAAGCAGTGTTTACATTAGCTTTCAAGCAATTACTCTTTTTCTGTCAGTAGCAGATGCACTCTCACACAATCAGACAGACACCCAAACACACACTCTTTTGTTTTACATGTTTTTTGTGCTCCATGCATCAGTCCACTGTAGGTGACTGGTTACCTTTCCCTTATTTTACATAATACTGTTTGCAAGTTTCACTAATAGACAGATTTGGTATTTCTTAACAGCTGTTGCCACAGCAACATTACATAGCATTTGAAGTTTTATTCTTTTATTTGTGTACAGCAAAAACAACTGGAGAATGAAAGAGCATTAGCACTTTTGCCCCATCATTTAAAATATGTGGACAGTTTGCCATGGGCCGAACGACAAGAAAAGCTTGTGACTGCTGTTCTAGCTGGAAACATGTTTGACTGGGGAGCTAGAGAAGTAGCTGAACTTATGGAAAATTCAGAGTTTGGCTTCAGTGAGGCACTTGGAAAGATCCAAGGTAAGAGCACATTGCAGGTAACATAGCTTTCATACGAAAGGTGCAGTAAGGTGTATCATGCACATTTTAAATACAAGTGAAGTTTTTGACCAAAAGTCCATCAATAAAATCTGACTTGTCACTGCAGAGAAAGGTAGTGATCCAGCAGTGGGTGAAAAAAAAATAAATTATTCTAATATTTGACCATAAATTAGAATAAATAATGAAAAGTTTCAGCCAGTGGTAATTATTTTCAGACCCTTCGATCAAAGACACAAATATAAATGTGCCATACAGAATTTTGCTGTGCTGCAATAGTATCGTCAATCAGTATATTACTGTAGCATCAGTCTCTAAAGAAGTACAGCATGGTACATGAGCCATCCTATAGGACAAATACATGTATGCTGTCAAATTAGATTTCTGCTGCTGTATTATTCCAGTTGATGGTGCTATATCAGCAGATTATTTAATGAACATTTTATCATAACACATTTATACCGGAAAGATCTGAAGATAAATATCACTGACTGGAAAGGAAAGCATTACATCTCAGAAAAGCAAGTAGTGAATGACTGACTGCTGTCTCGTCCTCAGCAAATGGCATCATTTCGATGTCATGTATAGGAGTGCTGTATCAGTACACAGCTTTCCTGACCATTGTCAGATTTGCAGATTTTGGAGCCACAACTTCTCATTGAAGTAACTCCTCAGTTGCTATCATGAGGCTGAGCGGATCTTCTTCCAGTGCTGGCAGTAACAGGAATTGAACCTGAGTCCGTGGCAGTTAATTGCACTGACCAGTCACCTGTACAGGTGGACATCACCGACTGTGAATGACCATTTGTTGTAATCTGTCATTAAAGGCTGGAATTAAAAACAAAATATACCTTCTGTGCAAGTATGTTGTCTATAGACTGTTTTGCATTGTGTGTTATATGCTATTTACATGAAAACAATGAAAAAAATATAATGAAACCACTTGTATACTATTCAACATACTTTAAAAAAGTGGTGTAAATCATGGAAACATGAAAATTACGAGAAATTGTTTTTCAAGCACATAATTTATAAAACATCAATGGACTTTTTTATTAAATGTACTGACCATTAATTTGAAACCCTCGCTTTAAAACAAATTGATATTTCCTACTTTTTTTACCAAAAAATCCAGCATCATATTTTATCTGTCTGGTTCTCTAGTTCATAAATACTTTTGAAAGATGTGATGTCTACCACATCTGAAGCAGAAATATATTTCTTTTTAATATTCACTTCTGAATTTACATCAACATTGAAAGGCACACAACTGTCATCCTCACAATCACTAAAACCACTGTCACTTCTTGCACTGTCAGTTTGTTGCTGAAAGAAAGTCCCCATCATATTGCCCGCAGATACACATTCAACAGTGACAATATTGTCATGTCTCGACAATATGGATAATGTTAAAATCAAAGGACTGCACTTTGCTTGTGCAGTTTGGTGGCAAGAATTGTAACTGCTCATTTCATAAACTTGCACTATGTGATCAAAAGTATCCACACACCTTGCTGAAAATGAATGACAAGTTCTCGGTGCCCTCCATCGGTTACTCAGTATGGTGTTGGCCCACCCTTAGCCTTGATAACAGCTTCCACTCTCACAGGCATATGTTCAGTCAGGTGCTAGAAGGTTTCTTGGGGAATGGTCGCCCATTCCTCAAGAAGTGCTGCAATTAGGAGGGGTATCGATGTCGGTCGGTGCGGTCTGGCATGAAGTCGGCATTCCCAAACATCACAAACGTGTTCTATAGGATTCAGGTCAGGATCTGTACAGGCCAATCCATTGCAGGGACGTTATTGTCATGTAACCACTCCACCACAGGCCGTGCATTATGAACAGGTGCTCGATTGTGTTGAAAGATGCTATCGCCATCCCCGAATTGCTCTTCAACAGTGGGAAGCAAGAAGGTGCTTAAAACATCAATGTAGGCCTGTGCTGTGATTGTGTCACGCAAAACAACAAGGGGTGCACACCCTCTCCATGAAAAGCACGACCACACCATAACACCACCGCCTCCAAATTTTACTGTTTGCGCTACATGTGCTGCCAGATGACATTCACTGGGCATTCGCCATACACAAACACTGCCATCGAATTGACATGTTGTGTACCATGAATCATCACTCCACACAACGTTTTTCCACTGTTCAGTCGTCCAATGCTTACACTCCTTACACCAAGCGAGGCATCGTTTGGCGTTTACCAGTGTGATAGGTGGCTTATGAGCAGCCACTCGACCTTGAAATCCGGTCTACAGATGAGGTCAGCCTGTATGCTTTTGTGCTGTACATGACCCTTCATGTATCCACTTCACTATCACATCGGAAACAGTGGACCCAGGGATGTTTAGGAGGGTGAAAATCTCGCGTGCATACATATGAAACAAATGATACCAATCACCTGACCACGTTCGATGTCTGTGATTTCCACAGACTGTCCCAGTCTGCTCCCTCACAATGTCTAATGACTACTGAGGTCACTGATACAGAGTACCTGGCAGTAGGTGGCAGCACAATGTACCTAATATGAAAAACATATGTTTTTAGGGGTGTCTGGATACTTCTGATCACATTGTGTATATTTTGAAGATGTGCAGGGCAAGTCCATGCTTTGTGACTGGCATTGTGGTTGGTGAACAATGTTTAGACACTATTAAAGAGCTGTAGCTCCTTCAATTTGCCAGTGACAGAGGCAAATATTTTCAGACCCATCAGCATTGGTTCCTCATATTATCATTAGATGAACTTTATTGTGTTCCTCTCCATGGCGGTTTTTACTTACAAAAGGAAGCATGTTACTTGCAGGGAAACAGAAGAAAAAAGATGGTTTTGATTGATATTAAAGATACTCTTAGCCTCATAATGCTGTTTGTTATTTTAAGTTATCATTCCACCATTTGGTAACAGTTGTCAAATTTACACTATCTTCTTCACTTCACATAGTTCTACAGATCCCATTGTACCACCTTTAAACCTTCTGGTCTACCCATTAGGTGTGGAGAAATCCTTGGTGAACATATTGACCATCTTAAGTGATTTTTCATGTAATATTGCTCTGTGGGACAATGGAAGTAAATTACCTCTGAAACGAGTAATTTGTAATTTTTCCAGTTCTGTATATTCCAAATAACTAACGTTTTTGGCATTTGTCACTTTCATTTCCATTTTCCAAAATAGTGTTTTTGCTTTTAACAGTCAGATTCATCATGGAAACAGTTATCTCTAAACTATGTGTTAGTGCAACCCATGTTCTGCAATGAACATCACATTTTTCGTCTGGCCCTACATCTTTCTGCAATTTCTTCCATCTTAAAACAGTGACCAAAAACCATGGTTGCGCACTTAAAACAGCGCAATAATACATCAACTTACAAAATGGTTACATACAATATGTTATTGTTAGGTGAAAGTGGCAGAAGACGAAGCACTAGTTGCATGATTTAGAAGTAGGGAGCTCCACAAAGTTGACCAGATAGTGTTTGTAAACACTGCTTGAGTCAATACTATGCCAGCAGCATTTTACATCATTCATACTTTTTTTATGAATGTTTTTCCAATAAGTGTGAATTATAATTATGTTAAAACAAAGTCATATGCAATTTAACATAATGAACCTAGGAAATTTGAAGGGACCATTAAAAAATGACAGGAAACATTGACTCTGGCCCACATTAGATATATGGACATGTTAGTATCTTCCATCTGCATGTTTGGCTGGATTAGTAAATAAAGGATTTGAAGTACTAAGTGCAAGGCAGCACGTCAAAAGCAGTGCAAGTGCAACCATCTTCGTGTAGCACTTTGACAAAACATTAGGCCCCAGACGAGTCTTGGTGATCCTAACCTACCATTGTGAAGTAATAGCAAAGCTCCAAAATTAATATTAATAACCTATGCTAGTGAAAGAAGTGTAAATCATAGTTTTCACATAAACACAGTGTCAGAGAGAGGAATTTGTTTGGCTGTAATTGTTTCTTTGTGAAGCACTTTGGGTAGCAGCCATACTGCAAATATTGCAGTGAAAGCATGTGTCTACCATCTTCTGGTGATGGAAAGGCTTCTCATTGGCAATTCCACAAGGTAACACGGCCTTTTGGTCACAGCTTTCATCAGAAAAAGAGAAACACACACCATTCATACAAACTAGCACATTTCATGCATACGACCACGAACTCATACATCTCGGGCCAGAATGAAGCTGTCATGTGGGGTGCAAGCACCAACCTGTAGGGAGTGGGGAAGAGGAAATGATAGTAGTGTGTGAGTGGGGAGAAAGATGAACGTTCTCTGGTGGAGTGTGCAGGGACTAGAATGTTAAAGTGCAGCATCAGGAGGTTGTTGGCAGGGAGGTGGGAAAGAAAGGAGAGGAGCGGTTGCATTGGCAGAGGTTGGCAAATATACAGGGTGGGAGATAAGAACGGGGAGGAGATGATACGACAGATGGGGTGGAAACTGTTGAGTGGAGGGTGTGGGGACAGTAAGTTACCGTAGGTTGAGGTTGGGATAATTATGGGAATGGAGAATGCGTTGTAAGAGTAATGCCCATCAGCACAGCCGATGGTGAAGGAAATGATCCAGATGGCTCAGGTAGTGAAACAGTCATTGAAATCAAATGTGTTGTTCAGCTGCATGTTGTGCCACAGGATGGCCTACTTTACTCTTGGCCACAGTTTGGCAGAGGCCATTCGTCCTGGTGGACCGCTAGTTGCTAGTCATACCAATATAAAAAGCTGTGCAATGATTGCAACAGAACAGGTAAATGACATGACTGCTTTCACAGGTGGGTTGACCCCTGATGGGGTAGAATAAACCTGTGGCGGGACTGGAAATGGAAGTGTTGGGTGCGTGGATTGGGAAGGTCTTGCATGTTGGTCTTTCACAGGGATATGATCCTTGGGGCAAGGGGTTGGGTTTGGAGTGCCGTAGTGGTGGACAAGGAGACTGTGGAGGTTGGGTGGATGACTAAAGACAACTTTAGGAATGGTGGGAAGTAACTCATGTATTTCTTGATCCTCCCACATGTCTTAACGGACTGCCTGCTGCATCCGGTCCCTGTGTGTCCTATGTGTCCTCAGCGGTACTTCGTGGCGAGCAGATTGGATGACCCTCCTCCATTTGTACTGATCTCTTGGGCATTTTGATTATGCATCTGCACATCTGTCTGTCTCAATACTATCCTTCACTGTGGCATCCGTTTGGCCACTGGCACCTTTTACATTGGCCCGGCTGAGAGTGTATGCAGAAACTGCCGAACTACTGCTGTCATACCAATGTGATGTTCTCCTCAGCAGATACACATGCCATTTGTCTGCCATGCTTGGTCACCAATCCAATGCCTCCTCCTTCTATGACAACTTTGACTGTCAGTATAAGGCATGTACCACTTCTCTGTTATCTCCTGGAGTTCACTTTCAGCTAGTGCTCTGGCAGCTTAACTTCACACCGCTTTCCACTTTCCCCTTGGGCCTGAACCCTTCACCACTTGGCCCTGTGCAGCAACCTGCATCCACCTTGGTCTTCATTCACTTCCTTAGGACACTACTCCAGACTCACTTTATCGCTGTAAGTTTCGCAACCTTTGCACAGAATGTTGTGATAGTGCCTCTATGTACACTTACGACTCTCGTACTGACTGCGGTGTCAGGTTTGCCTTCGTCATTGCCATCAATGATTTTCAGTATCGGCTTCTGGAACACCGCTAAGTATTTACAGCAGAGCTCTTCGCCCTGTATCAGACCATGCAGTACATGCAGCGATAAAGGCTTTTCAATTGTGTCCTTTTTTCCGACTCTCTCAGTGCCCTTCTGTGTGCTGTACACTATCCATCCCTTAGTGCAACATGTCCAGAAAAGCTTCCACTTGGCTCACTCTTGATGGAGCCACTGTGTTGTTTATGTGGGCCGTAGTTACATTGGTCTGACAGGAAACGAGGCCACTGATGCTGCTGTCAAGGCTGCAGTCCTCCTACCTCATCCCACTAGTTCTTCCATTGCCTCCAACAATCCCTGTGTTGCTGTCTGTCTGTGGTGTCACGTTTGAATCACTGCTGATCTTCCCTTAATGGGAGCAAGCTCACAGGGAATTAAACCTCTCCCAGAGGCTTGGCTGACCACCTCTTGGCCGTCTCACTGTGAGGGGATCATTTTAGCTAAGTTGCGTATTGGACACTTGCTTTACATAAGTGTCTTTTAATTGTTCCTGTCTGCAACTTAATTTGTCTTCCTTACAGTAACTAGCAGCCTGTCTTTTGATACATTATAGATGTGATTGTAGTTATTTGGATTTGGTTTTACAAAAACAAAATGAAGTGAGAAAGAGCCCCCAGTGTTTGTAGTATATGAAACTTTCGGCAGACAGTCTGTGGTTCCAAGTAATTTGAAATTCCACTTACAGAAAAATCATTCAGATTTTATTGGTAAAGCTTGGCAATTTCTTTGGCAACTAGTTAAATGAATTAAGATTACAACAAACAATCTTTTTTAAGCTTTTGTCAACAGCAAATAAAGGCCTATAGCATCATACAAGGTTATGTATAGAGTTATGAAGTCAACAAAGCCCTAAACAACTGCAGAAAAAATAATTTCACCATGTGTTTTATATTCAATGAATGTAAAAACTTAGCCAGTAAAAGCAAGGTTAAAAAAAAGTGTGATGATATGAGAACCAAATATACATTGTTGTTGTCCTATTGAATGACACTCTTGTGTTAATACATTGTCTTCCTTGTTCAGATAACAGCAGAAAACATCAATGAACCAAATGCTACGTAATTTCTTTGAACAATAAAAATAATCAAGTTTTGACAAATTAATGTAATTGGGGAGAGGAAAAAATGTACTCACCAAGTGGCGACAGGAGAATACACACATAAGAAAAGGTTTTACACATGCCAGTTTCCAGAGCCAGTGACTCCTTCTTTTGGCAGGGGGAAGGAAGAGAGGTAAAGGAAAAGCACTTGAGAGGATTAGGAAAAAAGGGTAGAATTCGAAAAAGGCACCCAGAACCATGGGTCAGGGGAGACTTACTGGAGGAGATGAGAAGGAAAGACTTCTCATCCGATCCGGTAAGTCTTCCTAACTCGGAATTAAGATTAGTTACAGAGACTTGTATAAATGTGGAATAGACCATTAGATTAGCAGCAACAGCAGAATGGGTTGGTCGTAGGGAGCCCAGTGGACTTGTCATTAGGTGTCACCTGAGTAACAGATCCATCAAGGACCTTTCAACCCTTCTAAAACTGCCCACGTCGACTGTTGATAATGTGACTGTGAAGTGGAAAATTCAAACGGACATTCACAGCTAAAACCAGGCCAGGCAGTCCTTGTGTGTGATGGACACAGACTGTCGAGCATTGGGAAGGGTGGATGTAAAAAGTTGCATGAAATCAGCTGAAGGAAACAATCATGAGTCTAAAGCGCTACCAGTGGTCCAGCTAGCATAATGATTGTGTGTAGGGAGTTAAAAGAATGGGATACAATTCTTGAGCAGTTTTTCACAATCCACATATTTTTGTAGTCGGTGCGAAATGACACTTGAGATGGTGTGAAGAGTAATGCCATTGGGCAATGGATGATTGGAAACAAGCAGACTGTAGTGATGAATCACACTGTAGCCTGTGGCAGTCTCGTGGAAAGATGTGTTTGGCAATTGCCTAGAGAACATTACCTACCACATGTGTAGTGCCAACAGTGAAGTGCAAAGGTTGTGGTGTTGCTGTATAGGGATGTTTTTGTTGCTTATGGTGTGGCCAACTAGTTTGCTTAAGAAAACACAAAATGCAGAAGGATATGAACACATTTTACAGCTTTTAGGAATGCTCACAGTAGAGGGACAGTTAGTTTGGAGATGATGATTGTTTGTCATAGCATGACGATGCACAATCATAAATCCACCTGTGTGGCAGTTGTTTGTTGATGATAACATTCTTGAAATAAACTGGCCTGCCCTTGACCTGTACCCAATGGAACACCTTCAGACTGAATTAAAACGTCGCCTTCGCTCCAGATCCCAGTGTCCATCATCACTGCTTTCTCTGGTATTGGCTCTTGAGAAGAATGGACTGCCATTCCTCCACAGACATCAGACACCCCATTGAAAGTGTCCCCACCAGGGTTCAAGCCAGCAAAAATGCAAAGAATAGGCACACCCAACATTAACATCATCTAATAGGTGTTTGGACACTTTTGAGCAGATAATGTACACTTCAACAGTATTTATTTGATGTGACATACACCTATGACTATTATGCATTGCTTTATGATGTTACTGGAATTTTTATATTTTAGTTTATGGTGATCACATATTTATTTATATATTTATTGATATAATATTATTTTTTGACAAGTTTTAAAAGAATTCAAATGTTATATTGAGAAACACTTTAATTTTCCAGCACGGCCATGGTTGATTGACTGTTTGGACAACTGGCTGGAAAGGCTGAATGGTCCTCCCCACAAGTGTGCAGCCATATTTGTTGATAATAGTGGTATTGATATCATTCTTGGAATACTGCCATTTGCCAGAGAGTTGTTAAGAAGGGGTACGAAGGTATGTACTATATACTTCTTTCTGATAGCATAGAAATCAGAGTAAATTTTGGTTTTTTATTCAGATACCTAAGCACTTTCCAATTCCAATTCATTGTTGCTAAAAATGTATTGGATATTTTTTCCAGCCTCTCCCAGATTCCTCTCATATGCCAACCTATTGATCTATTGATCTCAGAGTTGCACTTGCATCTTATGTCCTTAGTTATTTTTTAGATGTTCTCATATTCCTGTGTCTCTCTTCCCCTACAGTTTTTATCCTGTGATCCTCCTCAAGTGCCACAGAAGTTATTCCCTGAGACCTTAGCACATGTGCTATCATCCTATCCCTTCTTCTTGTAAGTGTTTTCCATATGTTATGTTCTTTGACAATTCTGCAGAGAGCCTTGCCACTAATTACCAGGCCACCTACTTTTCACCCCCCCCCCCCCCCCTCTCTCTCTCTCTCTCTCTCTCTCTCTCTCTCTCTCTCTCTCTCTCTCTCTGGCATACCATCTCAAACACTTTGATTCTGTCTTATCCACTATCTGAGATTCACTACCAAATAATGCTGTGCTCTTAACATATATTTTCAGAAATGTCTTCCTCAAATTAAGGGCATAAGTTTAATAAAGAAAACAGTTACCCTTAACAGAGACTTTAATCATAAATAATATATTCTCCTTCACTATTTACAACAGTCTGCTAACGCTGAGATAACGTTTCAATTCTGCAAGTATAGAAATCACATGCTTTTGAAGTGAATAACTTGTCAAGCCAAGTTTGGAGTACATTTTCATCCAGAAAGGAAGCTGGAAGGACAGACGCTCACTGGAGAGCAGAAAAGGTGAAAATCTGATGCGCAAATCAGGTGAATAAGGTTGGTGTGGAATGACTTCCCAACCTAACTCTCGTATAGTGTTTTTTCTCAGTCTAGTAGAATGCGGACACACATTATTGTGGAGTAGCATCAGTTCAAGCAGTTGTCCTGGTAGTCGTTCTTGGATTCTGAAAAATGTCTCAATGACAGTAAATGTCAGCAGTAATGGTTTCATCTCGGGGAAGCAATTCGTAGTGCACTAAACCATCTCTGTTCCATCAGATGCATAACATTATTTTTTGTGGATTCACTCTTTGTAGGGGAAGATGCTGCTTTGTTTGGGCTCAATAATTCCTTTCTTTTTCATACATTAGCATAAAGGCACCATATCTCATCACAACGGGATAGGAATAGTTGGTGTTGTTCAAGAGTCAGTTATACTGAGCAAACAGAGATGCACGTACGGCCACTGTTGATTTTTTATGATTTTGGCTTAAACCGTGTGGTACCCATACTCCCAATTTTTGAGCTTTCCCCATTGTATGCAAATGTTGCATGATGGTGGAATGAACACAGTTCATCATATTTGCCAGTTCGTAAACACAATGACATGTTAATGCATTTAAATTATCTTCATCAAAGCCCGAATGTCTTCCTGAACATGGCGAGGCACTAATGTCAAAACAATTCTCTTTAAAATGAGAAAACAATTTTTTTGCCGTCATCTGTGCAATGGCATTATCCCCAAACAGGGCGCAAATTTTTCTGACTGCTTTCACTGCTGTCACCCCTCTATTGAAGTCAAACAAAAGAATATGTTGTAAATGTTTAGATTTCTCCACTTGGCACTCCATTTTCTAGCATCCACAGAGGGGGGGAAGGGGGGGAGGGAGAGAGCATGCTTTTTTGAGCAGGTTTTGGCAAGTGTTAAATTTAAAGATTTGCAGAAGCCAGACTATGCAGGATGACAACATTTGAAACACACATCCGGCCATCCTGATTCAGGTTTTACACTGTTTTCCTAAATCGATTCAGGCAGATACCAGGATGATTCTGTTGAAGTTGCTGTTTTGGTCCCCTCCCCCAAATCAACCAACCAATATGAAGGATAGCCTTTTTATTACGGTCATGAGAGTTGGTGTGGTGCAAATCACTCCAGGAAGTTTGGGTGGCAGGAACAGAAAATGCCTTATTCAATGAAAAATTTACTCAGTTACCACAGAGGTAATGTTAAAAGACTGGAATGGCTGGAAAGGACGTATTCTAACACCATTCAATTTTGGGAAAAGGATTATAATGAATGACTTTGTGAATAGAGATAGGCTTATGCAAAATGCTGGGTTATGCTTTATTTGGCAAAAGGGAGTTGGAGAATATCATTCTGAGATGAAGAAAAACATTGCAATGAGTGGTTTAGGAGTATTCTCAAAAAATTACCAAAGAGATTTGTGCACTTTATAGATCAAGCTCCAAATTGCGCAATAATAAATGTACTATCATGAAATGGAGAAAGGATTCTATTGTTGAATTGATGGAAACCAATAATGTAGAGTTTCCATCTAGTGCAACGTCGTATGAAGAATTTGCTAAAGCAGTCTTACTAGAATACGCATGGCTGCATTTCAGACCACGAGAATATCTTTTGGGAAGTGTGGTGCACTGTGAATTAAGTTCCATTGAACTTACTTGGGTCTTTGTCAAGAACAAGACACCAAAAGAGAACAAGAATTTGAAGATAAATCATGTTTTATATTTACGTCACTTGGGCCTGGAAAGTATTTCCCACATTTCTAGAGGGCACAGTAGATCTTGTGTTCAAACTTGAGAACATATGTGTACAAAGAGCTCACAGTCTTGAAATTTCAGAAGAACCATTGTTGATGCAAATGGAAGACTACAATAGCAGTAGCAAGACCTCACCGAGCAGTGAAAGTGATTAAGATCAGTTTTTTTTAAATTTATTATTATTATTATTATTATTATTATTATTATTATTATCATCATCATCACCCCCCCTATGAACCATGGACCTTGCCGTTGGTGGGGAGGCTTGCGTGCCTCAGCGATACAGATGGCCGTACCGTAGGTGCAACCACAACGGAGGGGTATCTGTTGAGAGGCCAGACAAACGTGTGGTTCCTGAAGAGGGGCAGCAGCCTTTTCAGTAGTTGCAGGGGCAACAGTCTGGATGATTGACTGATCTGGCCTTGCAACATTAACCAAAACGGCCTTGCTGTGCTGGTACTGCGAACGGCTGAAAGCAAGGGGAAACTACAGCCGTAATTTTTCCCGAGGACATGCAGCTTTACTGTATGATTAAATGATGATGGCATCCTCTTGGGTAAAATATTCCGGAGGTAAAATAGTCCCCCATTCGGATCTCCGGGCGGGGACTACTCAGGAGGATGTCGTTATCAGGAGAAAGAAAACTGGCGTTCTACGGATCGGAGCGTGGAATGTCAGATCCCTTAATCGGGCAGGTAGGTTAGAAAATTTAAAAAGGGAAATGGATAGGTTAAAGTTAGATATAGTGGGAATTAGTGAAGTTCGGTGGCAGGAGGAACAAGACTTCTGGTCAGGTGACTACAGGGTTATAAACACAAAATCAAATAAGGGTAATGCAGGAGTAGGTTTAATAATGAATAGGAAAATAGGAATGCGGGTAAGCTACTACAAACAGCATAGTGAACGCATTATTGTGGCCAAGATAGATATGAAGCCCACACCTACTACAGTAGTACAAGTTTATATGCCAACTAGCTCTGCAGATGATGAAGAAATTGAAGAAATGTACGATGAAATAAAAGAAATTATTCAGATAGTGAAGGGAGACGAAAATTTAATAGTAATGGGTGACTGGAATTCGAGTGTAGGAAAAGGGAGAGAAGGAAACATAGTAGGTGAATATGGATTGGGGCTAAGAAATGAAAGAGGAAGCCGCCTAGTAGAATTTTGCACAGAGCACAACTTAATCATAGCTAACACTTGGTTTAAGAATCATGAAAGAAGGTTGTATACGTGGAAGAACCCTGGAGATACTAAAAGGTATCAGTTAGATTATATAATGGTAAGACAGAGATTTAGGAACCAGGTTTTAAGTTGTAAGACATTTCCAGGGGCAGATGTGGACTCTGACCACAATCTAGTGGTTATGACCTGTAGATTAAAACTGAAGAAACTGCAAAAATGTGGGAAATTAAGGAGATGGGACCTGGATAAACTGAAAGAACCAGAGGTTGTACAGAGTTTCAGGGAGAGCATAAGGGAACAATTGACAGGAGTAGGGGAAAGAAATACAGTAGAAGAAGAGTGGGTAGCTCTGAGGGATGTAGTAGTGAAGGCAGCAGAGGATAAAGTAGGTACAAAGAAGAGGGCTGCTAGAAATCCTTGGGTAACAGAAGAAATATTGAATTTAATTGATGAAAGGAGAAAATATAAAAATGCAGTAAATGAAGCAGGCAAAAAGGAATACAAACGTCTCAAAAATGAGATCGACAGGAAGTGCAAAATGGCTAAACAGGGGTGGCTAGAGGACAAATGTAAGGATGTAGAAGCTTATTTCACTAGGGGTAAGATAGATACTGCCTACAGGAAAATTAAAGAGACCTTTGGAGAGAAGAGAACCAAGTGTATGAATATCAAGAGCTCAGATGGCAGCCCAGTTCTAAGCAAAGAAGGGAAGGCAGAAAGGTGGAAGGAGTATATAGAAGGTTTATACAAGGGCGATGTACTTGAGGCCAATATTATGGAAATGGAAGAGGATGTAGATGAAGACGAAATGGGAGATATGATACTGCGTGAAGAGTTTGACAGAGCACTGAAAGACCTGAGTCGAAACAAGGCCCCCGGAGTAGACAACATTCCATTAGAACTACTGACGGCCTTGGGACAACCAGTCCTGAGAAAACTCTACCAGCTGGTGAGCAAGATGTATGAGACAGGCGAAATACCCTCAGACTTCAAGAAGAATATAATAATTCCAATCCCAAAGAAAGCAGGTGCTGACAGATGTGAAAATTACCGAACTATCAGTTTAATAAGCCACGGCTGCAAAATACTAACACGAATTCTTTACAGACGAATGGAAAAACTGGTAGATGCAGACCTCGGGGCGGATCAGTTTGGATTCCATCGAAATGTTGGAACACGTGAGGCAATACTGACCTTACGACTTATCTTAGAAGAAAGATTAAGAAAAGGCAAACCTACGTTTCTAGCATTTGTAGACCTAGAGAAAGCTTTTGATAATGTTGACTGGAATACTCTCTTTCAAAATCTGAAGGTGGCAGGGGTAAAATACAGGGAGCGAAAGGCTATTTACAATTTGTACAGAAACCAGATGGCAGTCATAAGAGTCGAGGGGCATGAAAGGGAAGCAGTGATTGGGAAAGGAGTGAGACAGGGTTGTAGCCTCTCCCCAATGTTATTCAATCTGTATATTAAGCAAGCAGTAAAGGAAACAAAAGAAAAATTTGGAGTAGGTATTAAAATTCATGGAGACGAAGTAAAAACTTTGAGGTTCGCCGATGACATTGTAATTCTGTCAGAGACGGCAAAGGACTTGGAAGAGCAGTTGAACGGAATGGACAGTGTCTTGAAAGGAGGATATAAGATGAATATTAACAAAAGCAAAACGAGGATAATGGAATGTAGTCAAATTTAATCGGGTGATGCTGAGGGAATTAGATTAGGAAATGAGAGACTTAAAGTAGTAAAGGAGTTTTGCTATTTGGGGAGCAGAATAACTGATGATGGTCGAAGTAGAGAGGATATAAAATGTAGACTGGCAATGGCAAGGAAAGCGTTTCTGAAGAAGAGAAATTTGTTAACATCGAATATAGATTTATGTATCAGGAAGTCGTTTCTGAAAGTATTTGTTTGGAGTGTAGCCATGTATGGAAGTGAAACATGGACGATAACTAGTTTGGACAAGAAGAGAATAGAAGCTTTCGAAATGTGGTGCTACAGAAGAATACTGAAGATAAGGTGGATAGATCACGTAACTAATGAGGAGGTATTGAATAGGATTGGGGAGAAGAGAAGTTTGTGGCACAACTTGACTAGAAGAAGGGATCGGTTGGTAGGACATGTTTTGAGGCATCAAGGGATCACAAATTTAGCATTGGAGGGCAGCGTGGAGGGTAAAAATCGTAGAGGGAGACCGAGAGATGAGTACACTAAGCAGATTCAGAAGGATGTAGGTTGCAGTAGGTACTGGGAGATGAAGCAGCTTGCACAGGATAGAGTAGCATGGAGAGCTGCATCAAACCAGTCTCAGGACTGAAGACAACAACAACAACAACATGATCATCAAACAACGGAAAGTCCAGGTTGCGATACTAACATTATTATGAAAAAAGTTAAATTGCTACTCACCATAAAAATGACACATTGAGTTACAGATAGGTATGATAAAAAGACTATTATCCATTTGAGTTTTTGATCAAAGGCCTCTTCAGAAAGGAAAACACACCACATTCACACAAGCAAGCACACATCACACAGGACTCACATTCGGGAGGATAATGGATCAGCCCCACGTCCGGCCATCCTGATTTAGGTTTTCCATGATTTCCCTAAATTGCTTTAGGCAAATGCCAGGATGGTTCCTTTGAAAGGTCACTGCTGACTTCCTTCCGCCTCCTTCCCTAATCCGACGAGACCGATGACCTCACTGTTTGGTCTCTTCCCTCTCCCCTTGTTATGGATGGCAGTGTAAATCTCTTAACTCTGTCTGTCTCTGAAAACCTCATAATTCCAGTAACCAGTAACTTCGTTATCAATGAGAGATTTAAAAGTGCATGAACTTCTCTATTCTGTCAATAACTAGGCTTCTAGTATGTAGTTACACATGTAGCAACTTTATCTGTATCTTTTCTTCTTCCACGAGGCACTGGATGTTATGATAAAGATAGTTAAAATTTTGTAAGAACTCCACTAATTTCTCTTTTCCATGCTACCATGTATTAAAAGTGTTGTTACAATATCCCCAAAACTGTATTGGCGTTAAGGCTGGCTGATGTCGGAGCTCTCTTCCCAAACTCCTCCATCGTAAGCCCACTCACACTGATTTGTATTTATGGATTTTAAATTGTTAGCATCCATCACAAACAATGTGATTAAGATTTTTGTACAGAGTGCGTACTATTTCCAAGGCAGATAGTTAGATCATGGAGCTAATATGCCTACGAACAGCATTCAGGGATCATCCAGCAGATTGAAGACTCTTTCAGTCAAAGCTAAAAGAAAGCCTTTGGGAGTAGAGAATAACAGAATGTAAAATCAGTAGCTTTCATTTTGTTTGTTGCCAGTGTTTCATCTAACATAGCAAGAATCCAGAAATTTTGGGCACCATCTAAGTTTTAGACACTTTGGGTTTGGTACAGGGTTATGTGCTACAGTGGAAGGATGGAGTTAATATATACTTTGCCAGTGTGGTTTGTCTCATGTAGATCAGACAGTCAAACATACGCTGTGAACACCGATGCTGAACTCATCTTTTGCAACTCACCAGGTCTCATATTGGCAAGTACTACATCTCCACTGCACATTCCATGGAGTATGAGAAAATAATAATTGTGTCAACAGGCATGGTCCA
Organism: Schistocerca gregaria; assembly: GCF_023897955.1. Taxonomy (NCBI): domain Eukaryota; kingdom Metazoa; phylum Arthropoda; class Insecta; order Orthoptera; family Acrididae; genus Schistocerca; species Schistocerca gregaria. Next base: position 526,501,888 of record NC_064921.1, read on the forward strand.
TATCAGTTCATACAGGCAGAGAGAGAAGAAAGAGAGAGAGAGAGAGAGAGAGCAAATGTGAACTTCCCCAAAAATTTATGCAAATGTTGCTAGAAATAGTGGCTATATTTTCAGGTCCTTTGTCATTAATTATTTAAACTTCTTTTTATATCTGGTTGTGTTACATGCTGAAATTATCTGGAAGCTTTCACACTGTTCAAAGATATTTAATCAGTTCTGACTTGGTTTTTAATTAAGCAATTCTATCCCATCATATTGAGTACTGATTAACTGTAAAAATACCATAATTTTTTAGATTAACATTAAAAATTTATTTATGAATTAAATTTTCACTCTGAAGCAGCATATACACTGATATGAAGCTTCCAGGCAGATTAAAACTGTGTGCTGAACCAAGAAACTACTAGCCTTTCATGAGCAAGTGCTCTACCAACTGAGCTACTGAAGCACAACTCTCAACCCATCATCATGACGTTACTTCCACCGGTATCTCATCACCTACCTTCCAAATCTCATAGAAGTTCTCCTGAAAAACGTACAGAACTAGCACTCCCTTCAGCTATACCTTCCAGTAATGACTTACATTGTAATACCTCACTTTAGTTCATTGTGTTGTTTTATTAGACTTTGTTTTGCTACAGTACACTGGCATGTCTCAATCAGTCCATGTAATAAAGTCTCTTTTAAAGAACACATTTCAAAGGCTTCAGATTATTTCCTTTTTAACTTACACACTGTCTGCTCTTTCATACCATGCTGTAAAACAAAATATGTACTTCACAAGATTTCACCACGCCATTAGAAAAACTGTGCAACGGTAGATCAATAAAAGAAACTAAATATTCCATATTTTAGGCATTTATATTAACTGGAAGTTACATTTTGCAAGTCGTAAATGTTTATACTCTGCAACTTCTACATTACAGATAAAGTCAGGCTTTGAAGATGAAAATGTTGGAAAGTGGGCGTATTTTTACTATTCGTTTATGTTACGTGACATTGCACTCGTAAGATATTACCCGACAAAGCGAAGTGGTTACCTGGCTTGGGTGGCAACAGTGTTCAGTCTACACTTATGAAAGGGGGGGTGGGGGGTGTGAGGTAGCAATGCCATACATTCTGATGCTCTCAGAAGTGGAACACTTTCACATTTCCACATCTGTGTGCACCACTGGGTGAAGTGTCTGTTAATAATGAGAAAAGAAACAGGACATACAGTATATCTCACTTTGGCCTTTCGCACTGCTTCATTTGTAGTATCCATAAGACTACCTTCGCCAGTAATATTGCTGTCTTCCATTGCTGTGTCTGTGCTTTTGCAAAATTTTATCACTGTAATAAAGAATCCCTCCTTAACCTTTTCACTGTTTGTCAAGAATGATAATGCTGACTCTTTGTTCAAATCTATTTGGACTGATTGCACTAATTATTCTGTTTCTTTGCCGCCAGAGTGCATCTCCTCCAGTAGTCATCACAAATTTTTCTAATGTGATACCTGGCCTTATAAGTCTTCTAATTTCACAGCAGCAAAGGGAAACTGACCACATGGTCTAGTGGTTAGTGTATGTGGCTAGTAACGCCCAAGTCCTGAGTTCGATTCCTGGAAACCACATTAAATTTTTCTCTGGTGGATGGGTCTGGAGGAGGAAGACCACCTTAGCCTTGTAAGGCCATGTGAAAAGTTGTTTGAATATAAAAGTAATGAAATTTATGCACAAGTCATTGGAGTAGCATTATGCTGAGAGGCTCGCACCATTTATTTGTTAGCAACAGAAGCATCAGCTGTTAATTTTTTGGGTTGGACAGAGAGGTGCTTGACATATTGTGACTATTGAGCTTATTCTTTGCTAGGTTCCAGACCAGTTGTATAGGAGTGAGGACTAGATGACATGGTGACCCTAGGAAGGGAACCATTTTCTAGCAATCTTTTTTTTTTTTTTTTTTTTTTTTTTTTTTTTTTTTTTTTTTTTTTTTTTTTATGCTGAGCACTGTTTGCTTGTGGCTGTACTGCTTGGCAAATGCTGCTACCTTTGCTGAGAATTGTTGTTCTTTCTGCTATGAGATACTTATCATCCAAGTTTTAAAAAACTGTTAGGTGAAAAATTTAATTTTGGCACTTCTTACAAAATGGCTCTGAGTATTATGGGACTCAACTGCTGTGGTCATTAGTCCCCTAGAACTTAGAACTACTTAAACCTAACTAACCTAAGGACATCACACACATCCATGCCCGAGGCAGGATTCGAACCTGCGACCGTAGCAGTCGCACGGTTCCGGACTGCGCGCCTAGAACTGCGAGACCACTGCGGCCGGCGCACTTCTTACAGTCTGGTACCTTTGCTCAAGAAAGGACTGAATTTATTTTTGTTATTCGTAATGGTTACGGCACGGCTTCAAGTGAGTGAAATTGTAAAGTGTTTGTGGAGGTAAAAATGTGTTGGGTAAACTCCACGTATGGTTGATTTTTAGTTCTTACATTTGCAATATACAAAATGTAAATAAGAGATCAAAATTTTATCTAAAACTGGGAGTAGAATGATATCTCATTTCGCTGTCCAGTTACTGATATTCATATCTGATGAACGATCGTGTGACCCGCCCATTCCTGTCCCTGCATAACAAATCCTGGTCCTAACAACTGTCATATTTCATAAATGGTTCAAGATGTCGAAATGTGGTTGTTTTCCTCAAATGACAGCATGTATGTTGTTGTTGTTGTCTTCAGTCCTGAGACTGGTTTGAAGCAGCTCTCCATGCTACTCTATCCTGTGCAAGGTTCTTCATCTCCCAGTACCTACTACAGCCTACATCCTTCTGAATCTGCTTAGTGTATTCATCTCTTGGCCTCCCTCTAAGATTTTTACCCTCCACCCTGCCCTCCAATACTAAATTGGTGATCCCTCGATGTCTCAGAACATGTCCTACCAACCGATCCCTTCTTCTAGTCAAGTTGTTCCACAAGCTCCTCTTCTCCTCAATTCTATTCAATACCTCCTCATTAGTTATGTGATCTACCCATCTAATCTTCAGCATTCTTCTGTAGGACCACATTTCAAAAGCCTCTGTTCTCTTCTTGTCTAAACTATTTATCGTCCATGTTTCACTTTCATACATGGTTACACTCCATACAAATACTTTCAGGAACGACTTCCTGACATTTAAATCTATACTCAATGTTAACAAATTTTTCTTCTTCAGAAACACTTTCCTTGACATTGGCAGTCTACATTTTATATCCTCTCTACTTCGACCATCATCAGTTATTTTGTTCCCCAAATAGCAAAGCTCCTTTGCTACTTTAAGTGTCTCATTTCCTAATCTAATTCCCTCAGCATCATCCGACTGAATTCGACTACGGCATGTAAAGAGCCATATATGTTTTAATATAAATACTCCAAACTTTTCTATTGGCTGAGATAGGTACAAGAAGGCAAGTTAACTCATTCGTGGCACTTTAATTCAGATGCCTTATTTTATTGGAAAAAAAATCAAATGTGTACCGCATTGTCTTTTGACAGTTATGGTCTCTGGTGTGCGCCTGACAACTCATTCATTCCAGGCACTTTAAAATAAAATCCCATAGATGGAACAGGTAGCGTTTTCTAAAATGTATATTGAGTTTCTTGGCTAGTCTGGAAGTCTAGTTCTGTGCAACAAAAGCTGCATAGTTTTTTTTTTCTTCAAAAATAGTATTTCCATGTATTGCTCATAATGGTTCTTCTCGGGTATGCAGCCGGATCATGACGTCTTCATGACACAATATTTCCGCGGTCCAACTGGCCGCCATCTTCAGGTAGTCATATTGCTCATAATATTATCACATCATAACTGGTATCCAGTCCAATTCTGAAAGCAGGGCTGTGAGGGAAGTTTAACCACTTAGCACTGAAAGTGCAATTCTTGCGATCACCAGCGGACAACCAGAAAAGAACAGAATTGAACTCCTGGATAGAGAGTGCAACTGTTTATACAAACACTGACTATTCTGCAACATACAAGCATTACCAAAATCAGAAGTTTTAAGAATCTTCCAGAATTGATAAATATGAAATGACAATTAATTGGGGAAGATCGGCTTTGAACTGGCAGTCCACTGCACATCAGCCAGCAACAATAACCACTACATAGCACAACTTGCAGCATTGCTCCCACTCCTGGAGAAAAAGTGATCTGCTGTTTCAGAAATTTTCAATGGAACTGACTAAAGCTAGATCCTGTTAGTGGTTCTCCATATGGCACTGCTTCTGAGTCCTTGCTTTCTGGTCATGTTGTCTTGTCCCCTTCTCTGTGACGAGGATCAGAGATAGCTCCTTTCATCAAAGATTCGTGGCTGTTGGCAGATCTTTAGTTTCCTTGAACAAAGCGTTCGTATCATCAGTCTGCATCAGGACTGTAGTGGTGCTTCATATGGAAGGTATGGATCATGTCTCTGCACCTTTGTCTTCTCAATGAAGGATCATAATCCTCAAGCTCATATGTGGTGTCTGACAAGTGATGAAGGATACAATATGGCCCAAAGCAGTAATTTAGTAACTTGTCTGATAGTACTACTTGCTGCACAGGCATAAAAATCCATTCCAAATCTCCTGGACTATACCTTGTGCCTCACATTATATTCTTAGTCTCATTCCTGGGCATCCATGGTCTGTATGTGAGCCAACTCTTGCTTCTTCAGTCCTCTAGATGAGGTGTTTCATATAGTCATATTGTTTCATATAGTCATCCTGAGTGTATTGTCCTATTGAAATGGGAACAATGTATCCATTTCTGTTTTGACTTTGTGACTGTGGTGCATTAAGAGCAGTGTGACCCTGTAGTGTCTTGCTTTGCTATACAAGGGGATACAACCGCCCGCCCCCCCCCCCCCCCCCCCGCCAAATTAAAAAAAAAGTTTTTTTAATGCTATAAATTTTCAAATTGTTTACAAAACAACCTTACCCCTTCAAAATACTCTCCATTACAACAAATAAATTTGTCCCGCTGGTGCTTCCACTGTTAGCTCCTTCCTCTTTTTTTCTGTACTTTTTCAATGTTGCCAAACCAGTGTCCTTTCATACCCCTTTTCATGTGTGGAAATAAGAAAAAGTGAGATGGAACCAGGTCAGGCAAGTAACATGCATGAAGCAGTGGAACCATGCGATTTTTCACCAAAAAGTGGCTAACAGAGATGGGTGTTTATGCAGGTGCATTGTTGTGGTGGAAGAATCAGTCTCCTGTCTGCCAGATATTGGGTCTTTTGTGACAAACACTGTTGCCTTATCTTCTTAAAACTTCCAAATAAAAGGTTTTATTTATTGTGAGCACAAACTCTCGAATTTTTTCACTAATTTGTGCAGCTGATGAACATCCAGAATGAGGTTTGTCATCAGTTGACATGTTACCATTTTTAAATAGAGCAAACCACTTGTACCCTTGAGTTTTTCCCTTAGCATCATCTTGCTAAGCTTTTTTCAACATTAAAACAGTTTCAGCACATTTCCACTGAGTAGAAAACAAAATTTCACAGCTGCAGGTTGTTAATTTAAACTTGCCATCATAAAAAACGAAACAACAGCAAAACAGCACTACCAAAAACAATCACTGCAATGAGTAGAACAAGCCAGGTTGACAACACGGGAGGCACTGAATAGGCAGTGAGTTTGCTGTACACACCTAGTGGCAGAAATACCTACTACACATACTCCGCCCACAACAGTTTTATTACAGTTTTTTTTTGGGTTCCCCCTCATATTGTCTGTGAATGTCACAATGGACAGTATCATATCTCAATCTCTTAAACATCAACATACATTGAGAGCATATCTGCCCGTGTCTTATCAAAGCATTCTGTGAGGCCATTCGTCTTAGCGTGCTACGCTCTTGTTATGCTGCTGATGATGTCACAATGTGAAATTACCTCTAACACTAGTCTCTACTCGAAAACTTTTACACAATCAGAGATTACCAAACAGGGCACTCCGTGCTGCTTCAAAAGTCCAGTCTATTGGAATGGCACTGCTGAAGGGGTATTAGATGCCCCAGATGTAGCTACAGCGTGTGCTTCCATCACTGACATACCTTTCAGTGGTTTACATACTGATTAATGGATCAGCAGATACCTGGCCAGTGATACTTGTTTCTAATTCTATCTAAAGTGTTCATGAATCCTTGGTGACCAGATGTTGGAGCATCATAAACACTTCAGTATAGCTGACTGTAGGTGAGCTGGGATGACGAGCAACCATTTCTGCCCCATTGGATCACAGTTCCTCTTACAAAATGTTCTGTTTATTAGCTAGAATTCTCCTTTGTTTGGTTTTTCCTCCTTCAAGGTTTCTGTGGTTTTTAGCAGTGCTGGACCTTCCCTCTGTTCATCAGGAATGTCATTAATGCAACGATGGCTGAGATTTTATCCATGCTGGTTTGTTCTGCCACAGGATGTGCTCATTGTCCTTCTGTTTGCATTCACTTTTTATACCATTTTAATGACATTTTCCTGAAGTCTTGGTGCTTATTTCGCCAGTTGACCTGACAGATCAATCAGGCCAATGAGCTATCATAGAGGATGGTGGTCCATCACATTGGTGAATAGTTCACCAAGTAAATACGGCCTGTACTCCTTGATGGGCCAAACAACTACAGAGCAGTCTTTCTCTGTTGTAGAGTGGTTTCTCTCAGGCTTGAAGAGTTGTCTGGAAACATCTTGTACACCATTCCAGGAAAATCTAGCTATCCTTGCCACATTTCCTGCAAAATACATGCCTTGGTGCATCTTGTGAATCGTGAATAGAACGCATTCCAAGAAAACTTCTCACATCACGACTGTTCTAAGGAATTGGAAAATTTCTGACTGCTCTTATTTTCTATGAATTTGGATGGTCACCATCAACATTCACTAGATGCCCCAAGATTTTAAATTCTTTGATAGTGAAGATGCACTTCTTTGGTTTCAGATGTAGGCCTGCAAGCTGAACACGCTTCAACATGGTTGTCAAGCAGTGTTAATGTCTTTGAGAAACAACAATGTCATCCATATAGCAAAGACAATTTGTCCATTTAAGGTGTCAAAGCTGATTGTGCATTGTACACTCAAAGGTGCTACATATTCCAAATGGCATAACTTGAACCTTATAGAGACCATTTGGTGTTATGAAGGCAGTCCTTCCCTAGCCTCAACATCCTCAATTTACCAGTAACCTGTCCACATGTCCATAGTTATGAAATACTTGTTCTTTCAAGTAGTCTGAGGTGTCATCAATACACAACAATGAGTAGATGTCTTTCTCAGCTGACTCTGCTGCTGTTGGTGCAAATGACTGGTGGTGGAGATTTGCATTAAAGATTGGTGCAATTCTTCTTCAACATCCTCTTTTACCTCCTGACACATTGGGTCAACATCCCTAGTTAACTTGGTCCGACAGTTCTGGTTACCATAAAATGCTGTATATCTTCCTTCACAATCTGGCATATTAGAGAGGCAAGGTATGGCTATCTTCCACAACTGCCATAACGACCACATTCGGGAGTCAGTTATATCTCCTTTGATTGCCTGTTTTCTGTTTCATTTATATGCACCGCTTGAGGAATCCGTCAGTTGTTTACCAGAAGAACTTGGAAAACATCTTCTGTGACTCCTTTTATCAAGTGTGAGATTCTGTCATCATCTGTCATTTTTGGACTTACAGACTGGCTTACTGGCTGGCTAAAGCATTCTGTATGTGGGACTGTGTAGCTTCTGTATGACGTTGAGCCCTATTCTTCAATTGTTCTTCCAACTGATTATCACCAAACATTTTCTTCAGTTTGGCACAGAATTTATCCCAGCTATTGAGCTTCTCTTCATTGTTCTTGAGCCACTGAAGGATTGTGCTGTCCAAGTAAAAGAACGCATTTGCTAAATGTGTGATTTCATTTCACCTGTTGTATTTGGCAACTCATTCAAATCCTTTGTCATTTTGCAGTATCCTGATCAGTGTGTCTGGAAGCAAAACACTAATGGATGTCTGATGTACAGTTGACTTACTGCTGTTTTGGAATCCATTGGTCTTGTGAATACAGCTGTGAGAATGATGTACTGTTTGTATTCCAGTTCCTGTCCATGTAGGCAATGGCTTTTACATTGTCTTATTGTAACCACAATGCTTTAGATGTTTTGAGTCAATGAAATATAACACTCAGCACGAGAGCATGTTTATTACAGTCACCAATGTACAACCAGAACAGAACTAAACTGCTGGGCAGAGTGCAACTATTTATACAAACATCAAATATTCCAAAATATAAAAATGTAAGAAATTTTGAGAGCCTTCCAGAAATACCAAATGACAAATAATTGCGGATGGTTGGATTTGAACTGGCGAGCTGCAACACACCACCAGTGACACTAACTGCTGTGTCATACTGCATGTAGCACAGCTCGTGGCAGTATTGCAGAAATTGTTGTTTAATTTATTCTGCTTTGGAGCAGATACCTGAATCCTCCACCACTCGGCTTCTTGCCCCCTGGTAATTATTTGCACACAGTTGACTGACCTGGCTTTCACTTTCCAGCATTTGCTTGCATATGCTGTGTCTTCTTTGTTGGCACAGTCACACCTCTCTCGTTCCATTTGTCAGTAAAATTAACAAAGTTAACAGCAAGTTTTCACGCTTCTTATGAAGGTATTTTCTGTGACTTCTTGCACTCACACTATGAGTTAACAACACACACTACTTTGAATTGGAACGTAACTGCACCTAATTATGTGACAAAATTAGTTCCCACTGTTGCTGTTGTGGTCTTCAGTCGGAAGACTGATTTTATGCAGCTCTCCATGCTGTTCTATTCTGTGCAATGCTCTTCATCTCAGAGTCTCTGCTGTAATCTATGTCCTTCTGAATCTGATTATGATATTCATCTCTTGGTCTCCCTCTACAATTTTTATCCTCCTTTGCTTCCCTCCAGTACTAAACTGGCGATCCCCTGATCTCAGAATGTGTCCTACCAATAGATCCCTTCTTAAAGTTATGTTGTCCCACAAATTTCTTTTGTCTCCAATTCTGTTCAGTACCTCCTCATTAGTTATGTGATGTACCCATCTAATCTTCAGCATTCTTCTGTAGCACCACATTTCAAAAGCTTCTATTCTCTTCTTGTCCAAACTGCTTATCATCAATGTTTCTCTTCCATACATGGCTACACTCTGTACAAATACTTTCAGAAAAGCCTTCATGACACTTAAATTTATACTAAGTGTTAACAAATTTCTCTCCTTCAGAAACTTTTTTCTTGCCATTGCCAGTCGACAATTTATATCTTCCCTGCTTCAACCATCATTGGTTATTTTTCTGCCCAAATAGCAAAACTCATCTACTACTTTAATTATTCCATTTCCTAGGCTAATTCCCTCAGTGTCAATTGATTTGATTCAACTACTTTCCATTGTCCTTATTTTGCTTTTTTGATGTTCATCTTATATCCTTCTTTCAAGATACTGCCCATTCCATTCAGCTACTCCTCCAAGTCCTTTGCTGCCTCTGACAGAATTACTATTTTATCAGAAAACCTCAGTGTTTTTATTTCTCCTTTCTGGTCTTTAATTTCTACTCCTTTCTTCACACACACACCCCTCCCCCCACCCCAGGCCAAGGAATCTGTTCAACTTGTTAATCAATAACTCACCATAGAAGAAAAAAGTGCCATTACACAAAAGCATGTAATAATGAATGATAATGTATGGTGGTGTCTCCAGAACCTCTCTTGTAGCCAACTCTTTAAGCAATTGGATACACTGACAACAGACTCACAGAGCATTTATTTTCTTATTGAGCTTATTGTCATCAATCGACCACAGTCCAAAAACAACAATAACATTCATTAATATAATATAGAAGATGTATCAAAAGTCATGTTTAGACTTTAGTTTAGTTATTTGCATGATCCATCGAACATAACTGTGTCTTTCTATGATGCGGAACAAGTCAGTTTTACAGTTATAGTATACTTTCTCTACCAAAATATGGAAACATGTTGACCATTTATATGACTGTCTTAAGCGTTCTCCCCCCCCCCCCCCCCCCCCCCCCTCTCTCTCTCTCTCTCTCTCTCTCTCTCTCTCTCTCTCTCTCTCTCTCTCCCCCTCCCTCCCTCCCTCCCTCCCTCCCTCCCTCCCTCTCTCTCTCTCTCTCTCTCTCTCTCTCTCTCTCTCTCTCTCTCTCTCTCTCTCTCTCTCACACACACACACACACACACACACACACACACACACACACACACACACAATAAAATTACACATTCAGCATTCAGAAATTCTGCTCCAAGCAGAACTTAAACTATCTGTCAGTATCATTAGTATGGCACAGAAGAGAGTGAAGTATTCAGCCATAAAAATTATTGACTAGTTCATCAGGTGTAAAGAATTTAATATGTAATGAAATTAACTTCATATACAAAGAGTGTGAGGTCATCCACATGAGTGCTAAAAGGAATCCGTTAAACTTAAGTTGCACAATAAATCAGCCATGTCTAAATGCCATAAATTCAACTAAATACCTAGGAATTACAATTATGAACAACATAAATTGGAAGGAACACACAAAAAATGTTGTGGGGAAGGCTAATCAAAGACTGTGTTTTATTGGCAGTACAGTTAGAAAATGTAACAGATCTACTAAGGAAACTGCCTACACTACACTTGTCCATCCTCTTTTAGAATACTGCTGCTCGGGGTGGTGGGATCCTTACCAAATAGGACTGACAGAGTACATCAAAAAAGTTAAAGAAAGGCATCATGTTTTGTATTATTGTGAAATGGGATAGAGTGTCACTGAAATGATACAGGATTTGGGCTGGACATCATTAAAAGAAAGGCGTTTTTCATTGCAACGAAATCATCACATGAAATTCCAATCACCAACTTTCTCCTCTGAAAGTGAAAATATTTTGTTGACACCGATGTACATAGGGAGAAATGATCTCCATGATACAATAAGGGAAATTAGAGCTCATACGGAAAGATGTAGGTGTTCGTTCTTTCCACGTACTATATGAGATTGGAATGATAAAGAATTGTGAAGATGGTTCAATGAACCCTCTGCCAGGCACTTAAATGTGATTTGCAGAGTGTCCATGTAGACGTAGAACTGAAGCTATATCTGCTTGGAGCATATATATATACTTCCACATGGGAAAAATATATTAAAAACAAAGATTCCAAGACTTACCAAGCGGGGAAGCGCCGGCAGACAGGCACAATGAACAAAACACACAAACACACACACAGAATTACTAGCTTTCGCAACCGATGGTTGCTTCTTCAGGAAGGAGAGGGAAAGACAAAAGGATGTGGGTTTTAAGGGAGAGGGTAAGGAGTCATTCCAATCTCGGGAGCGGAAAGACTTCCCTTAGGGGGAAAAAAAGGACAGGTGTACACTCGCGCGCACACACACACACACACACACACACACACACACACACACACACACACACACAAACACAAGCAGACATATTTAAAGGCAAAGAGTAAGGGCAGAGATGTCAGTCGAGGCGGAAGTACAGAGGCAAAGAAGTTGTTAAAAGACAGGTGAAGTATGAGCGGCGGCAACTTGAAATTAGCGGAGGTTGAGGCCTGGCGGATATCGAGAAGAGAGGATATACTGAAGGGCGAGTTCCCATCTCCAGAGTTCGGATAGGTTGGTGTTGGTGGGAAGTATCCAGATAACTCGGACGGTGTAACACTGTGCCAAGATGTGCTGGCCATGCACCAAGGCATGTTTAGCCACAGGGTGATCCTCATTACCAACAAACACTGTCTGCCTGTGTCCATCCATGCGAATGGACAGTTTGTTGCCGGTCATTCCCACATAGAAAGCGTCACAGTGCAGGCAGGTCAGTTGGTAAATCACGTGGGTGCTTTCACACGTGGCTCTCCCTTTGATCGTGTACACCTTCCGGGTTACAGGACTGGAGTAGGTGGTGGTGGGAGGGTGCACAGGACAGGTTTTACACCGGGGGCGGTTGCAAGGGTAGGAGTCAGAGGGTAGGGAAGGTGGTTTGGGGATTTCATAGGGATGAACCAAGAGGTTACGAAGGTTAGGTGGACGGCGGAAAGACACTCTTGGTGGAGTGGGGAGGATTTCATGAAGGATGGATCTCATTTCGGGGCAGGATTTTAGGAAGTCGTATCCCTGCTGGAGAGCCACATTCAAGGTCTGATCCAGTCCCGGGAAGTATTCTGTCACAAGTGGGGCACTTTTGGGGTTCTTCTGTGTGAGGTTCTGGGTTTGAGGGGATGAGGAAGTGGCTCTGGTTATCTGCTTCTGTACCAGGTCGGGAGGGTAGTTGCGGGATGCGAAAGCTGTTTTCAGGTTGTTGGTGTAATGGTCGAGGGATTCAGGACTGGAGCAGATTCGTTTGCCACGAAGGCCTAGGTTGTAGGGAAGGGACCGTGGCAGCTGTCATAATGGAGGTACTGTTGCTTGTTGGTGGGTTTGATGTGGACGGAAGTGTGAAGCTGGCCATTGGACAGATGGAGGTCAACGTCTAGGAAAGTGGCATGGGATTTGGAGTAGGACCAGGTGAATCTGATGGAACCAAAGGAGTTGAGGTTGGAGAGGAAATTCTGGAGTTGTTCTTCACTGTGAGTCCAGATCATGAAGATGTCATCAATAAATCTGTACCAAACTTTGGGTTGGCAGGCTTGCGTAACCAGGAAGGCTTCCTCTAAGCGACCCATAAATAGGTTGGCGTACGAGGGGGCCATCCTGGTACCCATGGCTGTTCCCTTTAATTGTTGGTATGTCTGGCCTTCAAAAGTGAAGAAGTTGTGGGTCAGGATGAAGCTGGCTAAGGTGACGAGGAAAGAGGTTTTAGGTAGGGTGGCAGGTGATCGGCGTGAAAGGAAGTGCTCCATTGCAACGAGGCCCTGGACGTGCGGGATATTCGTGTATAGGGAAGTGGCATCAATGGTTACAAGGATGGTTTCCGGGGGTAACAGACTGGGTACGGATTCCAGGTGTTCGAGAAAGTGATTTGTGTCTTTGATGAAGGATGGGAGACTGCATGTAATGGGTTGAATGTGTTGATCCACGTAGGCAGAGATATGTTCTGTGGAGGCTTGGTAACCAGCTACAATGGGGCAGCCAGGATGTTTGGGTTTGTGAATTTTAGGAAGTAGGTAGAAAGTAGGAGTGCGAGGTGTCGGTGGGGTCAGGAGTTTGATGGAGTCAGGTGAAAGGTTTTGTAGGGGGCCTAAGGTTCTGAGGATTCCTTGAAGCTCCGCCTGGACATCAGGAATGGGATTACCTTGGCAAACTTTGTATGTAGAGTTGTCTGAAAGCTGACACAGTCCCTCAGCCACATACTCCCGACGATCAAGTAGCACGGTCGTGGAACCCTTGTCAGCCGGAAGAATGATGATGGATTGGTCAGCTTTCAGATCACGGATAGCCTGGGCTTCGGCTGTGGTGATGTTGGGAGTAGGATTAAGGTTTTTCAAGAAAGATTGAGAGGCAAGGCTGGAAGTGAGAAATTCCTGGAAGGTTTTCTGTGTGTGTGTGTGTGTGTGTGTGTGTGTGTGTGTGTGTGTGTGTGTGTTCTCATCTTTAAACTGAGTAGATTGGCAGGTAGATAACAGCTTAATTTTTCCACAACAGAAACTTTTAGGTGATTAATTACTGAATGCTTTCCACATATAACCCATTCATCACATTGTTCCAGGCAACTCATGAGTTATTGCGTTTCCTTTTTCAGGTAATTTTGTGTGCTAATTCTATGCCTGCACTGAATGATGTTACGTATGCAGAACTCCAGGTTGTTCTTAAACAAGCAGCTGCAGTGTGCGAGGTTATTCACTGTGGCATTATAGAGAATTGCTTGACAGTCATGGAGACAGCTCAGGCGGGCCCTTGCCTGGATTTAACGTAAGGAACATCATGCTAAAATTCTTTCTTGTCATTCATATGTTTCCATAAATTTCCTGATAATTTGCATTTTGAAAATTTTATATATCTTTTGACTGGTGAACCAATTACAGTAGCCAACTTTGTTAAATTTTAGGTATAAATCGCATAGTTGAGATAGGCCAGGTTTGATGAACACTATAGTGGCAGTAGCAGTAAATGGTGTACCAGCCAGTTCAGTGGTGACATATTTAGCTACTTGTACACTATGCTACAACTTTCTTCAAAAATTGTTTAATTGTGTATGTGATCATTCTTTTTTTTAAAAGACCCGGAAACTAAATATGTTTCTTCTGCAGAATGGTTTGATGGATTATATTTCCTTTCATTTCAAACATTTATATGAGAATGCAGATTCCATAAAATATACAGTACTCAAGATTCAAGGAAGAAGTCATACGAGCTGATGTGAGCAGGAATAATTTAGAGAGATGAAAGTTTCTGCACTCCATTTGAACATAAACTGATACAGGTGAAGAAAAGGGTTTTGCACCACAGATGTCAATAAAGTAATAGAGACAGGAATGTGTTACTAACTCTATAGAGATAAAACAAGTATATGTCAAGAAGCGAAAGAATAGTGGGGTGTAACCGAGATTAAAGGTGTATTTAAAACTCTGAATTTGTATTTGAGAGAAGTGAGAGCTAAATTACATTGCAAGCATTCTGAGATTTTACATTGTTTCCCAAACCTCTTGTGGTGAAATCTGGAATCATTCCCTCAACATGCCCACAACTGATTTTCTTCCTTCCCTGTGCTACTGAGCTGGAACTGCATTATGAATTATTGAGATAGTGACAATATTTTAAGCTCTAACTGTCTTATTAGAATAAATAATGGTGAGCAGAGAAACAGTCATTGAATTCAAATGTATGCTACAGGGCAAGAAATGTATTTTTAAATGGTATGGGTGTGATACAGTTTGTGGTGTAGTGATGCTGATATAAGATTTCTGTGACTCAACAAAAGATTTTCATGTGGATGTTGTGATTTCCTCATATGCTAAATTGTGGCCTGTAAGACCAGTGGGAAAAATGTTTGGTCTGGTAGTAAAAGACTGTGATTTATTGGTTAAAAATACGTGACCTTTTTATGCCAATGTGCTTTTCCAACATAATTTCAATGAGGTTGTGCAATTCTTGAAGGGCTACAAAATACTCGCTTGTGGCTGTCTAAGCCACCTTATTGGACACTGGTTTGTCACCCATGAATTTCATTATATTCCGAAAAAGGTAAATTCAGAGGGTGCTAAATCTGTTGATTAGGATGTATCTTCCAAAAATTCATACTACATATCCTCCTCATTTTTCATTGTCAAAGCATCTTTCTTTGTCCTGATGAAAGATAGCCCTTCGCCCCTTTTTCCTATTGCAGTATTAGTTACTTTCTAATATTTTTATCACCAATTTGGTCCAGAAGATGTGTATGGTATTTGCCAGTTCAGGCAGGGCCACCATCTTCCATCTATTACTCTTATTGTTTTGGACCCACTCTTCACCCACAGTAACAAATCAACTCACTAAATCATTTCCTTATTTTTAAAACTTCAAACATTTCTGATAAATGGTGCCACAATAGGCATTTTCTCTGTTTTCATCTTCTGAGACATCCTTCAAATGAATCATCTTCAAAAGAAGTATGACCATTTCTTTGTTCAGCTATTTGTCTCTTAATCACCAAAAGTGAAGTACCAGACATGTTATAAAACTTCACCTATACTATAACTTTCACACCTCACGGAAACCAATCAATCTCAACCGGGTATCTGTTTGAGAAACATAGGTTCCTGGGCAGGGGTATTTAACACCACTGTATATTTTGGCTATGTGTCAGCAAAAATGATACAAAGCAACTATGGAGACAAATGGGGCTCTTGGATAACCACCCAGATTGTAAGAATGGTATGAATTTTTGAAGGTAGGGGAAAATCCTTTAACTTGAAAGTGAGTTATGTACAAAATGGGAGGGACAGCTGTTGTGGTAAAAAATCATTAGTTAGCAACTTCTAGGCATGAACCACACCTCACTTTTAATAGATCTGCCCAGGCAAGGCCCACTCTTAGAGTAACTAATTAGAATTTTACCTTCTTATCCCAACAAAATTGTTTAACATTTTACAAATAGACAATATACTCAAAGGAATGCATTTTCTATCAAGGAATAACTACACAGAGTTTGGTACCTGGTCCTCCCAATAAAGCTTGCCAATTTGAACACTTCCCATAATACAGACTGAGTTGGTAGGTATAAAACATGAAGAGATTTCAATAGAAAGTCTCTTGATTCTGAATGATCTCAAATATGGTAAGTGACTAAGAAATGGTGCCAATCATATCAAGGCAGCAACAGCTCAACAAGTAACTAACTTAATGAAGTATTTAGGGTACCCTGTTCAAGTTGGGCTGCAGTCAACTCTTAACTTCACTGAATGTATTGTGATGGTCCAGAATAGAATGAGTATAGACACAGCCTAATTTCAGAACTAGTGTGTGTCACAAAAATACATGTAGAAAGCTTGCTGGAAAAAATTATCATCTTTTTTCTACGTTTTATTTTGCCATTTATATCTGAATACCTCGAGAGGCTTTTTTGACAGGAAGTAAGACATGTCTTGAATGTCAGAGATCTAACCATACTACATTGGCATTGAAACATGAGGAAGATGTAATGAAGCAGCCCATGGATAAGCACACCATATTCATTGTTCGATCATTCATTAATTGTGCAGTCTGAAATAAAGAATAACTAGTTTACTAAAGAGAAAAATATAGCAATTTGCAGTGACAGTGGGTGTATTGTATGCTGAAGGCAAGAAGATATTCAAGACAGAGGAATTATATTTTGTGTTTTCACTCCTGAAACCCCCAGTTTGATATTCCTTGGTACAAGCAGAAATTATAAATGCTGCAGCTAAGAACTGCAAGTGAAAATGCACTTGTATGACTGTATTGGGAAAGAAAGTTCATGGTAATTTATACAATGATTCAATGAATCAAATAGGTTAAGCAATCACTGGTTGCTGAAAAAGGAATGAAAATAAATAAAGCACATCAGTTAAATATTTACCCCATATGAACAGCTGGGAAGAGCAGTTTCCAAAATTAAATCAAAGGCCAAGAAAGTAGACCCAAAATGGTCTCATCAGAAAATTTAAACAAACTCTGATATAGTTGACAGAGGTGTAGACTTAGATGTATTAGTAACAGAGTTCACTACTCTCTTTGCTCCACCCTCTCATGTAGCACTTCACCACAGTGGTGAATTATAAAGTGTAACAAGAGACCCCTATGAAAGATGGCACCCATCTTTAAAAGAATTTGAATCATTATAGGTCTTGCCCAAAGGAACTAAAGATCATACCTCAGGCAAAACCTGTTTGTCTGTGCCCTGACCTCTGACTTGCTTTTGCTGAGAATCTACAAACTCTACAGCTTGAACAACTTTAGTGATTTAAGGACAAAAGGTGGACACGCTGTGTTTGTTGGTGACTCTTATCAGTTTTATTCAGATACCGTTAGCGCACAATTAGAATGAATAGTTGTATCAATGTGTGTCCCGTTTGCAGTGCAAGCATACTTTTCCATTTATTCACCATCTGCCTAGCATGTTCACAGTCAAGTCTTCGCAGACTACATTAAAAAAATATACACCTGACATTTGCATTTTCTTAGGAACATCAAGGCACACTATGCAATGATATTCCTCCTGCACCTACACCCAGAGTAGAGTTATTGGATTTTTCTTTAATCATAAGATTTATCTTTTCTAAATTCATGTAAAATGTCATACATTAGTCCTGCCTCGGAGCTTTTTATGCTATAGAGACCTGCATATGATCCTTAACCGTACATGACTTTTGTCTAGACTGCAGTAACAGATAAATTTTAACACATTTATGGGATACTTTTGTGAAAAGCCACAATCATGTACATGCAATGAACTTGTCGATACACCCCAAGGGTGGTTATTTCAAATCAAGAAACTTGTAACAAATGTATTTGGCAGCCAACCTTAACAGTGCTTTGTCATCTTAGAAGTAACAGAAGCTAAGACTTCTAATCGGTGCTGGAGCAGGTCACTTCTGTGAGCTCTGTGCTATCCAAAAGCTGTTTGAGTTGAGAAGCTGTTATTCTGATCATAAATTTCTGAAGCTTGAGCTATAGAATTATCTGGTTTATGTGGCTATGCTATGTAATAATTCTGCGTATTCACAGTGACAAGTGACCATAATAAAAATTAGATTTATTAGGAAGTTTACAAACTGTCACTGTCTGAAGATGCACAGCTTTGATTTTTATTGTATAATTGTTAGTTAAAAGTGGTGTTCACACATGGGGTTTTTGTTTTCTTTATGTTGCACGATACGATTTTGATGAGGGGGTTAGTTTCTTTGCGGGTACTCAATCCTATTCATTGTAAGAGGTGTATTGTTACCAGATGAATAATCAATAAAGTATTTGAAACTTCCTGGCAGATTAAAACTGTGTGCCCGACCGAGACTCGAACTCGGGACCTTTGCCTTTCGCGGGCAAGTGCTCTACCAACTGAGCTACCGAAGCACGACTTCATATCAGCGCACACTCCGCTGCAGAGTGAAAATCTCATTCTGGAAACATCCCCCAGGCTGTGGCTAAGCCATGTCTCCGCAATATCCTTTCTTTCAGGAGTGCTAGTTCTGCAAGTTTCGCAGAAGAGCTTCTGTAAAGTTTGGAAGGTAGGAGACGAGGTACTGGCAGAAGTAAAGCTGTGAGTACCGGACGTGAGTCGTGCTTCGGTAGCTCAGTTGGTAGAGCACTTGCCCGCGAAAGGCAAAGGTCCCGAGTTCGAGTCTCGGTCGGGCACACAGTTTTAATCTGCCAGGAAGTTTCATAGCAGCGCACACTCCGCTGCAGAGTGAAAATCTCATTCTGGAAACATCCCCCAGGCTGTGTCTAAGCCATGTCTCCGCAATATCCTTTCTTTCAGGAGTGCTAGTTCTGCAAGTTTCGCAGAAGAGCTTCTGTAAAGTTTGGAAGTTAGGAGACGAGGTACTGGCAGAAGTAAAGCTGTGAGTACCGGACGTGAGTCGTGCTTCGGTAGCTCAGTTGGTAGAGCACTTGCCCGCGAAAGGCAAAGGTCCCGAGTTCGAGTCTCGGTCGGGCACACAGTTTTAATCTGCCAGGAAGTTTCATATCAGCGCACACTCCGCTGCAGAGTGAAAATCTCATTCTGGAATAAAGTATTTATTTAACAAAAAAGATAGATCCAGACTGAAATCAAAGAATAAACAGATTGTTTTCCAATTTTGTAATTAGAATCACATGAAAGACAAGGGTTGATAGAATGAAGAATGGGTGAACATGTGATGTATCCAACTGTAAATAATATGTTTTGCCATATTTCAGGTCTAAATCATTCCATTCGCTAGGGTAAATCCCAACTTTTTAATGCCAGGCACTCTATGCAGTACAAAATAATATTATTTCCTGAATACTATTTGCTAGAGACTGCCACAGCGGCAACAAAAAAAAAAAAAAAAAAAAAAAAAAAAAAACACCAACAACAGTCACTACACCTCAAGACTTCACCTAGCTCAAATATAACAAATCCCCATCAATCATCAGACAAAATATAGCTCACACACACATACGTAGAATGGGCTAACAGTTCCACGAGCTTTCTGTTGAGGAAACTATCAAATCCACCATTCCACAAAATCAAACTCATATACCTATATTCTATCAAATAAAATTCAAGATGTACTACATAAGCTAACTCGTTCCTTCAAATTCAGTCATCATCATCCTCACCACCACCACCACCATTTAATTGATGAATCTCCCTAGTGGTTGGAAAAGCACTTCTGAACTAACTTCAAACAGTGAAAAATAAATGATGGAATGTAACAATATTATGAAAAGGATAGTTGTTACTCACCATGTAGCAGAGATGCTGAGTCACAGATAGGCACAACAAAAGAACTGTCACAAAATCAGCTTTCAGCCAACATGCCATTGTTGAAAATATACACACACACACACACACACACACACTTGCACATTTGTGTGTGCATGCGGGTGCGCATGCTTTCGACAAAGGCTGTGTTGGCTGACAGCTCATGTTTTGACTGTTCTTTTGTTGCGCCTATCTGCGACTCAGCATCTCCTCTGTATGGTGAATAGCAACTATATTTTTCATAGTATTGTCTGAACGAACTTCACTATAAAAAGATAACCGGAACCAGATTTCATGGGATGCACCAAAATTCCAAGCTAGCGTTATAGCTCAGAACATGCTAACTGTATTCACTATGTACAAATAGACTTACCATACTAAATGAGTAACACTTAACCAGCGTCTTCCCTACAAGACAATCTGCTTTGGTTCTTGAAAGAAAAGGGTACTGCTCATCTGTTCATGTTAATTGCAACATGAACCATATTTCAAGACAAACATATACAGATTTTGTAGAGATAAAATAACAAAATCATTGTAGCTGATGACTGTTTCAGCTTCATGTAGCAGCCAGAGCAAGATGACCGTTTGTGCTCTCTGGAATCAGCTGTATCTTCAGCATTCTCTCTGCATCACTGCCAAAAGAAAAGATGGATTTCTACAACATATTTTCACTGATTAATTTGACAGCTATTCAATTACTACTTTACATACAAGGTCTGTTCAAAAAATTCTGGAACTTTGTCCACAAAATTTTTCTACTCTTTGCTTTTACTTATGTGTGCATCGTCTCCTTCAAAATACTCTCCTCCCCAAATGCCATTTACAGTTCTGGAAGCAGTCTTGGTATGTCTCTTGCTGGATCACGTGAATCGCTGTCTGCAAATTTTCTTGTATCTCATCTATGATTGCAAATCTTCGCCCTTTCAATGTTGTTTTCAACTTTGGGGGGATAAAAAATAGTCTGCCAGGACTGGAGACTACAGAGGATAAGGCAGTACAGTGATTTCGTTTTTTGTCCAATAGTCATACACCAGCAGGGATGAATATGCTGGTGTGCTATAACAAAGCAAGAACCATGAGCTGTCTGGCCGCATTTCAGGCCATTTCCTTCTCACATTTTCTCGCAGGAGTCCTTACATGTCCCAATAGTACTGTCGATTAACAGTGTGTCCCTGTGGCATGAATTCATAATGAACTAATCCTTCAAAGTCAAAGAAAATTATCAATATGCCTTTGACATTTGACCAGACCTGACGAACTTCCTTTGGTCTTGAAGAACCTTTCTCGATCCATTGTGGAGATTGAACTTCAGTCTCAACATCATAACTGCAGACCCACATCTCATCACCAGTTACTATTCTCTTAAGGAACATCTCATTCTCATTTAAACAATCCAGAATGTTACATTCTTTTGCAATTTCTCAGTCAGTCAGTCAGTCAGTCTTCGATGGGCATGCACAATTTCATTGACGTTCATGACATGAGCATCATTGGTAGACATCAAAGGGTGTTCTGAACAAGGTAATATTTAATTTTCGTCTGGCAATTTTTAAACCATGTGAACCATTCACAGCATTGAATACGGCTTAAGCACTCATCACCTTAGGCTTTGTGCATTGCTTGGTTTTCTACGTAAAGGTTTCTTGAGTTTCAGTCAAACTTTAATGTAGGCACATTGCTCGTCCAACTCTGCCATCTCAAAATTCTCAAGCTGTGTGCCACAACGTTCTACTGAGTACGGCACTGAACAATAACTAACAGACATGCAACATTGAAACTTCATTAACCAAATTCGCAGATGAAGAACTAATAAATGCATATTTATTGCAACTTCAACTGGATTCTCTCTTTAAGAAAAAACTTACACATAACTGTGATATAATGATGCTTGCAAACTGTTTACTTTCATGTACTGTTTACAAACATTCCCCAGAAAACTTTTTCGAACTCTGGTCTCCTTAGTTTGGAACCTGTAGAAGTCAGGATAAGATGGAACAACATGTACTGTTAGTGCTTTGTCCTACATGGCCAACTTAACAATAACTATACTGTGTGTAGTGTCTCTCATACTTGTGTCATGATCAAAATGATGAGTAGGGCTAAAACTTCAGAATTAGTCCAAACAAAGGAAAAGTTGGCAGTGGTAAACGAGCAATGCCTGCACCACTTTAAAATAATATTTCAAATACCTTAGAATTATCACACATGCGATGCCTCTTGCTCATACAAAATTTAAAGGCAGTCCTTAAAGTAAAGAGGGAAGTATTCTTTCCACTTTTCTTTGGAGTTAAATGGTTAAAAACAACATTTTGAACATATTTCACATTTACTTGAAAAATTTACTCATTTTGTTATAGTTATTGTTACAATTATTTGCCATGAAAGTTTCTAAAACATGGGATCTCTGCAAAGTGGTATTTGAATATACAAATGACAAGTGCACTTTTCTGCTGCTTTGGTACTACAATGACAGGGCCTCTTGTAGGTATCTCCTAAAATAGGTTAATGTTTTCCCACAGCCACAAGATGAACCTCTTCAGGTCCTTTATCCTTTTTATTCCTGAAAAAATAGGTTACTGGATTGGATTCTACATGTGAGCCACACTATAAAACTTTTTACCATGACAATGTAATAAAATAAAATATTCTTTGCCATCCTTTTACAGAGTATCTACCAAGAATATACCTTTCTCATAGTTGGTCAAATTTATAGACTCCACCAATTATTTTGTTGTATCTTGCTTCAACTTCAGGACAGCAAATCTCTGTACTATTACTATCCTTATTTTTCCTCTTCACTGCTGTTGTTTCTCGTGGGTCTTGAATAGAGGACAGTAAAGTGACTGGACGGTTATCCATCCTCTTTACAGCAGAAGTGGCTTTTTTTGTCTGAAACTGGAATATACTTCTCATCAATTTTACATTTTCGAGTTGGATATTGTAAAAACTGTTGTGCCGAATGAAAATACCCTCGGCAGCACAACTGTGGGCTCTTTGGTTTGCTCCGAGAAGAGATATGAAGATTTACTTAGGTTTACATAATCCATCGGCACAGGAATGCTCTAAGTACAAGGTGTACAACTCTGCTTCCACCGTTTTTTTCCCCCAACATTTGAGGCTTTAACGAAACAAATTGGTTACACATGTATCATTCAAAGTATTTTCCATCGCTGGCCACTACTTTCTTCCATTTTTCAGGCTGTGTACAAATCCCGCGTCAAAATTTTTTTTTCATTTTTTGAAAGCGATCCACAAATCAATCCAATTTGTGACTTCTTCATGAGATCGGAAGTGTAGGTCAGCCAGGCCATGTGCCATTGAACTAAACAGGTGATAGTCAGAGGAAGCAATGTCTGGAGAATATGGTGGGTGGGGTAGTACTTCCCATTTTCATGTTTCCAAGTACGTTTTGACCTCTTTCACAACATGGGGTCGAGTGTTGTCATGCTGCAAAATCACTTTATCATGCCTCTCGGTGTATTGTGGCCATTTCTCTTTTAATACTCTGCTCAAGTGCATTAATTGTTTGATAATGAGCACCACACCGAGCTGGTCCCCCCCAAATGCAGAGCATGATCTTGGAGCCGTGAATACTTGGTTTGCCCATCGACGTGGAAGCATGGCCGCAATATCTCCATGATTTTTTTGCATTTGGGGTTATCGTAATGAACCCATTTTTCATCCCCGGTCACAATGCAATGCAGAAATCTCTTCCATTTTTGCCTCTGAAGTAACTGTTTACAAACACACTAACACTGTTCAACATCTCTTGGTTTCAGCTCACACGGACCCAAATTCCTTCTTTCTGAATTGTACCCATAGCCTTGCGATGTTTTGAAATTTGCTGTGTCACTTCCACTAATCATGCCAATTATTCTTGAGTTTGATGTGAGTCTACACTCAGCAATGTCTCCAATTCTGCAGCTTTGAAAACATTCCCTCTTCCACCCCTGTGTTGGTCCACGATGTTAAATTCACCATTCTTGAAGCATTGAAACCACTCATGACACACTCTTTCACTAATAGCGTCCTTATCATACGTACTTGAGAGCATTTGATGAGACTCAGCCACTGTTTTCTTCATACTGACACAAAACAGTAACACCTCGTGCAAAAGATGAGAATTAGGCTCATAAACTGACATTTTCAACCAAGAACAACTTTATAATGCAGACACAAATCGACTAATGTTTTAATGAGGTTATGTCAGTCGAGGTCCAAGCTAACTGCCTGATGTCTGCGATCCGTTTCTTTCAACTTCCACTTACCATTGTTACAGTATGCCTAATTCTTTCAGTCAAAAAGTATGTAAATAGTGGGTTTTAATTGGGTCTTACACCCTAAAAATATTTAAGCATTTGAAAATAACTAATACAGTACTAGAGTAATACAGCAATACAGTACTAAACTAGTACTAATATTTCGAAGCTGAAAATTTAACATTATGTATGTATTTAATTCTCTATTTTATAAAGATATTTAATATTGCTCTAGATGCCATTATTAGAGCTAGAGTGTCAGGCATCTGACTGGATTACTGAATACAAAGTCGTTGATGACTGGTCGAATATCCAGTTCACCCAAAACATCTCAGTGGGCATGAAGAACAGCCAAGTCGTTCAATTGCTTCTGTCCCACTGTTGATCAGAGATATGACTTCAGACATGTAAGGGTGTTAAGTGAACGTTCTGCTGTTGCTGTCGTGATTGGAACTGCTTGGAGCAGCTTAATGCATTTCACTACTTCACATAACACTTCTCCAACTGCAGGCTCTTGTGTAAAGTACTTTTAACATCATGCATGTTTTTTAAGACCATTTGTTTTTTATTACCGATATCTGCTTGCATATTCAAGTGTAAGTGCAGATTGAATGTCTAGGTCATTTTTGAAAAACTCAGTTGATTTTTCCAAATTTGTTTCACCTCTGTTTACTAAAAGGAAGTACTCTTGTTCATCTGCAATGACCGGTGTGAATCCAGTTGAAGCAAACTGCTCAGTAACGCAAAATTGCACCATTTCACAAACTTCAATTTAAATAGCTTTGTAGTATTCCTTTGGGTTCTTGAAAGTGTGTGTGAGCTGGCTTTGTTGTTTTCATACTACTTTGGTATACTTCAATTCCGAAAAAGCGAAGGGTCATCAACTTTTGATGGTTTTTCTTTTAAACAAAATTACAAAAGTGTTCAAAAGAATCGCGCTTTCCTTAAAATGTGCAAATCAAGCCATCATATATTTTTTCCAGATCAGCAACACTTAGATGAGGGTATTGAATTTTTTCATTGACATCCTCTACTGGGATCATTGCATGGCAATAAAGACGTAAAAAGAAATGAGTCTTGAATTGTAACATTGACTCAAGGTAGCCTGCACGTTTGTAACCTGCCTCTGTTTTGTCCTCTGCAGAAAATGTTTCAAAAAAACACTAGAAGTTCTTCAAAGTTTTCCAATATTCTCAAGATACTAGAAGCTCGCATAGTCCATCAAGTCAGGCAAAGGGGTCGTAGATCTGCTTGGCTGTTGGCGCGCTCACAGTGTATGTTTCTGAAAAGCCCCATCTTTTGTTGGATTCCTTTATGGTGTTTATTAAGTCCTTGGCTAAAGCCATAATATTCCTCATAGACGTAAGATGGCAGAGACTGTCTACAAATGCCAAGTCTAAACTGTGAGCAGTGTGCAGTGCACATAACATGCTGTTGGTTGTGTATCCAAAAGTAACTTTTTTAGTCCTTTGAAGTTACCTCTCATATTCGAGGCACCGTCATAGCACTGGCCTCTTTGAGTTATCCGTTGACAAATCAAGAGGAGCAAAAACGTCTTTTAAAATACGAAACAGAGTTTGTGATTCGGTGTTGGGAGTCTCTTATAAGCCCATAAATTCTTTGTTGCTGATTAAGGAATCGTCTACAGTACAAATACAAAATGACACTTGTTTGTGAATGGAAGAATCACTTGTTCCATCAACCATAATAGAAAAATGTTCAGTCTTCTTGACTGAAACCAATACCTTTCTCAACACAGACTTTCATAGTAGATCAATAATCTCGTTTTGAATATCGTGGGATGTCTACTTATACCCGAACGCCCTAACCGATCTTTAAACTCAGGTATGTCATTCTTTCGGAGTTTCATCAATTGAAAAAAATTTGAGTTTACACCTTTGTGCCCTCTTATTCATAGTCCTTGTCAGCATAGAAATTGCATGGTAGTAAAAATTGTCTCAAGAGCTAAATGGCCTTTCTTTATATCACTATCTAACTGTTCATTCAATTGGGGGGCCACACTTCGGTTAGTGATAGAATTTAGTTTCAGACATCTTCTTTGTGTAAACGTATTTTTATGAAGACAGAATTTTTCCAAAGCCTTTTTACAGTTATAAAACCCTATGGAAGTAAATGCATCTTCTTTTCTATTTTTTATTATTTTTTGTGAAGAAGAAGAAGAAGAAGAAGAAATTGTAATAGATTTTTTTAGCATCTGCCTCTTTGCAGGTTTTGCAAAAAACTTTTTCCTTAGGTGCTCCATATTCTAGCCATATATATTTGATCAACCAAGACTTCTGAAATGATCTTCCCTTATCAGATTGTCTAGGTTTCGTCTGTGAACAGTTCTCATCTGGAGACAAGGAAGCAATGGATGACACAACAATTGTTGTAGGTTGACTTTCAGTATCATCAACTTCCAAGCGTACCTTTTTGGTAACAAATTTATCCATTGCAAAGTTAATTCACAATACACTAAGAGACTAAAATAAACAGGTGAAATATAGTCATATAAAGTAGTCCACTAGACACTAAAGTCGTAACACTAAACACGTCTGCAGCATGCACTGATTGAAACTATCCACACTGAATGACTGCGACAGCAGGGTGGGCTGTATATAGCCACATCGTCGTAATGTCTCGAAGTGTCAAGCCGACATGAGGTGAAGGGTTCCAGGTGCTTCTGCTCCAGTCCTTTTGATGCTGCTGCGGCCACAGCACTGCTCGCTGGCGCCAGACTTTACCCAAAGGCTAACACACCGGGACAAATTCTAAGTGTGCCCATAGTACTGTAACGCTGTCATGATTCACACCACTCATTGTCAGTTAACCTGCTTACTACCATAATAATTATTTGTTTTAACTCTTTACTGGATTATTTTAAAGGTAACTATCATCAAACAAAGAAAAAAAGACTTCAAACATAATTTTGTGATTTTACAAAGCATAATATAACTAATAATGTTCTTAAAATAGAAAGAAACTTCCACATGGGAAAAATATATTAAAAACAAAGATTACAAGACTTACCAAGCGGGAAAGCGCCGGCAGACAGGCACATGAACAAAACACACAAACACACACACAGAATTACGAGCTTTCGCAACTGGCAGTTGCTTCGTCAGGAAAGAGGGAAGGAGAGGGAAAAATGAAAGGATGTGGGTTTTAAGGGAGAGGGTAAGGAGTCATTCCAATCCCGGGAGCGGAAAGACTTCCCTTAGGGGAAAAAAAGGACAGGTGTACACTCGCGCGCACACACACACACACACACACACACACACACACACACACACACACACACACACACATATCCATCCGCACATACACAGACACAAGCAGACAAATATGTCTGCTTGTGTCTGTGTATGTGCGGATGGATATGTGTGTGTGTGTGTGTGCGCGAGTGTACACCTGTGCTGCTGCTCAGCGGAACATTGGATGACGTAAGAAAACTGTCCAGTGGCTTTGGTAATGTCTCTGTGCTCCTAATTCTGTTCCTTTCTGAAAACTTTGCACAGCACTTTATCATGTGGCTGATACTTTGCCATAACTGTCAGATCGAATCGTGTCCATGGCGGACACAAAAGATGCAACATGGAGCAGTGTCTACGACTGCGTAACAATTCTGCTGGCTATGTCCTGTCACATAGCAAGAAGCCAAAGGAAAAAAAAAGTTTTAATTTGCACCCATGTGTTCCCAGGAACAGAGTTTCTCCATGTGACTTTTGAACATTCAAGTGAACCATAAAGCTTTACGGTTAGACTGAGGCTGAACAGGTGCAGTTGTCACATAGTGTATGCCATTGGTGGCACAGAACTGTTGGAAATCAGCTGACATGAACTGTAGTCCATTGCCCAAGACAATGACATGTGGAAGATCTTAAAGACAAAAAAGCAGATGACAAAGCTGATACCGTACTTGCCATAGTGGTGGATGTCATGGGGACAAGAGGAAACTTACTGTAAGTGTCTACCACTAATAACCATCACATGTTCCAGGACCCACAGAATTGATGCAAATGCATTGCCATGAGCCGAATTGATGCGGCCACTCAGAAAAGTATTGTGGTGGAGCTGACTGATGTTTCTGCACAAACTTTGAAATGAGATAGCATATACTCAATCTGATTATCCACTTCCTGCCAAGTACAATGATGTCTGAGAGTTGCTTTGTGTGAACTATGCCCCAGTGTCCTTGACGCAATGAAGACAAAGCTTCCCACTGCAAGAAGTCAGGATCACAACACATGCACTATCATTCTCCATATCCTGATCACGTAGATAGCATGTGATGATGTGAAAAATAGTGATGCTTTACTGGGTGGGGAATTTCTTTTGAACTGTGGGGCCACCCATAGTGCTTGTATTGCAAAACAACCTGAAGAGCTGTGTCATAATAAGTTACTGTGGCCACATGCCAAAAATCAAGAGGAAAATTTTGAAGACATTCAAAACCTGAGAATTAATTCAGAAACATTCCTCAGGAGAATCAAATGCTGTGATGGTACTGACTGATAATAGACACAAGAAGTCAGCACTTGAATGTTGGGCAGTGGGGTTGCACATCAACTCATTAGACAATATCAGAGTCCTTTGTTGCAATTTTTGTGTTGTCTGAGGAGGGACAGGCCTCGCACGACTGGAAAAGGCTGTCAATAAATAGAACTTCCAACCACACAAATATTGCTAAAGCTTCGTAACACCATAGATAATGCTAACTGCCTCATTTCCAAACTGACTGTAGTTACACAGCACTTTATTGAGAGATTTTGAAGGCAAATGTAATAGGTCTATCAGAAAAACCAATGTTATGGGAGAGCACCAGTCTTATCCCATAAGGAGATGCATCTACAGCTAACAT
The DNA here is from genome assembly GCF_023897955.1 of Schistocerca gregaria. NCBI lineage: Eukaryota > Metazoa > Arthropoda > Insecta > Orthoptera > Acrididae > Schistocerca > Schistocerca gregaria. The sequence continues at coordinate 526,530,863 of NC_064921.1, forward strand.
GACAACCTTAGCTGGGTCGAAATGAGGCAGTCATTGACAACTTACCAATGCCTCCTTTAATTGCTGAAATGTGTTTTGGCATTCTTTGGACCACATGAAAGGAACATTTTTCCAGCACAGCCGATTGAGCACAGCAGCAATTTGTACAGTGGAGGAATACATCTGATGTAGTAGGTGAGCTTCTGCATGTCTGATTGGAGCTCCTTAATGTTATGATGTGCTGGCAAATCTCAAATTTCAGCCAAGTGTGATGTAGTACGTTGAATACCCTGGGCATTAATAGTGTGACCTAAGTAGTTTAGGCCTTTCTGGAAGGAGGATCGCTTTTCTTTGCTGCACTTTAGGCCTGTCGCAGAAAGAACTTGAAACAGATAGTTTAAATTTGCTAATTGTTCAGCAGACATACAACCCATGACTACAATATTGTCCAAATAGTTTGTGCAAGAAGAGCTTTTGATATTAACTGTTTCAGGAACCATTGAAAAATTGTGGGAGCTGAAGCACTTCCAAATGGTAGTCTTTGAAACTGGAACTTAAGCGAGTGTTTATCACAAAGTATTCATACTGCTTGGACTGCTTATTCGTTGGTAACAGTAAATATTCCTTACATAAATACAGCTTTGAAAAGTATTTGCTATTCCCACTTATATCCATCGATTCCTCCAGACATGGAAGTGGAAAAGAATTCACAGCAGTTTCTGGGTTTACTGTTCCATTAAAATCAGCACACGGGCATAAACCACCTGAAAGCTTCTTGAGAATGACCAAGAGTGATGTCCAAAGACATGCACAAATTGGTTAGATAACCCCATTGTCTTTGTATCTTTGGAGTTCCTGAGCAACTTGCTCATGTATTGTGTGGGGGCAGGCCTTGCGTGAAAAAATCATGAATGTGCATTGTATTTCACTGTACGGTGCACTTCAAAATCTTCAGCCCTCCCTAACCTGGGTCAAACAAACAGTTCCTTGTACTTATCCCACAAGTCAGAAGCATTAGTGTGACACACTGAAACACTTATGTATATAAATAAAAATGTAAATGCTTGTTTGTTCAAAATTGTATATCCCCAAAAGTTCATGACTGACTGCTTTGAAATTTTGACATGGCATTGCATTCTAATTCAGGCATGTTTTTAGTTACCTATTTTCTTAATTTTTTTAGATTTTGTTTTGACAGTGTTTCACTATTATTGAATTTATAGTAAATTATATATTCTGTATGGATTGCTTTGTAATTCTGTCACAACATTGCATTTGAGTAATTGTGTCTTTTTATATAGCTACTGGAACACCATCTTGTCTTGAAATGTTATAAAAATGTAAATGTCGGTTTTTTTTTAATGAGTGCTTTGAAATTTCGACACAGCATTGAATTATAATAAGTGAGTGTTTTTAGGTACCTAATTCTGCAGTACATGTATATTTTAATACATGTAGCATATAAGTATATACACCTAGTATACAAAGGGAAAACATTGTTAACAAAAATCTCAAAATGTAAGTTTCCCACTTACTTCAGATTTTATATGTTAGTATAATAAATGTTAAGACACATGTCAACTATATACTTTTTAATATATAGATACATTTACATACTGAAATGTTGGTAGCAAACAGGAAATTTGTATTTATGGCGTAATGGATTATGATTTGATAACGAGGCTCAAGGTCATAGAGGTGAGGCCGGGGGGTCGGGGGGGGAGTTAGACAGAGAGGTGGGAGGAAATGGACATAGAAAATGGGAAGGAGGTGATAGACAGAGAGAGTAGGAGAGGAGAAGATGGACAGAGAAAGGTTGGTGAGAGATGATGGACAAAGAGAGAGGGATGGCGGGGAGAGAGAGAGAGAGGGGGGGGGGGCACCATTTCAATGATTAGTTTGCAACTGAATCTGTGCCTGTAACTTTGCAAGTTGCTGATTTACCTGTGCTAGTTGTATGCTATACAATTAATTTCATCTAGTTGTTTCTTCTCCACAAGTTTTACTTCCATCTGACATTTTTCTGTGAGAAGTTTGATTTGCTCTAATGTCATTGCTCCCAAGCTGCCTCAGTATCATCCAGCTGTGACAGGAATTCTTGGACCTTCTCATGGACTAATGTTTCTACTTGTTGTTGGTATGAATCATGAGGTTTTGCCTTCTCTTGCTTCATTTGTTCCACAATTCATTCAGTTCAGTCTGTCTATCATGGAGATAAGGGGGAGGAGATGATGGCCAGAGAGAGAGAGAGAATAAGAAGAAGAAGAAGGAGATGGACAAAGAAAGGGGAAGAGGGAGATGGACAGAGACATGGGAGAGAAGGAGAATAGGATGTATATTCAATTCCCATACATATTAGGAACATCTTTTTCTTTTTTCTTTCTTTTACATTTAAGTAGTCTGAGCCACAGCAAAGAGTGTGTGTGTGTGTGTGTGTGTGTGTGTGTGTGTGTGTGTGTGTGTGGTGAAGTGTTATAAAATTTAAAAGTTCAAACATGTACCGCCAACTAAAAAACACTGATTCACTTTTAAAATGACCCTATATAGAACAGAAGCATATCTATAGGAATATCATCCAGACATTTCTGATGTGGTCGACCAAGTCTTCATGACCTGTTGGCACTTTCTGATACACCTTTTGTGGTTGATGATACTACTTTGAACACGTACTATAATTAAAAAAGTAGTGTTCGCCTCGAGCCACAGCCACAGCGGCGCAATATGTTGGAGGAAAACAATGTTATGAATGGTGTTTCCAGTTAGAAGTTCTGAAATACTGGCCTGTCATAAAGTGGGGAGGTGGCATCTCACTTGCCATTGGGTATTCAAGGACCATTGTGTAGCATGTCATAATTATGATTGTGTACCCATTTCTATTCCTCTGATTACACTGCCATCTGTGGCAAAATGATGCTTCAGATAATATGTATATAGATTTTGCTATGGTTTCACATTGAAGATTTCAAAGTTGCTCCCCATCACCTATGCATGGCATGGGGAGGGGAATCGAGTGTGGTATCATTGGATATCCCCATCCGAGACAAAAAAATTGGAATTATAAATTTTTGATCCGATATGTGAACACCCTGTATAACGTATGTGCCTGATGCCATATTGATCTCCCTGTGCAGATGCACAATCATGTCAGACTACTCATTGGAATACAGTAGAGCTGTGAGCAAAGATGAATAATGATAATGATGGTGATAAGCTGTGTGGTGCTGGAGCGGAAGCAAGGACTAGGATAGATAGGTGAGTTAAGGCTTGGGAAGTTACGGGAACATAGGATGTATTGCAGGGAGAGTTCACAGCTAGGCAGTTCAAGAAAGCTGATGTTATTAAGAAGCAGTCAGTTGTGAAACAGTCATTGAAAGGGAGAACATTGTGTCAGGCAACCTGTTTAACAACTGGGTGGTCCAGCTGTTTCTTGGCCACAGTTTGGCTTAGCCATTCGTGAGGACAGACAGCTTGTTAGTTGTAATGCCCACACAGAAAGCTGTACAGTGGTTGCAGCTGCTCAGTTGGCAGATAATGTGGCCACTTCCACAGGTATCCCAGCCTTTGATGGGCTAGGAGATACCTGTGACCAGACTGGAGTACATGGTAATGAGAGGGAAGTAGCATCAATAGAGAATAGCAGGGCATGGTGTGATAAAGGAACAGGAATTATGGACAGTCAATGGGGGGAAACTGTTGGTACCTTTTATATAGGTGGATAGGTTATGTATGATAGGCTGAAGTTGTTGGTCCACAAGAGTAGAGATTTTCTCAGTGGAAGCATAGTAACTGACCACAATGGAGCAATCTGCATGGTTGGGTTTATGGACTTTAGGAAACATGTAGAAGGTAGGAATGCAGAGAGTGGTAGAGATGAGGAAAGAGATACTCAAAAGAGAGGTACTGGGATGTGGCTAAAGATTTGAAGAGTGACTGGAGATCCTGCTGGATTTCTGGAATGGGGTCACCTTGACAGAGTTTGTTGGGAGATGAATCTTAAGCCTGATGGATTCCCTCCCCCAGCTAATCCCAGTGGTTCAAAACCACTGTGGTGGAGCTTTTTGTCAGCATGTACAGTTATAAGTTCAGGATCAATTTTTAAGTCGTGGATTGTGATTCTTTCTGTGTACGTAAGGAGGTTTGCCACAGGTTCTGTAAATCAGAGAATTTCAAACAAATCAGGGAAATTGTGCAAAAAAAAGCACTGGAAAAATCTCAATTTTTGTCTCAGTAGATGAAATGGGTTGTTTACTGAGGTGTCGTGCATCGTCGCTGGCTGGGTGCAGCTCAGTTCGTGCACCACTTCCCACCTTCCTCATTCCTACTGCTTCTGCCCTTCCTACCACTCCCCTCAGCTTGCAGTCAGTGCCTCCACCATTTCTTGCCACTAGTCCAACAGCTGTCGACGAAAGGTAGGGGGGTGTGAGGAGTGGTTGTTTGGATGTGATTCTCAGAGACTGCAGATGCAGCAACCAGATATGGCAGTCATTTATGTGTAACTTGTGTCTGAGTGATTGTGTGAATGTGTATGTGCCATCATTTTTATGACAAAAGCAGTGGCTGAAAATTTAGTTGTGCATGAGATTGTCTTTTCTACTTGCCTGGCTGCAGCTCACCAATTGTCTCTACAGTGACTTTCTATCTGTCTTCATTACTATTGATTCTCAGAGTATTTGAACAAGTTATTTGTTGCATGGTGACATTTCATCAACACCCTCTCTGCAGCTCGCGAATAACTGGCCACACAACTGGATTTCCAAGACAGGCTAAATCCAAAGGCCATTTCTGTGGGTATTGTAAAGGATTGAGCCTGTTGATCTGAAGCCATTTCGTTCCCACTAATGTGGAGGCCCTGCTCATTGGATCTAGTCTCACTGTCATAATGTAGCAGATTTTCTTGGTTTATCCATGGACCCAGGACTGCAGTGCTCCTCAACAGGCCAGAGACCATGGGTGATTGAGTTCAGGAATTATTACTGTCTCACCACAAGCACATTGTACAATGTGGCATTTTATAGACATTTAATTTGTTCTAGTACATTTTGGCAGTTCAAAAGTAGTTAATATGTTAGAAAGTATGGACAATACGAAGAAGAAAATTGTGGCAGTCACTGGCAGTTTGTATGCTATGTTCTCATATATTTCTTGAAAGAAAAGTCACACAATACCTGCAAAATAATAGACATAATGCAGCAGATAATAACTATCAATAAAAAACACAGTAGAACCAACATTTTACTGGTGGTCACCTATAATGTTGGTTTAAACAGTTGTTCCCTGCCTTATATACTTCTCTCAAGAGGCCTACTTTTTTCTGAGGTTATTTCTAAAATCAGTGAAGGTATTTTAAATCCGTCTTGCGACTCTAAGGAGATACATATTTTTGTCACCAAATGTGTTTAATTTCATTGAAATAAAATAATTTCAGTGGTCTTAATGAAACACACATACCATTTGACTTGTTTTCTCCAGTTCATTACAAAAGATGTTATGTCAGTGCTTAAGATTTTTGCACACATCAGAAAATGTCATCTGCTTGCAAGTATTTTTTAGATATTTCCTCGTTTGCAGCTATGGTACAAGAAACAATAGTGCAAAGACAGGTTGTTAACTTACGTTTTAATTTACCCTTGAGATTTCAAAATTTGTCAGGGAAAAATGCTGAACTTACTTGTAAATCATGGAAATGTCAGGGAATTTCACTTAGGGAAACGTGTGGCAACCCTTCTAAGGTTTGTTTCCATGTTGAATGAGTTGTGAAATTATGGTGAGCAAGGTTTGAGGTTAAAAAATTGTGAAATGTTAACAGCAGGTGATCTGTGGACAATGAACGTGGATCATAATTGTATGGGGGAGTGAACTGAGTCAGACAGGGTTCTGTATTGGTTTTGGTTTGAGTCTGATTGATAGGGTTGTTGTCAAAAAGTGTTTCCAATATAGGGACTCAACCCAAAACCAGTACTGAACCTTGCCGTACTCAGATCACTCCTCCGTCCAAACATGATTTTCCCCAAATCAACCCTGATTTTATAATTTCTTAACATAAAACCTTGCCTCACAATCATTCCCCAAAACCCTCAACATGGAAACTGACCATACAGCCACAGAAAGAACTGCAATCCACCCATGAAAATTAATTCTGACCTTGAACTACCAGCTGTCAGATTTGTCTACCTACAAACCCTGTTGTATTGACCCCATTCCAGAAATCCCTCCTCCTATGACCAATATCTTCAGGCTATTATACAAAACCTACCAGCCTATATAAAACACACCAACAATTTGTCCCACTGACTCTCCAGAGTTCCTGTTCCTTTATCACACAATACCCTGCTATTCTCCATTGACGCCACCTCCCTCTGCACCAACATCCCCAGTGCCCATTGCCTTTCTGCTGCTGAACACCTTCTTTCCCAATGCACAACTGAGTCAAAACCTACAACCTTCTTCCTGATCACAATGACCAACTGTATCCTTACCCCCAATTACTTCTCGCTTGAAGGCATCACCTACAAACAAATCCATGGTACAGCAATGGGCACCCACATAGGAGCATCCTACACCAACCTATTGTGGGCCACATAAAGGAATCCTTCCTAATCACCCAAAATCTCAAACCTCTCACTGGTCCTGAGTCATTGATGACATCCTCATGATCTGGACTAAGGGTGAGGACACCCTATCCACATTCCTCCAGAGCCTCAACACCGTCTCCGCCATTCACTTCACCTGATGCTCCTCAACTCAACAAGCCACCTTTCTCCATGTTGATCTCAACCTCAAGGATGGCTACATGAGTACCTCCTTCCACATCAACCCTACCAACCACCACCAAAACTCTACTTCAACAGCTGTCATCCATTCCATACTAAGAAGTCTCTTCCATACAGCTTAGACACTCACCACATTTGTAGTGACAGTAGCTCCTCTCCAAATAAACAAAGGATTTCACTGTGCCTTCACAGAGAGAAATTACCTTCTCAACCTTGTATAGAAGCAGATCTCCCTAGCCTTTTCTCCACGTACCCACTGTCTGGCCACAAAGGAGCGCTCCGCCTTGTGACACAGTACCACCCAGTACTGGAGCAACTGAATCGTTTTTTTCTGTCAGGGTTTCGACTAACTGTCATCATGTGTTGAAATTAGAATTATCCTATCCACTATCGTTCTCAACCCTCCCACTGTAGTATTCCGACACCTTATGAACCTACACAATAACCTTGTCCATCCCTGCTCCACCCTAGTTTCAAGCCCTTGCCTCCTAGCTCATATTCATGCAATAGAACTAGATGCAAGACCTATCCCATACATCCTCCCATCACCACCTACTGTAGTCCAGTCACAGGTATCTTCTACCCAATGAAAGGCAGTACTACCTGTGACAACAGCTACGTGAACTACAAATTAAGCAGCAACCACCGTGCTGCTTTCTATGTGGACATGAAAGCCAACGAGCTCTCTGTATGCGGGAATGGCCAACTGTCAAACTGTGGCCAAGTGGTGACCAGATGTCCCGTTTTTAATGGGATTGTCCTCTTTTCCCCCGCAAAATATTCAACGAGATGCCAAATATCCAGTTTTTTCATAATTAGCAATAAGCTTAACTTTCTTTTTTTAATGCCATAAACATAGTTTTTTAATATTGTCTTGAGTGCTTTGTCTTGAATGCAAAAACGGAATAAAGAAGCATTATTTTGGTCACAGGATGAGGAGAGTTGTGAACAGAAGATTTCTGTCGTCATGCTCAGTGCCAGTGACTTATGCATGAGCTTCGTGATTCGCATAGATTATTTGCTACTGCAGAAATGACAGTTTTCATTAATGTTATAGGGATATCAATGTTCAATTGTACTAGTAATTTCAAGTTAGCTATTCACAGTTAGACGATATAAATTTGTGGTAGATGCAACCAGCAAGTTGTCTTTGGAGTGGTACAGACAACAATGAGATGTAGACTGCAGTTTCAACACTGGGTTAGGTAAGCTTGCTTTATTGCACTCGCACTCCACTGTCTGTTGTTTGCTACGTGTGAAACTAACTGATGCCCATTAATATGGAGAAAAGAAAGTGTTCTTTCTCAAAAACTGTGAAATAAGAGTTCCCTTTCTTGAAGAAACCATGTGTATGGAGGTAGAATGTATATTGTGTTGTTCAGTTTTTCTTCCATTGAACATAGAGGACATGCCAATATAATGCAGTACATAAAGGAAAAGTGGCTTCTGTTGGCAGTTTCTGTGAGAACTTCTAGCAACACAACTTCCTTTGTAAGTACGAAGAAACTACAAATGGAGGAAATAAATGCATTGCTGTGGGAGAAGGGCTGTATGTGTTCCAAACCGAAATTACACAGTGATTCATTCTGTTCAATGGACTGCACAACTCTTCTGATCAGAGATCTATTTGGGAAGAAATTCACATGTTCAAGGACAAAATGTGAGTCAATTTTAGTAAATGTTTTATCACTATATGCAATGCATGAAGTTACGTCAAAACTGTGTGTCTGTGATGATTGATGTATCAAATCACAAAAGCTTGAAGCTAGTTCTGATTCTAGCTAGATATTTTATTCCTACCAGAGGTGTTCAGTGCAAAATAATCTGTCTTCTGAACACTGGTGGAGAAACGGTAGAATTATTAGATAGTTAGATTCTAGATATTTTAAGAAAGCAAATTATAGTTGACAAAATTGTCGAATTTTGTGCAGTAGCTGTAGCACCAACTTTGGTGGTTACAAGAGAGCAGGAGCAAACAATGTTTATTCCAAACTAAACATTGTTCTCAAGATGAACATTCAAGGCATCGGTTGTGCAGCTCTTTCGGTACTTAGTGGAGGTCAAACAAGTGCAGACATTCTTCCTATTGACACAGAAACAACAGCGCATAAAATATTTCAATATTTTCACATTTACACTGTGTGTGTGTGTGTGTGTGTGTGTGTGTGTGTGTGTGTGTGTGTGTGTGTGTGTGTGTGTGTGTGTAGGAACTGAAATCATTCTGTGAATTTGTTGATACTGAATCCAAGCAGGTTCTAGGTAGTATTAAAACTGGATGGTTGTCATTGTTGCCAAGAATTACAGGCATTTTTGATATGTATGGACCTTTGAAATCTTATTTTATGTTCCAGGATAGGTACCTTACATTGCTGAAACAGTTTTTTTGAGAACCCACAGTCACTTCTTTGGCTTTGTTTCACACAAAGGCAATTGAAAATGTTTTGAAATTAAATCCAAATGTAGGAAAGAACCATAATTTCAACTACATAATCTAGTGAAGAGTTAGAGCTGCTTAAAGAAAAAAATCAGTAACAGGAAATTTAGTTAATTTCAAACTTCAGTTATTTCTTCAGTTTTAGTTAACTTGCAAAAGTATTTCACCCAGTCAAAATACAAGACAATTACTAATTTATTTTATGGCACTTTTGTGACTTATTTGGAAAAGTGGACTTCTCCATTTCAACCTCTGAAATCATTTCATTGGGCAACATTGAAAAATTCTGTTAACTGGGCTGAATTTTTAAATTGCCTGAAAATTCTTAAGAGAGTAGAGTCAGGTGCAACATTTCCAATAGAAGAAGATGCATTGTGTGATGGTATAGGATGCGTGTACAACATTGGATCCAAGAACTTTGATGAATGAGAAAAAGCAAATTTGGAAACGGATGAGAGATGGTGTGATGTATTCCATACACTTAAAAGTATAGCTACTTCATATATAAATGTACACGCACTTGTGAGTTTTGCTCTTGCTGTGCCAGGCGCAACTCTGTTGTGGAAAGGATGTTTTCAATTCTGAATTCCCTTTGGATTGATGAGAAAAATTGTTTTACCAGTGGAAGTATTGAATCAATTCTAATAGTTAAGACTCATTATCAAGACCTTACTTGCAAGGAGTTCTATAACATGCTATTAACCAATTCAAAGCTTTTGAAAGATACTAGAACTTCTTATAAGTAAAAGTTACTGGCAGTGTTCCTGATACAGTAGCCAAACATTTTACAGATTATTGATGTCTACCTCAGTGTTCATTGGTTAGAAATCATTCTTTCAATTTCTCAGTATTTTGAATTATAATCAGTTCTTGAAAAAACAATGAATTGCCTTATCTTTTTAAGGTATATGCCTTTTTGCGTGTATAAACTTCAGTTATTTATTTTAGTAAAGCGATGCAGTCATATATGTAGAATATTTTCTGTCTAGTGTCCCATTTGGTCCCTTTTGTTATTCCAGTTTTTCACAAATATCTCATTTTTTCACGTGCAATATCTGATCACTCTAAACTGACCAGCCAGTTGCTGATTATGCTGCCCAACTCAACATGATTCACTTTATATAGCATCACATTCCAAAAGCTGCTATTTTATTGTTGTCTGAATTGCTTATCATCCACGTTTCATTTCAGTACATGGCTACACTGCAAACAAATACCTTCATAAAAGTGTTTCTAACACTTAATTCTACGTCCAACATTAATAGATTCCTCTTTTGCAGAAATATTTTCCTTGGTATAGCCACCCTGATTGGACATTTTCACAACTTTGAACATCATCAGTTATTTGGCTGCCCAAATAACAAAATTCTACTACTACTTTTGGTGTTTCACCTTTGATTGAAGGGTGAACAAGAAAAGAGACTCAAATTTTATGTCTATCAGTGTGTTAACATTGATGTATGGAAACGAGACGTGGATGAATAAAACAAATTATCGAAACTAAACTACAATCACCTGGAATGAAACTCCCCCGATCAATGAAAGGATACTTCCTAAAAGACAAAAGACACAATGAAGAGATAAGGCTGTAATTAAATAAATGTTTATCAAATGATGGAATTTCCCAAAATGAGAAATTGGGAACACCACATTTTTTTGAATGGGCAATAGAATTCCAAAGTTTGCCCTTAGATATCATCCTACTGGAATAAGAGATGACATGTAAACTGAGATTAGAACAGGCTTTGTGTAATCCTGAAAGAGAAAGCAAGCGACAATTGTAGGCAACTCTACAGATACAATATTTGTGTTATTTCCCAGGAAGCAGATCAGATAAAAGGCTTTAGATACACATAGGAAGAGCTACCAGTTTAATTCATCTCAACCAGAAGCATCCAGACCTTGCTTCAAGAAATCAGAAACAGGTGTCACAATAGATAAACTAACATGAGGAAGAAATGCAAAAAAAAAAAAAGGACAGTTTTGCATAGATGGTTGTAAACTAATATTAATACCAACATTAAGCAACTATTGGTAATTATTGGCCATTTTATGTTTTCTCTTAGTATGCCACTTTCTCTGTGAATGTAATCCCTATTGGTAGGCAATACTTCTTGGTATTTGTGAGTGTGAAACAAACAAGTGTTGCTATAGTTAATTTGTATTGTCTTTCAGATAATAATTCCATTTATACATTTGTTAATTGGGCCCTGTTCTCGTCAAATGTGTGTTGTTTACATTGTATCAACTATGTGCAGCTGCAAGGATAATTAATGATTTGAAAACAAATTTTAATGTGTACTTGTTTCAAAAACTTCGCATTAGTTAATCATTGATTGACCTGTTTTTCTTCTTTTACAGCCGCCTCAATCAGCAGCTATCCAAAGCATTAGTAGATAATGGAGTGGATCTAATTGTCATTGAAGGAATGGGACGTTCTGTACACACCAACCTGGAAGCAAAATTCACTTGTGAATGCCTCAAACTTGCCGTAATCAAAAACCGGTGGTTGGCTGCTCGACTTGGAGGAGACATGTATTGTGTCATGTGTAAATATGAGCAACCTCACCAGAGAAGCTAACACATGTGGTTGTGTCAACCTATTTGCTACTTAGTTACTGGAGTTATACTTGGAATTTCACTACCATATTTATGGTATAATTTTCTCAGTATATATGGCCAACATGTGAACTACTTCGTATGTTAAATCGTCCACCCTTCCCTGGCGCAGCCCTAAGTCAAGAAAATAACATGGTGAAATGTGGGTTTACTGCTTATGTTCATTTTATTCTGATGTGCTGTATACAAAACGGAAACAAACATTGCCCTAATTTTTTTCTGGAGCTCTGAATTGTTATTGGTAAGGAGTAGGCAGTTTTAAAGAAATTATTAAAAAATAATTTGCTTCACACAAAATCAACTGTTAAACAATCTCCAGTATAACAGTTTTATGTAACAAAAATATGAAAGTGTTTGCTGTTATTAAAGATATCATAAGTATCTATTACTTGAAGCAGAGCTTGTATTTTCCAAATTTTGTACACAGAAATGTAAAAAAAGACATAATAAAAAGTTATATTTGTTTATATGGAATTTATCTAAACATATAGTTATGTTTTCATGAGCTGTCTGAATTATGTATTTATAAGGGATCTTTGGTGGTTATTTTGACACAAGCTCGTAAAAATTACATGCTTTAATATCACTTTTCAAATACTCACAGAAATCAGTTCCATATATGTTTTATAATTTAACTGAGAAAAACTGAAATCGAACAAGTTTGGGTTTCTCTTTGTCAGCATACTGAGTGGAAAATGGAATGACAGCGTGTCACTGGGTATGACTCTCTAAATGTAGTTATCCCACTGAACTACAGATAAACTTAACATGACTTGATTTAGAAATTCCCATATACAGCAGAAATCTGCACTTGTGAGCAGTTGAATTAGACATACTTACTAACCTTGTAGCGGTAACAATATCTTTTGACCTGATATATTGTGGCATGCACTCCACTACACAGAAAGTGTTGGGTGTATCATGATCTCTAATTATTCATTTGGTGCCCACAATTCTTGGAAATAGGGGGAGCTGGGTTCATGGCATGCATGTTTTGATTGAGAATTACAGAAGCACCCTTATTTCTATGGAGTGATGCTCAAACCATTCTGATACAATCTGAGAGCAATGGAGTGGTGCTTATCTTGCTTTCGGTACATGTCACCTACAGCTTGGTGTAGGCTAGACAAACCAATGCAAGTGATCACGAAGTAGCTTCTTTTACCATTTGCCAGTGAAAGATGAAGAGTGTCTCCACTCTAGCTTGAACAGTGCCCTGCGGACCAGCAGAATGCATCACCATATGTAATATTTGATCGTAAATTGCCATTGGCGTATACTGTGACTCACTGGATGAGGCAGTCTTTTTCCCACCCTTTCAGTATTTAATCACTACACTCTGTGATGAGGAGGCAGTACATAAGTGACATAGTGATTAAGAGGAGGAGGAGTTGCTGTTATTGTTCAACATTGAGTTGGGAAGTGATGTGCTGGACTGTGACCCTTTTTCACACTGTTAGTCCATTATAATCAACATCATCACATGGCATTTGACTCTGGGGACGGTGTTTTCCCATGAATCAAGTTGCTAATGGTACACCCTAACCACAAATGCACATGAAACGCCCAGTGTTTACACAACCACAGAGGTGGAATGTGCTGTGTGTAATGTGTCCACAATGTGGCAAATACCATGTGCATCAATATGCATCTTACACCTCAAACTTCCGACTGTCCTGCTGACAGCTCATGAAAATCTGGTACTCCTCAATCATTTGACACACTAGGCTGTCCTACTGGTAGTGGGGCAAGGAGAGTTCTGTGCCCAACAAAAGCACTTCTAGTTACTTTCCACATATATTCAAAGTACCAAAGTTGCCATGATCAAATCCATAGCAGTGGTGGTCTGAATGCAAATATCCTAGAGAATTATGACTTTTGTCTGGGTGTTCTGCTGAGCTTATGTTTTCATTTTATGCAAACATTTCCATGAACCAGCGGTTTTTTTCAGATGCTGCGAGTATTGCTGTTATGTGTACTTGTTGCCTGGACAGCAACTAGACTGAAATACTATTGGTCTTATACCACTATTCATACCAGAGTTTGACTCCCAATGCCCACTACACCCTTTGATATCCCATGAATCTCACATTCTCTCCACGGTTTTCAGCTCTGATGGAAGTGATGATTGGTGAGGTCTTAATAAATTGAGTGTCAGACCCCCAGCCTCGGTTAAAGTGAAACCTCTATCCATGTTTATTAGGTTTTCTGGCCCCTTAATTTTGACAGACTTGATTATGCTGTCCCAGAAACTTGGTTTCTGCACCACAATAATTGTCTCATTGTGTTTCATTTCATGATTATATTCAAAGTAGTAATTAGTGACATGACATAGAACTGAATCTATTTACAGTGATCAAGTGAATAGTTACCTGCTAAAGTTTATGTGAGAAGTGCTTACGTCCAGGTTGCAAGTGCTGTCACTTGTAATTATGAACTGCTGCATCTTGAAATAATATTCAGAGAAACCGTGCATTTACATTAATGTGGAGCCTTCACCATTGCAGTTGTGTGCTGGATTCCTAAAGTTTCGATAAATTCTCAACTTTTTTCTAAATAATACAAAGGACTGCTTCTGAGACATGCTTATGTGGCACCTTACGTTACAACTGATGTATATGAGGCAACACGTCATATACAATTAGTTCTCATACATTATATCAGTTATGTTTGACACTAATGTATGACAGTTCTGTATGAATCAGACAGCTAACAAAACACTATCTATCGTATGTGACATCAGAACATCTGTACCTGTTTACATGCACAAACAATAATAAAACTTCCAAAACAGTTTGCAATTTTAAACTACGTAACTAATAAGAATACTTTTAACTGTAATAACTATTGTTAGTCGGTTAGGTCAACAATGGGTAGCATCGCTTCACCAAAGTGATATGTTAGTATGTTACACTACATATACCCCTCTCCTCTTACACACACATGATGCTGCCATTGTAAGTATGAAATTCCATTTAAGTTATAAAACTGAAATAAGATAAACTTGCTCTTTTAATATTTTCAACTCTTAAACTATGTGAACTGGGAGCTATTCATTCATATCTTCACTAAGTGCTACCTTCACAATTCAACTTTGAATAAAATAAATACACCACAGCCCTAACTTGGCTTATCTATAATAAATTTGAACATTGTCTCAATTCATTTGTATGTGAGGTCTGATAAATCATTTACACTTCTGGCTTACTTTCTACTTTTACACTTAACAAAGAATTTCTCAGTTAGTTATTCTCAGTATCATCTCCCATCATGAATTTTACACTGCCCAACTTGGACTGGAAACTACCTACGTGTTGCAACATCTTTGGCACTCCTTTAGTATCCAGATAACAGTTTCTGCAGTAGAAACTATTGAAAATGGAAAGTAAAAAAAGGATAGACATGGTATTCTTGGAGGAGAAGAAAGAAATGAAAAGTAAAACTATGAATGTTAGAACCAAAGAAAGAAAGAGGACAGCACACAAAGACAGATACTCTTGTACAAACTCAGCAAATATTGTTAGTGTGATCCATTTCAAAGCATACAAATCATCACCAAATATTATCATCCAATAAATTAGATATACAAAACACTTATAAAACACTTATAAAACACTAATTTATATGTGCAAAATAGGCACCCCATATATGTGTACTTGCAAAATGTGCACCCATAATAATTTGTTGGCTGTACGCAAGCATTATTATTATGAATGTTCAGAAAAGATTTAGAATAGTAGTTTTTTGTACCTTATTTATTAATGAAGATCAGTCAATGTTCATGGGATTTCTCAATTCCCCATTAACAGTACACCGCTGTCACACCCTGAGAACTTCATTATTGTAATACAGAACCATTGTTGGAGGTAATACATACCGTTCTTGAACAGCTGCTTGCAATTCTTCGTTTTTGCTGAACCCCTTATCTCGTAGTGCATTCTTTGTTGTTGAATAAGTAAGATGGGGTGAGATCTGGTGAATATGATGGTTGTAGTACAGAGTGAACCCCGGTTATGTCTTTGCATTGCTGAATTGTGGTACTGAAGGAGCACTTCTTTCGACCACTTTTCTGGTCACCTTTACTGAACTCTGCATCTGAGTTTTGTAAGGGTATCGGTGCATCCTGCTGTTGACGCAGTCTCAATGTTCCCGGAGACCACGATTCTGACATATGACTAGGACTCACATTCTTGTGTGCAGATTCCTTTCTGCTAGAAAACTCACTGACCCAGTTATAAACAGTCTTTTGCGCAAAAATTTCTTGACCATACCCTGTAATTAAACTTTCTGAATATCTGAATATCCTCCCTCCCACAAAAACCATGTAGCCCATCTTTGTCCACAATAGTCACCTTTCATCTTGTCCATGGCTTTCTCTATTAGCAACAAACAAGTGCTGTCCTTGCACTACACATACTGGTCACAACTGCCATCTAGTCTGTGTAGTGTACCAGGATCAATTCATCATCTTATAAGAACATGTGTACATAGTTTGAGTGGTCTTTGTAAGATAACGGAATTGTAAATCATTTTTGAATGCCCTTTGTATATTTGATTGTATTTCTGAATAGACATCTTTTTCTTCAGCACAGCACAAACTTATTCATTATGTTACTGCCATTTAGCAAGAGGAGTTACAGTTTAAAGAAAAACTGTAACCTTTCGTAGCACTGCATATTATGCTCCCTCACTTATTATTATCTGCATTAAGAACAGCACTCAAAACACTTGCTTACTTATAACCATCATATTGACTGGAGAATTTTCATTTCAGGTAAGTTCCTCTATTCTGAAGCTTTCAAATCAAGTCTCAAAATCAACAGTATCCTATTTCCATAGAAAGTGTAATGCTGTTGCTAAACTTTGGGTGTTACTAAACTGAATCAACACCGTGGCAGCCATGTCTAAGGCAAGCATGTGGACACAGAAGCACCTGATATGTAATTCCACAAGCAAGCCTGTTTTACACCTTGAAGCAGCCAGATTGAGCTGCACAATCATGGTGACGTCACAGAAAGGCTCTGCAAGGATGGATCAGTATGTGGTATATTTCCACACCTTTCAAACAATGAGCTGTTGTTGTGCATGTGCTTAAAACAGCACTACGGCACAAAAAACTGCTATAAATACCATCTGATTCTAGCATACTTATGTGCAGCCCGGCAGCATCCTCCACAACATCAGGTCCAAATCTATTTCCCGCATGCTATGAGACAGCCAGCTCCATCACACTAGCTCGCAATTCTAAGTCCACCACCATGGACTTAGGCGACAATGGGGAGTGATCCCTCAGGGGCCACAGCAGCACTGAATTGCTGCCATTCCTCAACACCAGGGTGAACTCCTACGCCAGTAGCTATGGTCACCTGTGGGAATTCATTTTGGTTTTGTTTTGCTTTAGGGTGCAAAAAACAACTGGGGGTCATAAGTGTCCAAGTCAAAACTATAGAACATGAACACAGAGAACAGTTAAACGACTCTACGTCAGTCCCAATTGACAACTAAAAGCAGGCATCAGGAAAAAGGGCTAAAAAAGACACTATACAGAAACAGAGGTCCAAAACCAAAAATTAAATGGCCTCCACCATATTGCTTCAGCAGATAAAAAGTAAAATGTTAGTTGACAGCCCCTGATAAATCAGATGGCAAAACCAAGCGGGAATGTGAAGTGGTTAAAAAAAAGAGCATTCCATCAGGAAGTGGCAGACAGTTAAAACTTGGGCACAATGTGTACAAAATAGTGAGGTAGTGCCATTTAGCAAATGGCGATGGCTACAAAGGCAGAGCCCAATACGCAGCCAAGTTAAAGTAATCTACTCCCAGCAGGAGGGCTGAGAGGAGGTCGTTCAAGTCGCTGGGAGAGGCTTAATAAGCCAAAGCTTATTCCCGTGAAGGGAGGACCATTGGCAATGCCAAAGAGATACCACTTCCTGACAGACGTCAACACAGAGATCATTGGAGGGAATATAGGTACTCATGGGCTGAGGTACGAGGACTGCAGCCTTGGCAGCAGCCTCGTTTCCTGGCAAACAGACATGACCAGGTACCCGCTGAAACATCCCACGGTCTCCATCAAGAGTGAGCAAGTGACAGTTTTCCTGGACCCACTGCACTAAGAGATGGGCAATGTACAGCACACAAAGACTTTGAAGGGCACTGAATGAGTCTGAGCAGAGGACACAATTGAAAAGGCTGTGTTGCCGGATGTGCTCCATGGCCTGATACAAGGCAAAGAGCTTCGCTGTAAATACTGAGGAGTGTGTTGTAAGACGATGCCAAAAGACATGGGTGCCAATGACGAATGCACACCCGAACCCACATTCAGTACAAGAGCCATCAGTGTACAGAATGATACTATTCCGAAGTTCCATGAGAAGGTCGTGAAACTGAAGGTGATAGACCGAAGCTGGAGTAGTGTCCTTAGGAAGCAAATGAAGGCCAAGGCTAACATGGGCTACTTCACAAGGCCAAGGTGGTGAAGGGTTCCACACCCACCGGGAAAGTTTCAGGTAGTCTGAAGCTAAGCCACTGTAGCAAGTGCCGAAAGTGGACTCCAGGAGGTAACAGAAAAGAGGGATGAGCCCCATACTGATGAAGCATAGGAGGGTTGGCCATGCATGGCAGACAAACAATGTGCATACCTGTTGAGTAGAAAGTCATGGCGGTAGGACAGTGATAGTTCAGCAGCTTCAGCATACAGACTCTTATTCGGGCACGAGCCCCAGGAATTTCTTGGTTTCAGCAAACAGAAGGGCAACAGGCACAAGATGTAGAGATGGCGGGAGAAACCATTTGCATTGCCAGAAAACAGGTGGCAAAATTGTGAACAAAAAGGGAGCCGGAAATGAGGACGACGCTCAGGACGGAACCGTGAGGCACACCATTTTCCTGGATAAAGGTGTCCAACAAGGCAGAACCCACATGCACCTTGAAAACTCGGTCTTGTAAAAACGCCTGAAGGAAACAGGGCAGGTGGCCACGGAAGCCCCACATGTAAAGAGTATGGTGGATACCAGTTCTCCAGCAGGTGTCGTAGGCCTTACCCAAATCGAAAAACACAGCCACAGTCTGGGAATTCCACAGAAAACCAGTCATGAAATGGGTGGACACAGTAACAAGATGGTCAATACAGAACACTGTATTCGAAATCCACTCTGTGCATTCATCAAGTAAATTGCGAGACTCTAGCCACCACACCAGCCGAAGAATGCGACAACACTTTGCACACACCTGTTTATAATGAATGCAGTTCACCATCATAGGGTGGTGGTTAAAAATGCGGAGAGCGTGTCTCCATGCATGCATTGCGTTGCAGCATGCCTCAGTCCACCAAGGGACTGGGACACGATGTGGTAAAGAGGAAGTGTGGGGAATGGAATGTTCTGCAGCAGCAAGGATAACGTTTGTGAGATATTCTAACTGGTCATCACAACTGGGGAAATCTTGTTCTTCGAAGGTTCAGGAGTGCACGGGGAGGAAGAAGAAAAAAGGGGATCCACAAATGATGAAGCGGAGGAATGAGAGGAGACGGGAAACAAAGAAAGAAAAAGGGAGTGAAAAACAAAGGTGAGACTGTTCGTACGTCAGCGACAGAATGCAGAACATTCCCAATAATACTCCGACATGTTCTCCAAGGGAGGGGAAAAAGACTAGCAAGAGGATAGACATGCAGCACGGAAGGGGAAAAAATGCTGCAAAAGCTGGGTTCCCATGGTAGCTAAGCACAAACCCGCCAGAGAGTGGTGAGCCCACTGGGGAGAAGGGGGATGGGGGAGGAATTCAGTGGATGTATTCATTACAGGCACTGCTTACTTGGGGCTGCATAGTGCTAACTTGGGCACACACTGCCGAGTAAGGTAAACAGTGTCAGCAAAGCAGGACGCGGACATCAGTTGACCTTCACACCACTGTGGCTTTCTGACATCATCGGCATCACCTGTGGACCATGTGCTTGCAGAGGGCATATGTATCCAGGGTCAGCACAGCACTCCAAAGTTGTAATCTGAACTGAATAAAACATATTGTATCTTGCAGCGGAGTTTACCTAGCCAACCCCTGGCCAGCTCTTCCACCTACACAACCCGCCACTCCACCACCTGTGCACTGTGGCGGCCCCATTCAGTTCTGCTGGGTTGCTATGAAACCATCAATTACAGAAGACTACTTCCTAACAACTATCACACCCTTCTGCGTACCACTATCGCCCCCCCCCCCCCTCCCACCGTTTCTTTCTTCCCATATTTTGGGTTAGCTTATTCCTACTTTGTTAAGGATCCGTACATGATTTTTGAGATTCCTTATATTCTGTCTCCTCAGTATAATTCTGTGTGTTCCACTCAGTGTGACCCAAGTCCAGTTTTTCTTATTACTGGCACATTGTGCTGCTTAATTCCACATAGGATTCCAACTGAATTTTATCACATCTTTTCAAATTCTGTATAATTGTAGCTTTCAGCCTTCCTTCTGTTCCCCTCTTTGACATAACAATACTACCACCCAGCATTCACGTAGTCAGATCTGGATTAAAAATAAAGCACTGAGTAATGTACAAACTCTCTGTTTTGTACTAACATTACTT
Organism: Schistocerca gregaria; assembly: GCF_023897955.1. Lineage (NCBI taxonomy): Eukaryota > Metazoa > Arthropoda > Insecta > Orthoptera > Acrididae > Schistocerca > Schistocerca gregaria. The sequence continues at coordinate 526,551,243 of NC_064921.1, forward strand.
ACCCGTATCTTACAACCCCTTCATTCAAATACTCCTAAATGTAAGCATTCTACCAACTGTTTATGCTCAGATTAATTATAAGAGCTTATATGTAAACAGTCGTTTTACAGTGACTCTGGTCACAATGAAATATATTTTGTGGCATCTCAAGAAAACATTCTTCACTGTGTAGGAAGCAAATGGAACAGTAAAATTGTAACATTGTTATTTAGCACTTGAGTCTTCAAATTTATCATTGTCGACTTAACCCCAAAGACTGGTATAATGCAGCTCTTTATGCTAGTCTATACTGTGAAGATCTTATCATTTTTGCATAAATTCTGCTCCCAACAGAACTGGATCTGTTTGCAGCGATTGAGTGAAGGGTTACCCACTGTAGTTTGTGTGAGAAATGTGTATGTCCAAATTGTGAGCACTGTTACTTAAATTATGAACTGCTGCATCTTGAAATGATGTTCAGACAAACTATATAGTTAGCATTAATGTAGAGTTCTTCACTATTGCACTTGTGTGGAAAGACGGTTATGGGGTCTTTCCATTACAATTTGTGTATATAATGAAAGACTTCATATACCATTAGTGACCATACATTCGATATGATGTTACATCAATCATGTTTGGCATTAATGACTCACAATTCTGTACAAATCTGACAGTAACAAACATCATGTATTCCTTGACATTGGCACAAATGTCATAACATCCTAACAGATTGTGATTTTAAACTAGATAACTAATAAAAATAATTTTAACTGTTGTGACCATCATTCGTCGGTTACATAGAAGTCAGGTAATATAACTTTACTGTAATACAGTAATACAAAACATGCTGCCCTTCTTTGAACTTTATCGATGTACTCTGTTAATCCTATTTGGTAAGGATCACAACAGTGCATCAGTACTCCAAAAGAGGTCAGACAGACATAGTGTAGGCTGTTTCTTTAGTAGACCTGTTGCATCTTAGCCTAATTGGTACACAGTCTGGGCCTGAAGACTTGCTTTTATTAAGTGATTTAATTTGCTTCACTACTCTGAGGATATCTACTTTTCAGTTACTCATGTTGACAGATGTTCCCTGATTTCAGTTTTGAAATACTTTCTTTGTATTCTTTGGTGAGGGAATTTTGGAAGACTATGTTTAGCACTGTCATCAATAGCATTTCTATTGCTATTGTGCACAGAAGGCACTGGTTATGTCTCGCTGCTAGCATATTTTATATGTGAGCAGAATTTCTTTGGATTTTCTGCCAGGTTTTGAGAATAAGTTTCATTGTGAAAACCATTATAAGTAATTCGCATTGAAGTTTGCAATAAATTGTGAGCTTTTGTAAAAGACCACCAATCTTGGAGCTTTTGTGTTTGTTTAAATTTAGCATGCTTTTTTCATTGTTTCTGCAACAGTCTTTTGAGCTGTTGTGTGTGGCCTGGGAATCAGCTCTGACTTTTGTTAATTTATTTGGTACAGATCTCTCAACTGCTGTCAATACTATTTCTTTGAATTCACACCCAATCTGGTTTACACTTACATTGTTAATTTGGAAGGTGTGGAGATTGTTTCTCTGCTTTTCTGAATAAATATATTTTTCATTTATTTTTGGTGGATTTGAGAGTTACAGTATTCAGTCTTGCTACGACAACCCTGTGTTCACTAATTCCTGTATGCATTTGTTGCTAAGAGGTAACATGTGTTTTCACAACTATTTACTATCTAAGTGTACTCATGAAGTAATTGCTCAAAATAATTTTCAGAGAATGCGTTTAGCAAAATTTCGGGTGATGTTTTATGCGGACCTCCAGACTTAAACATGTATTTTTGCCAATGTTTCAACGGTAAACTGAAGTCACCACCAACCATAATTGTATGAGTTGCATAAATGTTTGAAATTAGATTCAAGTTTTCTCTGAACTTTTCAGCAACTGTATCATCTGAGTTTGGAGGTCAGTAAAAGGATCCAATTATTATTTTATTCCGGTTGCCCAGAATGACCTCTACCCATACTAACTCACATAAACTATCTACTTCAACTTCACTACAAGATAAACTACTTCTAACAGCAACAAACACGCTACAGTCAACTGTATTTACCCTATCTTTTCTGAACACTGTTACATACTTCACAAAAATTTTGGATGAAGTTATTGCTGGCTTTAGCCAGCTTTCAGTTCCTATAACGTTTTTAGCATCCGTGCTTTCTATTAGCACTTGGAGCTCTGATACTTTCCCAAGAGGGAACTGTTATAGTGACAGTTCTTAGATCTATGTTCTTCCTGTGTTCAACCTGCACCGTTTGAGATGAAGCCCTTTCTGTGTTTCCCTGAGCCCCTCTAATCTAAAAAACTGCTCTCGTAGCTGCTTCCTTTGAGTGATCGACTCCTGACCTATTTAGCGGATTCCAAAACCTCACTACCCAATGGTGCAAGTCAAGGAATCTGCAGCCTATGTGGTCATATAATCAGACCCTCCACTTGGTTCCATACCAGAGGTCTGAAATTGGTCGTGTCAACTATGCTGTAATTGGGAAGCTCTGCTTTCATCTCGCAAGCATGACTAGGAACCTTTACCATTTCAGATATCTGCTCCAAACCATAGAGAACCTTTTCCGATCCAAAATAGCACACATCATTTGTAGTGAAGTGAGCAACACCTGCAATTTGCTGCACCCCGTGCTCATCATGGCATCCAGAAGCACCCGTTTCACGTCTGGAATGACTCCACCTGGTATGCACATAGAGTACACAGTGGCTTTCTTCCCCTACTTAGTAGCCATGTCCCTAAGAGGTCCCATAATGCATTTGACATTGGAGCTCCCAGCTACGAATAATCCCACCCTCTGTGACTGCCCAGATCTTGCAGGCTGACAGGTTTCCTCTGAAACAGAACAAGCAACTGCATCCAGTAGATGCCTGGAAACTGTTTGTTGGCCTAATTGGGGAGGCTTTATGCTCGGTCCCCTGGGACATCCTGCCAGACCCTAAGGAAACCTCTCACTCGACACAGGTGCGGGTCAACCTCAATGTCAGTAGAAATTGGGCTGGTCCCCAGTGCAGACCGATCGGTGGAATTGTGGGTCATGCTGGATGTCTACTGGATCCCCGTGGACAGTCTACAACAGTGACGCCTATCCACTGTCCCTCAAGCTGTGTAACCGAAGCCACCATAGCCTGGAGCTGAGAATGAAGCGTCTCCAACACAGCTTGCATCTGCACACAGCAATCAAAATCCCTGTCCATACTAAAGACAATGGAAAACTACAGTACACAGACAAACAAATGACTATCAATGCATTCTGCGAAACTCTGTCTACTGTAGACACTGATGAAAATGCAATAACTTTCAAAGCACGCAGGTGAGACTAGATAATACACGTCTGATTAGGAACTTGTACAATGTCACAAAATCTATTACTTTCCAACACAAACAAAATGCGAGAACTCTGTCTAATAAGTATTGAATTTACACACAGAAATTTAAAAACTAAACTACCAAAGCACACAGATGAAACTATATAATTCGCTCCTGGTTAGCAACTCGTAAAATGTTACATAATCAGTTACAGGGTTGCCGCAAGTGTCCCTAAGTAAAATTCTCTGATATTTCCCTGATTTACAGACAAGTTTTAGCATTTTTCCCTGACAAATTCTGAGATCTCAAGGGCAAGAAAAGTCATAAGTTGACAAAAAAATTTAAGGACTTCTGTATTTCTCCCCTGTGTGAGTAAAAATCTTAAGTACTAACATCACATCTTTTGTAATGAACTGTTTTTAAATTGAGAAAGCAAGCAAAATGGTATATGTGTGTTCATTAAGACCACTGTTGTTATTTTATTTCAAAAAACACAAAACACATTTGGTGATTAAAATACACATCCCTTAAAATACTTTCACTGATTTCAGAAATAACCTTAGAAAAAGTAGTCCTTTTGAAAGAAGTGTTTAAGGTGGGGAAGAGTTGTGTAAATAAACACTACAGGTGACTGCCAATAAAATGTTGGTTCTGGCATGTTTGTTACAGTCAGTTATTACTAACTGTTTAGGTCTATTATTTTACAGGTATTGTGTGATTTTCCTTTCGAGATATATATGAGCATATAGCATAGAAACCACCAGCGACTGCCCCAATTTTCTTCTCCTTACCATCCATACTTTCTAATATATAAACTACTTTCAAGGTGCCAAATGTGCTAAAATAAATAAAATGTATATAAAACACCACACTGTACACTGTACTTGTGGTGAGACAGTCACAATTCCTGAAATAAATCACCCATGGTTTCTGGCCTGCTGAGGAGCACCGCAGTCCTCAGTCCATGGATAAACCATGAAAATCCGCTGCATTATGCCACACACAAACAGGCTCAGACTGCAGGTAGATAGGTGAGACTAGATCGGTAAGACTAGGTCCAACAGGAAGGGCTTGCACATTAGTGGGAAACAGTGGGCTTCAGATCGGCAGGCCCAGTCAATTAGAGATACCTGCAGAAATGGCCTGCGGTTTTGGCATGTCATGGAAGTGGATGCATTTGGCCAGCTATTCACGTGTCACAGACAGCATGTTGATGAAATGAGACTGCAGTGATCAATCTGTGCAATAGATAACTTGTTCAAATACTCTAAGAATCAGTAATAATGAGGATAGGTAGCAACATGCTATGAAGATGATTGCTGAGCCACAGACAGGCATGAAGAAAAGACAATCACATTCTCACAACTAAATTTTCAGCCATAGCTTTTGTCAGAAAATCACACACACACACACACACACACACACACAAATCACTTGGACACAACTCATGCTGACATGACTGTCATCTCAGACTGCTGTGTCTACAGGCTCTGAGAATCAGATCCAAACCACTACTTGTGCCTCTCATCAGCAGCTGCTAGGCTAGCGGCAAGAAGTGGCGGCAGCTTCCCTGACATGTTTAAAATTCCCTGATTTCCAAAACTTTTGGTAACTCTGAGTTACTTCACTGTTGCTCAGCCAATAGTTGCTTCCTATCCTAACGGCCTTGAGCAACCAAACAGTTCATTGACGCTTGTCGTGTGGACGAACACCGTCCTGCTGAAAACTAGCACCACTACTAGAGGTAACACATGAAGATGCAGGATGTCTGTGATGTCTTGCTGGAATCTCAAGAATTCTGTCAATCACTACCATCTGTGACCTGAAGTCATACCCATAGCTCACCACCCCATGATGACAAGAATAACACAACTGTGCTGCTCCAAAACATTAGAAGAATGGGACCTCTCACCAGGTCGCTACCATACTCCCTGACGATGGTCATTTGGGGCAGTGCAGAATTGTGATTCATTACTGAACACAGTGCACCACCAGTAATCAGGTGTCCATGCTTTCCGGTCATGGCATCACACCAAACAGCTGTTTGTGTTGTGGTATTAAAGGCAGATGCATGTAATGGTAGTTCCCCACTCCAGCTGCTTCTAGTCTCCAACCAATGGCGCAATGTGACACAGCATGTTGCAGGGAGCCCATTACATGTTCTTAGATGGTAAACACAGTTGTGAAGGGGTTACGATGTGCTTCGTGCACAATGCTGCAATTCTCACTTTTGGTAGTCAGACGTGGTCCACCAGAACCATCATGACAAGTCTGCCTGCCCTCACTTTCCCGTGCACTCCAATGTCGGGCCACTGTCACATCCAAATGCTACGTAGATTTGGAAATTTCATGATTCAACCAGCTGCCCAAATAAAGAAACACAATGAGTCTCCTTTCAAATGCTGTCAGGTGCTGGTTATGTTATTCTCACATGTGCATACGGCATCTCCATGTCCTTCACAGTGATCACTGAACATCTGATGATCTACACACCCCTTACATACCCTCTTAGGTTGGATAATTACACTCAGCACTAACGCACTATGGTGGCTGTTCTTGCCACAGAGCATTTATATATCCACAAGTGGCATGTATGAAGTTACATTGACATCCAACCATGTCTTCTGGGTGCTCAACTCTTTTATCAGGCAGTGTATATCTGCCCTAAAATAATGTTATATGATCAATTTGTCTTGTATCAAGAATTATGATCCTTGCCATTTCATGTTTCAACACAGGCACCAACATTAGCAGCATACCATGATACTCTGGATGTAATATTTCTGACAGACTGTTGCAAAATAGTGTTTGGTACATTTGCACACTCCCCACTCATCATCATTGCTTCAAAAGCATCCAAAAAACACTGTTTTCAAGCATACACTTTCTCTTCCAAAAACCTTCAAATTAATTTAATGGGATCACGTTTGGACTCCTTGGTGGCCACTTAACATTTGTGCAACATCCAACAATGCTGCCTTAAAAAGTATTCTCAAGCCACTCTCATAAAATCAGTGAAAAGTGATGTTCACCATCCTGCATGACGTGCACATTGTCCACATCATCTCAGTTTGTAACAACGAAATGAATGAAAGTGTGTAGCATGTGCACATACCTCACTGCAGTGGTTCCCAACAGGTGGTCCGCGGACCCCTAGGGGTCCGCGAGCTATGCCAGAGGGGTCCGCAAGATGTTATTAGAATAAAAAATATACTAAATATATTTTGTATGATAACAGAGTCTTTGTTTTGGCTGCTTCCTGCTTGAGCACAGCTTTAGCGAACACTAACTTCTGCGTCTAGCGTCTACCTAGAGCCAAGTGACACTAGCACACTCTAGCACAAAACTAGAATTAGATAGAGGCAGATAGTTAATAACAATGATGGCTAAATTGAAAAAGTTTTAATCTAAATATTTTTTCAATAATGAATATGTCAATGTTTTTTGTAAATACCAAAAATACAAAACCTATAATAAGACTCGTAATTTGGCTTTTTTAGGTACTTCATACAGTGATATGGCGAGGTACCAATCATGCTCGATGAGGGGGTCCTCGAGAAAATTTTGTTGGGAACCCCTGCCTTACTGCATTCATTGTTTCATGAAGAAAGTGCAGACCACTTACAGAATCACCATGAATGCCACACGACACTATCAGTGATAGAAGTATCACTTTTAATTAAAGCTTAATATTTGTTGTTGCGAACCCATGTGGAACATGGCATCATTTCACCATCTTCATTATCCACTTCATCAAACCACATGATAAACTGGATTCCCTGTAATATTGTCTCATGGAATTATTGGAAGTTAGTGTGAAAGTCTCTTTAATGATAACTACCTTTGGGGCTAACAAACATGTGTGCAGTCTCTCTGTTTCCACATCCAGAATCATGTTTCCCCCTTCTCCTGTCTCCATCAGCTCAGTACAAATAAAAATACTGGGCTCTCCTCTTAAAACGACCTTTATTGGTTGCCAGAAAGTTATTAAAAATGCATATTTCTGCATAGAGGATGCCCTCTTTGTCCAAAGAACATAAGTTACTCCTGTGTCATACTGAATCTACGAACTGAGTTGCTGATTTGAGAAATATATGTCTTATTTATGCTAATTTCATTAAGGAATAAAATATATTGGGAAGCAGTAATTAGTATGTATCACACACATATTTTACCAATGTACTATTTAATTTTGAAACTATCTGCTCCTCTCGTCTCTGACTCTATCTCCTCTTTCACTATACGCTAATTAAAATTGTTTTGTGATTGACAGATTGCAGTGGCAGTAGGAATGTTGACGGTGTGCAGCCAACCATGCTTCATTTGGCGCTGCACGTACCTCAAACAGGCATCAGAGTAGACATGTGGCAGTTAAGAAAGAACTGTGATTGGATTATGGCTGGCGCATACCATTCAATTAGCTGACATATCAATCTCAAAGTAATTTTAAATGGAGTGTATAAATACTATATGAATCTTTTTTTTAAGGGGAGTACATTTTTCAGCAAATACTAAAAAGTGTGTCACAATTAAAGTACAAAATATATATGCATTTTTTGTTTGTTTTATGTGACTAGTAAGTCAAAATTTGAGATTATATCAACAGATCTCCACCTTAAGTAATTGTTCTATGTTTTATTGAACTGTAAGCTTTAAAGATTTATACCCTTTTAAAAAAATACAACATAAACAAATAATGTCATAGTTAAAGGAAATGTCCTTTGTTTTTTGAACTTCATATGATGAAATTTTAAAGGCATACAAAGTATTATTAAGTGCTATAGTTTATGTTTCAAATCACAATAATCAGTAATCTAGCACCAATACTGTTATCAACTATATTAAATATTTACATTGTTGTTCTTCTTTGGTTAAGAAATTATTTCTGTGTAGAAATCCTTCCGCTGTAGAAGAATGTAAGTTTTGGTTCACATCAGATCTCAATCTTTACTTTTTTATTTGGAATGTTTCTAGACGGGTATAGTGGTGGTGGTGCAGGTGTCATTTGAACTAAGACCTATGAGAAAGGTATTGTAAACTAGACCATTTATTGTCGAATACCCCTGTGATGCAACCTTTTCCTTCACGGGAATAGACAAAGTGATAAAAATTATTGATTGAAAAATGAATTCTTTCACTTCTGGGTTTTCTTTTTCTCTTTTCAGCAATAGCATACATTTTGTAGGGAAAAATCATTGTATTTTCTTAATCGATCTGTGTCCATGAACAAGAGAAGACAGTGAAAAAGTGGCTGATTATTATTTTGGCCGGCACGGTTATCAAAAATATAAATGGATCATTTTTTTATATTGAGGTATTTGTTTAATAAAATCTGATAAAAAATAACGCACCTCATCCAGGAACTTTCTGCCATTTCTGTGGTAAACGTTCAAAGTACTCTTCTTCTCTTTAATGTTATGGATGCAGAATATACTAACAGTAAGCTGTCTTAAATAGAAATGGTCCCGAAGAGGAATCTTTGGTAATATATTCTGCATGTAGTCAATTGTGATGGACATAAAATGCTTTTATTTCTGCCCCTCTCCAGACAATTCATGCTTCAGTGCTGAATAAAACTTTCAACTCCTGTGTTTTTTTTATTAATGGTTCAGCTGTATCTATTCTATTAGTGACCTTCATCAAGATGGGCAGATTTAACCTCATTTTCTTCATAGGTGCACCACACTTCGACCTGTGGCCTACCAACTGTATCCAAAACCCTTATTAAAATTATTCTAGTATGTATAGTATGAAACTGTTCTAAATTGGGATATTTAGCTCTGAAGAGTTTCCACATTAATTTTATTGAAAGCTAAATGACTGAGTAGTTCATTTTTCGTTAGACTAATCCAGTTCACAAATAGGAAAGGTAAAATCTGATTATGAATTTCAGATGGAAGAGATCTACTAACACTTCTACCTCCTATCTTTTGGAGTTAATCCAACAATTTTTAGATCTCTGATTCTTCTGACTTGTTTTTCACTGACAGAAAAAAATTGAAAGAAATCATTCCACGAACACCTTCTTTCAATCAGTTCCTACAAGCATGTGGTAAGAGAAAGTAGCACTTTTCACTACTTTGAGATTAATCTCTGGTCTTCCCTGTTTAACTTCACCTACATCAGTTAAGCCTCATAGATACAAATCTAATACAAATGGCATTCTTATTTGGAAACATAACTAAACAGCTGTTTTCTACCAGATCCACCAATATAGCTAAGAAAGAAAGAAAGGGGGGGAAAAAAGATTACTTATCGCAGCTGCTGCAGAAACACAAATAATGCACACTAGTTCTATGGGAGAGGGAGACCATTTTAAACAACTCTGGCTAGCACTCAGTAATATCTATACGAGTTGGTTTGGCAATAAAGTATGGCTAAATGAATAAAAAGAAAAATGGAATGAAATTATGGAAGAAAGATAGCTTCTCTGCAAGAAAATTCAGGTCTTTTAGCCTCAACAATCTTGCCCATGAGGTTAACATATCTCTCACCACTGAGTTGGGCTGATTTTACTTTGTTTACTGTATTTAATGAATGCTATCTACATGTTTTGTTTTCAGTGATTTGCCCAGGTAATCACTAATACACACACTATCAACTCAATAGTTTTTCATTTGATGCAATAAAGAAAAGCCAACATATCACAGGTTAGAAAATCAGCAGTAAAGTGAATATGTATGTTTAGAGACAACTGCAGTCACTGGCCTCTGTTTCTCACTTATTGTGAGGCATTATAAATGCCTTTTAGAACTAACCGAATGATGTGTTACGCCTTTTTTATTTATTTATTTATTTTAATTCTATCTTATGCCTAACCATTTCCCTTTTCTAATTCTCTAAACTGCCTAAACAATTAAGGGATCCAACCATCAAAGCCCTGGCCCCTAGAACAGCAAATTTGTTTTTTTCTGATAACATTTTCCTTAGTAGTTCCTGCCCAGAGACTTGAATGAGGCAATATTTCATTCATGTGGATACCACCATCACTAAATCATACAACAGAACTGCATGTCCATAGGAAATTTAATGCCTGTACTTTCCCCTCACTTTCACCTCTGTTGCAGTATCAACATTGGTTAATGTTGCAATGCCAGATCAGTCAATTGTCCAGTATGTTGACTTGGTGACTACTGAAGAGGCTGTATTGTCATTGAAGAAGCAATGCTATGTAACTGCCCCCAATGCTATGTAACTGCCCCCTCTTTTTTTATCGTTGCATTTGCTGTTACCATTAGAGTGAAGATGGTTTTCATTTATTACCAAGAAAATTAAGAATTTCTCATTTATTACAAAGGAAATGAAGCTGAAACAATGAATTGTTTTATGCTGAAAAATTAGTGCTAGCATCTACCAGTTAGTGCAACAAATCACTGTCATATCCAGTGGCCGTTTTGACAGCAGAATATTTTTTACCTTTCTTAGATATATCCAGCAAAGTTTCTAGATTTAAAATATTTAGTAATCATTTTAAGAAGATTAGGGGCAAAGCTGAAGTTTGTATATAACTATTGATGTCAGTACCAATAATCACAATAATAATAATAATCACACCAACAATCTTTTTTGTCATTGGATGGACCAGGAAGAGCACTCAATGCAGCATGTCTTTCAACAAGACAAAAAAAACAGATGTGAAAGTAAGTCTGTGGATCACTCAATAGTCTATCGGAGGTTTCCAATGCCAGACGGCTGCAGTGAAACACATGAAGGCCTGCAGAGGACTGATTGGTGTAGGGTATGATAGTTGACCTTGAACATACGTAAATGTAATGTACTGCACATAAATAGGCAAAGAGATTCAGTACTGTTCACTTACACTGTTGGTGGTAAAGCATGGGAAACAGTAACAAGGGGACCAGTAACAATAATTAAATATATAGGAGTAACAACCCAGAATGTGTGATATGACAGCATAATAATAGTTGTAGAAAATACAGTTTACAGTCTGAGCGTCATGGGATGACTCCTTAAAAAATGTAATAATTTCCCTATGAAAGAAGTGGCTTACAAAATACTTGCTCACCTATCTGGGACCCTACCAGGTTGGATTTTGGGATGACTGAATAAATGATGCGTGTGAGAGCATTACAGAAACGTTCAATGAAGTCCATTTCCAGACATTTCAAGGGAGGTAGTGTGGATCATGGAGAGGGTCTTTTTTGTTTTACTTACAAGAAAATATGTTTCAGAAGTTGAGTTACATATCACATCCTCTCACATACAGATTGCAAATGACCACTTTGAGAAAACAGAGCGTATCTGGAGGCTTACTGAAAGTCATTCATTCCGCACTTCTTGCAGAATATAGGTGTAGATAAAGTGAGTGAGACAATCGTCTACTGAATTTTCTTCTGTGCAGATGACAACTATTTACTCCTGTTCTTTCCTCTGGTCCACTCTACATTTACTGGAGAACCTATGATTGAGACTTCTGAACTATTTGACAGAAATCATTGAAGCTCAGTATAACTGTTATGGGGTCAACGGAAGTGTCCAATTCCACCCGTCTGCTTTGACCCATGACGTAAGGGTGTTGGAGTGTGACGTCATTACGAGTTTACAAGTTAATTGTCTTTGTAGATGTCATCTTTTTGTGTTTTTTGTATATTTATTGTGTACTGAATATGTTTTAATTTACTTAGGGATGTTTGACTTTTGAATTTTTGAGGTGTTGTTTTGGTTTTGTTTCTCTTAGTTGTAGGTGGTGGTTTTTCCATATCAATAGTTACGGTTGGCCTATACAGGTCAAGGGAAATGACTGATTCCAATTTTCGTAGCTTTCTATGTAGGTGTCGGCGTTTTGGTACAGTCAGCTGTGGTCAAGGAAAATGTCTGATTAAAATTTTCGTAGTTTTTGCTGTAGGCGTTAGTGTTTTGGTATCGTCAGCTGCAGTTGATCTATATAGGTCAATTGAAATGTCTGATTCCTGTAGATTTTGTAATTTTTTTTTTTTTTGTTCATCATATTCCTGTTTTGGTATTGTGGCACGTCTTTCTTTTACTGTAATATTTAACTTGTCCCGTCCCTAAAACCCCCAATTTCCCGCGGCTGCCCCATTAGTTTAGTTGTATTTTTGGAGGGAGATGTACGTATTTTCGTGTTTGTTGCCGTGTGTATGTAGTGACATCATAGGCGCCATATTGGAGATGCTTAGAATAGCTATCTCCGCCATATTGATGACGTCATGGGTCAAAACAGACAGGTGGAATCAGACACTTTGGTAATCCCCTGTTATGGGATGTAGATAATATGACAGTCTCATTACCAATGTCAACCACCCACAGGAATGAATATTCTTTCAGTTGAGGAATAATTTCTTCATCGGTAAAAAGTTCATCTTGTAAAATACTGTTCATATCTATGAACTGGACCTATGATGAAAGAAATGCCTCACTGTGAGTTCTTTTGCATTTACATGGTACTATTTACCATTAGACAAACACCCCAGTACTGTGGTATTCCATTATTTTGTAGTTACTAAAATATTATTATTATTATTATTATTTCCAACTGTTGGTGCCCTTGGTCAATACTATCTGACAGAAAATCAACAGTAAAGTCTCCCACAAACAATGATTCTCCAGTTAACAATTCTCCTTACCAAAAATATTGCTAGCTGCTTTACAAACCTTATGATGTTGTTGGTGGCCCATAAATTGTCAGCACTAGAAGCTTGTGTGTTTCCTGATCTGCTATGATGACATAGCATTCAAAGAGCTATTCAACACAATATTCGTTAGCTTGAAAGGAGTAGACATAGCATTTACAGATACCCCCACATTCTTCACATTAGTTATAAAATAGTATATCTACGTCAACATTCAGCAATTCACTGTTAAGTGGTACTTCCCATTGTGTGAAGTATTAAGGGTCTTCCCATTCCATTTGTGTATGTAGTACAGAATAAATGATTACTTAAATGGCTCTGTGTGTGGTGTAATAAGTGTAACTGACATTACAACCATAAACTGGTTTTAGTGTATAATGCTTTATTGACAGTATGTAGGCAGCTGTAGTACTAACAAACAAATATTAACATTAAAGGAATATTTTTCAATGTAAAGTGCTTATCTTTAAGTGTATCCTCTAAAATTTTATGATATTTAGTTATTTTCTTTATTGCAGCAGGTGAGTTCTTTTTCACTACACTGTCTGGAGTAGTTAGGCACAGTTCTCCACCCCCTGCATTTTTTTGTAATTTGTGTACTACATATGATGTAAGTCTGCATAATATGTGGCAGAATACTTGTTATAATTTTATGTGTTACTATAATGTAGTGGCTAAGTGGTAAAGTGTCAGACTACAAATCAAAAGGTATCGGGTTTGATCCCTGGTTGCTCATAGGATTTTTAACTGTCCTCACTTCTTTCAACTCTGGAAATGTTTATTAACATGAAAAAATCTCCAATTACAGTGTAGTTCCACTTTAAACTGGCAGTAACTGACTGGATAAGTCAGTTCAAGGGCAGGAGGAAGGAAAAGGCATGCACTCCAACAGGACCAAGTATAGTGCTGTCAAGTTCAAAACAATCTTCGGATTGATGGCAGCTTTTTATCACTACATAATGCACCTTTTTTGGATTTATTTTGCAGTTTGTTGTTATATCAAAATGTGTATTAAATACGAGGGAATACAGATCTTGTGCGACACTACTCATAAATTTGTTGCCACAATCTCTATTTTGTGTTAACATTCAATGGCTTTGCTAACTCACAACTAATTTGTTACCTGCAAATCTAAACTTAGGTCTCTCACTACGCTAGAGACTATCAGCTATCACAAACAAGATTTCCAAATTGAGAGTCGCTTAAGGAGGGAGGGGGGGTTCACATGAATTTAAATGGGCCTGTGATTTGTCCAGCTGCAACTGGTTTACTAGAATATGACTTCTGCTATACAGTTGTAATGTCTAATAATGCCTAATTCACTAGACCAACTTTTTTTGTGACTTAACGTCGGTTACGAATTACAAGTTTCAGAACATTCGGCACTAAAAACTACACGTGGTGCATCGTACGTGTCTTAAGTTTATAAAATCATCAGAACAGTATTATGTTCTTTTAGAGAGTCACAAAAATCTGGCAGTTTGGATATGTGCTTACCAGCGGTGCCACGAAAGATTAACAACCATACATACAAAGAATGCATGGGCACAGTTTCACTATGTCTTTATTTTACTGTTTGGTGCGCTTGCAAAATGATATAATCAAATATTTATGAATTGCGGACTATACAAAATGATAGGAAACGAGCTTAGTTCCATAAACAGCATAACATCACCGCAAAGTCTATATAAACCACATCCGCGTGGTTGGTATAACGCACAGTGAGTCAGCTGTTTGTTCTTTCGCCCTAAGGAAAACAAACCTCAGCATAGTGTTAAGAATTAATTTGACATCAATACTACTTAAGAAATATGATTTAAATCTGAGCATGAACGTGTTCGGTAACCAGAACAATGTTTTCGCGAGTGTTTTAGCTGGTGTAACATGAGAGATTTATTACGTCGAAGCGGTAGTAATCAACGGCGTGAAATATCTCGATTCCTCTTCTTCGTCAAAAAGTAGCCGAATTTCACAACACAAAGATCTACTGCACTGGGGACGACAAAGGAACTGAAACTTCGGTGCGCAAGTGATGATCTGCTATGAATTTCTAGTCTTCGTTTCAATAACTGGGTCGACATCATGGACACCACTAGCGCAGAGGTACGCACTAACATTAACTGTGTTCACTACTAAACTGGAATAATTTCACTGTTGTGTTATACAAATGTAGACGAGATTAAAGGAGAATAGAAAATGAAATATGCTGTCGCAAGCAGCATGTCAGAGTGTTTATCGTTGGATTTTTAAACATGCCAATGCACTAATATTATTTGTGACAATATTTCTGTTCCCTCATCTTCGCGGCTCGTTTGAATACGTAAACCAAACAATGTGCCGACTGTGGGCGCTATAGATAGTATAGCTGCTAGTCTGGCGTAGTACACTCGCTGGGCAATTGTTAAAAATGTGTGTGTGTGTGTGTGTGTCGACGAACATAATCCTTCAACGCGCACATTATTTTATGACGCGTTTCTATAACTATACCTCAAATACTTTTGAGGTGAAACTGCACTTGCAAATTTCAAGTCTTCGAAAGAATTGCTAGCAACAAAATAATGTAGCGTAATGGATGAGTGCTGACTTGATGGAATTAAGTTTCATTGTAGCAATTCGTTTGTTGATAATGTGGATATGGGTGTCCACAGAAATTTCACAAGGGGTGGGGGTGCGGTGAAAGGTTGAAATTGACATGTTTGATAGAAATGGGTTGGACATTTTCAAGACGTGTAATCCCCCAAGAGCTAAATTTTATAGATAAATCAAAAAACTAATTATATTCTAGAGAGTAGATAGTTATCCTCTCATTATGTAATAGGTAGATTACTTTGAATCCCCGAAGAGCTAAATTTTATAGATAAATCAAAAAAGTTATTATATTCTAGAGAATTGATAGTTATCCTCTCATTATGTAATAAGTAGATTACTTTGATACTCTAAACCAACAAACATATATCGTAAATGAACTACAAATGGAAGGGTGATTCACTACGTAACTCGTAAGCAAACGTAAGTTACTAGCAATTGCTGAAGCCATAGCATTGTGCGATATTGTCTCACTGCGATCAGCCACGTATTGCGATATTTGGCTAAACGACAGGTTTGGCGGAATCACAGAAGAACGTGAGAATTTTGTAATGAATAAAATCTCCGTACCCCAGATTCCAGTGCTAGGAGTACACATGGACGTGGACATCTATTTACAGTAATGTATCATTTGTTGGACCATCAACACGTGACCTGTTGTTATAAACTTTTTTTCCAATCTCAGTTCCCTCGACAAGCTGCCCTGTGTGATCTTTGACGCTCCTTGAATCAATTTTTCATCCACTTTTTTCCGCTTGCAGCAAAGTACAGTAATTATCACGACAGCATCTTTATCATCTAACATTCAGAACCACAACACTATTATGCACTCTTTTATTACAATACTCCCAAATGCTGGTCCTTTATAAAAGAAAAAAAGAAGAGGAAGTGGAAATATTAAGTATTCCATTTTTTTTTACAGAAGGATAGAAAGATTTAAATACAACAAACAGCCTGCGAAGCAAAGCCTTAAGAAGCTATTGTTGTTACATTCACCTCTTCTACAGTTTTGTCAGGAGAATCATGTGCAAGATACTTATTGGATATGGCATATATTGGTCTTCAGTAATAAGCAATTTCTCTTCAGGAATTACAATCGTAGTTTTCCAGACGTCCGCTCAGGCAAGGGCAGTGCTTTAACTCGGTTGTAGACGTTATCTCTGGTTAACTTAAATTGTAATTTCATACACTTTAAAAACAACAACGCAGACTTATTTTCTGGGGATAAACTATAGCGCCCACCTAGACGGTCGATAACCCTATGCAATATTTAAGTTAACAAAAGAGGACGTCTATAACCATGTTGTGGACGTCGTGTATCCTCGTGTGTACGAAGTTTGGAAAACTGTCATTGTCCTCCTTGGAGAGAAACTGGTTGTTATTGTAGCCCAACATTTGCAGTATTCGATTCGTATCTTGCAATTAAGTCTCCTGATAAAATTGCGGAAGAGATGAATGCAAGCAATAGCCTACTATGACTTTGATATGCAGGCTTTTTGTTGTATTTAGGCCTTAGTAACAAATTTTCTCATTTCTTCCGTGAAAAACGA
The DNA here is from genome assembly GCF_023897955.1 of Schistocerca gregaria. Taxonomy (NCBI): domain Eukaryota; kingdom Metazoa; phylum Arthropoda; class Insecta; order Orthoptera; family Acrididae; genus Schistocerca; species Schistocerca gregaria. The sequence continues at coordinate 526,568,333 of NC_064921.1, forward strand.
ACGTGATTATCATTTCCATTCCCTGAGTATTTGTTTTTATTTAAACAATCATTGGCCAATTTCGAGAATATGACAGCCAAATTCATGCATCTCTCCGCATGAAAATTGAAACTGACTGATAGTGGTGTAAATAAAACACAAATATAGTCTCAAAAGAAAATGTCACAACTTGGCCACATATTTTAAGGAGAAAAAAAGCACGTTAAGAAGATATCAGTCCCAGCAATGAATCCCGCGCGAAAATTTGGGCCATAATTCTGATGTAAGCTGTTGTGACCTGAGTATATAGCCTTCATACTTCAAGCACGGGGGTTGTTTGTCACTTGGTCCACCCCACTGCAGCCGTTTAATGCCCGAATGCACAGTATTGTATGGCGAAGTGGGTATTTAGAGGTTTGTGTTCACAATGCCGGGTAGCCAACTTGCGACACAACGACAGTGCTTTGTTCATTGTGTCAAAGTGCGCGGTTTCCAGCCTGTAGCTGATGCCAGAGATATTTGAACACTTTTACGTTGCGATTCACAAATGCACTATGAATTAATGGACTGAATGAGTGTGTCGCTAAATGAGTAGCGTAGCGCCATTTAATTATTAACATGGCTGTTGTGCGGTATTTTCTTTGGACTAAAAATTGACACTGCTAAAGTGAAGAAGTTGCGTTTTTCTTTAAAGCGATTGGCATGATAAAATCGAAAATCATTAACTCTAAATAATTCTTCGTTTATTTAGGTTTACTCTTACTGCTTTTGAGGAGTCGTATTGAACGTATACGTGGGAGGAACAAGGTTTTAAAACACTTTCGGCAGTTTTCCCCTCGTCTCTAATCTGCCCTCGATTTCAACATTCCGCGAATTGGACTGTGCTGGTTGCCTCTCTCCTGAACAGTAAATTGCTGGGGCCTAAGGCGATTGCAGTAGAGCGCGCGCAAAGTTTAAAGGCTATACATTCAAAAGGTCATAACTGCGTAATATCTTAATTCTGAGCCAAGAATCGTTTGTTGGGACTGATATCTTGCAACTTCGATTTTTCTCCTTAAAATACGAAGTGACGTTGGTGATATTTCTTTGTCAGCGGAAATATGTCGTATTACGAGAAATTTCCGTAAATTATATTCGTAATTACAGCATGAAACATGCAATTTGAGCAAGTTACACACATTTATTTAAAAAAAATACTTAGACGTTTACACGCTTGCCATATAGATCTACGGTAACTAATTTATTCCACATTTATCTTTAAACCTGCTTATAAGTTACTGTAAATTAATCAAGTGTGGAATTACTCATATTGGGACCATATGCTTGAAAATGTGACTGGAATTTAGCACTCTTAGTGTTAAGAGGTGAATAAAGATATTGGTCTGAAGAATGGTTCAAGGTGCGATATGGCTCTGAACACTATGGGACTTAACTTCTGAGGTCACCAGTCCCCTAGAACTTAGAACTACTTAAACCTAACTAACCTAAGGACATCACACACATCCATGCCCGTGGCAGGATTCGAACCTGCGACCGTAGCGGCCACGCGGCTCCAGACTGTAGCGCCTAGAACCGCACGGCCACTCTGGCCGGCAGGTGCGATATAAATTCGCGCAGGTGGCCTACGACAATACGTAAAACGGAGAACATTTATGCCAATGCTGAATATATCGCTAGAAATAAAATGTTCACTTGTTCAAAAATTTTTATATTGACACGTTTTGGGCACATCCCATCTTGAGAATATCACATAAAAAAATCTTCATACGAAGTATAGAGTCACATGCGTCCATCATTATGATCATCATTGTCAACTGATGAAGGTGTCATGGGCGCATGTGACTCTATACCTCGTATGAAGTCTATATTATATGACGTTCTAAAGATGGCGTGCGTCCGAAACTCACCAATATACAAATTTTTGGACAAGTGACCAATTTATTTCGAATGACCTATTCAGTACCGACGTAAGTCCTCTCAGCTATTGAGCTATGTTGCAAGGTATTTAACTTTTCGCCCGCATCTCGTGTTCGTGCGGTAGCGTTCTCGCTTCCCACTCCCGGGTTCGATTCCCGGCGGGGTCAGAGATTTTCTCTGCCTTGTGATGGCTGGGTGTTGTGTGATGTCCTTAGGTTAGTTAGGTTTAAGTAGTTCTAAGTTCTAGGGGACTGATGACCATAGATGTTAAGTCCCATAGTGCTCAGAGCCATTTAAACAATTTAACTTTTCGCCCTCTTCCCCCACCCACTTACTGCATGCCGGAGGTTCGAGTCCTTCCTCGGGCATGGGTGTGTGTGTTGTTCTTCGCATAAGTTATTTTAAGTAATGTGTAAGTCCAGGGACCGATGACCCAAGCAGTTTGGTTCCTTAGAAATTCACACACATTTGAACATTTTTATTTAACTTTTGCAAAGCAGGTAGATTGTGGCGTGGCGTTTTCAACCATAGAGAAGAGAACGCGTTGATAGAATAGGCAGTGAGGAGAGGATAACTTGTTGAAATTAATTGGGTGACACCATATAGCAAAACAGACGAAAGAATAGTGAACCCGTGAAGGGCGCTGAATCAAGCACGTGAGGATGGCCGCGGGCACGATTACACTCATAAAAATACCAGCACACAGGGAAAAAAAAAGAACGTCGCTTGTTTCAGAACATTGAACAGTGTATGAAAAAAGAATAGTTCAAAATACTTGTCACGCAATGCAGAATATTTATTATGAGAGCTGTAAATTATGTTCGCAAATAGTGGTTAGAACACCGTAACAAATTAACATTCTGGGCCATTTGCCATTTGGCAGCACGAGGCTGGCAGCTTGAATCGTTGATTTGGTAACGCCTACAGTAATGGTATCTTTTTATTTGATTCAAACTAACACCTACATGTACGTCATTATTCTCCAAACCACGGTGAAGCGGATAGCAGAGGTTACTTCCCATGCATCAGTTATTAGGGCTTCATCTCGTTCAATTAACGTATGAAACGAGGGACAATAATCGCTTAAACGCTTCTGTGCGCCTCGTGAGCAGTCTAACATTCGTGAGAGCTATATGCAACAGACTGTTGAATATTTCTAAATTCATCACTGGAAGTTGGTTTTTGAAACTTACTGGAGATTTTAGTGTTTCCAGGCGTTTGACAGCTTACTTCTTTCAGCAATTCCGTGACGCTCTTCCATGAGTCAAACAAACCTGTAATCATTTGCGATGCCTTCCTTTGTATACAGTGGGTTAAAGGCAAAAGGCCCAAGCGACGGATCGCAGCGATCCGTTGCCATGACGTGCGGTCTCTTGGAACTCTCATGCTATCTTATGAATTGCATGCGAAATACTGGCGGTCTGGCTACCTGGCCGCGACTCATTGGACTAGCTATTGAGCATGGCTGTACAGTTTTGTTTCGTTTCGCTTTGCCCTCATTGAGCAAGAACTTTTCTTTAAAATTTGTAGTATTACTGGATCACAAACAACTCTGAGAAGTGGAGTTGAAGCCGGAGTTGCCGTTTACATTAAGGCAGTGATTCCCAATCTCCTGAGGGGTAAAAACTAAACGATTCGTTTCTGTTTTAGTTATTTGCAAAATATCATTACTATTATCATAATTCGGTAAGACTCTAGTATTGATTATATAAGTTATCAATAATTACTTTTCTCAGTGAGACATGTACGTAACAAATGCTAAATATCTGGAGAAAATATCTTCTCCAAGTTGTGCTTACTAACTACAGTAATCTAGAAATTGCTTCATTACTCGCTTCGAGACACATAAATGAAATGGCTCTGAGCACTATGGGACTTAACATCTGTGGTCATCAGTCCCCTAGAACTTAGAACTACTTAAACCTAACCAACCTAAGGACATCACACACATCCATGCCCGAGGCAGGATTCGAACCTGCGACCGTAGCAGTCACGCGGTTCCGGACTGAGCGCCTTAACCGCGAGACCACCGCGGCCGCACATAAATGAATTAATTGGCAGTACGACATGGCAGTAACTACATAAGGGCTACTATAGAGCTGTACACAGTGTTATTATTATTATTATTATTATTATTAGTGTGATTAGACACAAAGAAGTAACAGCCTGAAGTCGTCCTGTTTCTGCCGTATCAGAAGTACGGAGTGCAGCAATAAACTGATTTATAAACAATAAGTTTAGTGCACGCATCTGGAACTGTTTGATTTTAAATGGTGTTGCATTGTGCAGATCAAGCAAGTGGCGCAATGGAGAGGAGTAATGCAGGGGAAGTATGTTTTGTTAACAAGTGCCCACGCTCACTGTGAATAGTTGGCTTTATCTGAGGAGTTGTGGGTAGCACTGGCGATGCACCACAAATTCCTCCGTCATTCACTCTAACACACACAAACTAAATATCATTCATCTTTATTGTTAAAATAAGTGTGTTCCAAGAAAAGTCTTTCATTGCAGTTTAAGTTGGTGATAAAGTGGGGGACGGAGGTGGAGAGGGCGAGGTACTAGCTAATTTTACACTCAGGGGTAATGGTCTAAGAAAGGTTGGAAACCACTGCATTAACAAGTAATACAAATATGAAAACACTGAGACCTTCCGATTTTGCAGTAATTTGCATTTTGAAGCTTGTTCTGTTGTAGTAGCATTGATGGGAAATTCTTAGTCACGACAGACTGGACTCCATCTGACGGTTTTGAGTTAATTGCGAAACAACTACATACATTATTAAGGTTTTTAACTTCTAAACAGGATGATGTCCCGTAACAATAAGTTGACATTTTAATGCATATATATTGGGGCAAATCTATTATACAGCTATACTCACGGTTACAAATATATTGTCATTTCGTATAATGTAACTTTCCCTCATGCAATTTATTACAAGAGTTGAGGATAGCAGCAGTATTGCTACTAACAACGTTTCTATAGACACATCGAGATTGCAAAACAAATTTTCTAAATGCCCTCAATTCAACTATAAGACTAATAAATAAGAAAGGAATTGTATTAGCACTCTGGAAAGACGAACACAGCTCACTTGGCGTCAGTGAAACATTTAATATATTCTGTTATTTAACCTACAATTCCCAAGGAGAGCGTTTCAAAACGACTTTAATAAATTGCAATTCCAAGATTTCAAATTTATGTCTTGGAGGGATTTGTGATAAACACGGCAGTTCATTTTCCATATCAGAATTTTAGATAGGGTGGCGTTTATAATACTGGTTGAAATTGATCGACAAATCGCTCGCGTGGCGGGGTCTAGGGGACGACCGATTGCGACGCTTCGTTGCGGTCCGTCGTTTGTGTGCCGGTTGGGGAGAGGGGGCTCGCACGGAAATGGAAGTCGCGCACGGAGGAAGAAGATCGCTCTTCAATAATGTTCATAATCAAAACAGAAATCGTCTTCTGTGTTGACGTGTTTACCACGTTGGCTGCCTCGAGATCGCCGGCTGCAGCCAGAAACAAATGACTACCGGCTGAATCCTCCCGATGTCTGTCAGTTTCGACCGTTTCGTGCCTACGGAGCTGATATGCTTGCTTATATTTAACAGATGATACTTTCAGTCTTCTTTGTAGACTAAAAATGGTTCAAATGACTCTGAGCACTATGGGACTTAACATCTATGGTTATCAGTCCCCTAGAATTTAGAAGTACTTAAACCTAACTAACCTAAGGACAGCACACAACACCCAGTCATCACGAGGCACAGAAAATCCCTGACCCCTCCGGTAATCGAACCCGGTCGCGGGAAGCGAGAACGCTACCGCACGACCACGAGCTGCGGACCTTTGTAGATTGACTGCACTTCTCCAGTATTCTACAAATCAACCGACGCCTGCCACCTGCTTTACCTACGACTGAGCCTCTGTGATCGTTCCATTTCATATTCTTAGAAATTGTTACGCTCAGGTGTAGGAATTAACTGACTGCATCTGTGACTCATCGATAAAGTAGTTGTAGTATACTATGTTTTTTTCGTTTTGTGAAGCGTAAAACTTCGCAGTTCTGAACATTTAATGGGAGCTGCCAACTTTTGCACTACTTTGAAATCTTGTCAACATCTGACTGAATATTTTTGCAGCTTTTTCCTGCCCTACTTCCATTACAGACAACTACATCACCTGTGAAAAGTCTGAGTTATTGTTGTTATTGCCTGTGAAACCATTAATTTACAATATGAACCTCAAAGGTCCCAACACCTGCAGTGGCGTCCTTACCAAGAAAGTCTCAATCCAATTACAAATTTCGCTTGATACTCAGCAATTTCTTTTGTCAGTGAAACGAAGTGAGATGCTCACGAAGTAACACTCAGAGACTCTGTTCTCTACACACTCTATTGAATTGGATCTCTTATTGAAAAGTCTGCTTTATATTGTAGACATTTTTGGTAATCTTTCTAAAGGAGCTGACCATTTACTTCAGTAAATTTTATTTTTGATTATTGAATTTTATTTTTTAAGTGTTCCAATTTTTTAAAGTAAGCGTTCACTGTGTTATTAGATAAGTACCACATGTTCACCTAACTGCTTACAATAAAAGATTTTTATTACTTTGTTTTAAATGGTATATTTACTTTATTGTTGAAACTCTATGAAATGTCCTTGTTTACAGCAACGTGTACAGGCAGAGAGGTATATGTATTATCATTACACCATCGTAACACTTTCTTTGCAAGCTGTGGAGAAGTATTTGAGCTCAATTCTGATAATGTTTCTGTAAAGTCTCTCAAACTTTTAAAAATAATGGTTAAAAGTAAATTATTGTTAAGACAAAACGTTTGGGATGATGGATAAAGCAACTCCTGTACGATTTAATATTAGACACCACCGAAAAACTGGAGAAAGGTGAAAACAGTGCCCAACTGTCGATAGGAAATTATTACAGGTCATTAAAGGAGATATTTACATTTTTTGCGTCAAAAGAAGTGCATTATTCGACCGGCTCATATAGCTCGACATGTGGCGCACGAAATAAGGGAGGCGATCTTGACATGTACCGAATCCGTTCAGCAGATTAACTACAGTCGGTCTGCTGCACAGCCAGACAGGCGTTACATTTTTAGGCAGTTTTCATAACTCTCGTAGACAAATGCTGAGCCGGTCCCAAGTCTCTGTCCCAAAAAAATGATACGTTACCGTACTGTAATACACAGAATGTTGTTTACACAATTCACAGGCAGCTGATGCGCACAACTTCCCCCTATTATGTTAACTGATGGAACACACAGTGGGGAAAAATTTAGAAAAGAGAGAGAAAAGCAGTTTCTCATCAGATTCTTCAAACCTTTTACAGACGGGACAGATGTATTTGTTTAGTTATTTGCATCTCTACGATCATACACGTACCAGTCACATTAAGTGACCACCGCCTATGTTTCCCGTCGACGCACAAAACCACGCACAGACGGCAGGTGGCAGCATCAGCAGTGGAGGGTTATAAAGCATGTCGGGGAGACGCCTACAAAGTGTGCAGTCTATGTAATGCGGAGACGGGGCGATGTCCCTGATGTCCAAAACGGGGTGATCATTGGATTTCGTGCCAAGGTTGGAAGTATTTCTGAAACGGCTATGTTTGTGAACGGTTTGCGTGCCTCCATGGTTAAGCGTTCAAACAGAAACTAGCCGGAGGCATAATTACAGAGACCAGTACATACATGTTAGAAGTGTTGACCCCAGTTGTTGAGATACTTGTTCTAACGTGACACAAGACGGTGAATGGCTGTATCGTAAAATTCCCGGGGCTGCGATATTAAGCAGTTCCGCATGTGCAGCCGGACGTCGTCGTTCGAGGTGAATCGTTTGCCCCTGTGCTGACGTTCTTCTTTGACCAAGATGGCCTTCTGATCCACTTCCTGCTGCACTGGACAGCGTTACTCGCAAACCTTGACCATACTCCGCCAAGCGATCAAATTAGAATGACCAGGCAATTTCATCCGTGGGGTCATTCTGCTCCCCGACAATGCAAAGCCTCATACGGCCAACACAGTCGCGGCACTCCTGCAGAAATTCAAATTTCTCGGCCACCCTCCATACAGCCCAGTCCTCTCTCCCTGTGATTACACCATTTTTGGTCCCCTTAAAAAGGCTCTGAGGGGCAAACGGTTCACCTCGGACGTCGACGTCCTCTGTGCGTGCGAAACTGGTTCACATCACAGCCCCGGGAATTTTATGAGACAGCCATTCACCACCTTGTGTCACAGTGGGACAAGTGTCTCAACAGCCAGGGTCAATACTTCTTACACACAGGTACTGGTTTCTGTAATTATGCCTCCGCCTCGTTTCTTTTTGAGAGCCCCATATATACTGTGCATGCAAAATGTTGCTGTCCAAAACTAATGTCGAGGCAAGTGTGGTGCAACACGGGCCATTGATGACAGGGGTGAATGATGGCTACGGAGAAGTATACGAGCGAATAGACGCGCAACTGTAGAGCAACTGGCTGCCCAGATGAGCCAAGGGTCTACCAACATAGTCTCCTCAGCGGCTATTCAGCGAACCTTGCTGCGTATTGGCCTCTGCAGCAGGCACTTGGTTCATGCTGCCTTGCTGACTGCTATTCATCGGCAACGCAGACTGGAATTTGCGCTCCCAGTAGGTTGCCTTCCAGATGAATCACGTTTTATCCTCCATCAGACAGACGACTGTTGACGTGTACGGCGCGAAACTTATGAAATCAAACGGCTGTGCAGTTGCATTTATTCTCTACTAGTTTCGGCAGTGGCTACCATCTTTACAGATGACGATATTGTACATTAGTTGGTCAAACATGCACCTTTGCCAAATACGCAACATCGAGTATAACATTTGACGAATTATCACAATAGTTGTTTCATTGAGCTCCGACATTAGTAGATTTACACACTCAAAGTTTGAATACATTTACACACTTGACCTTAACATCATTTAACCACCAGAGCTCAGTCAGCACGTGAGATGTGAGCAATATTTCAAAAGTACTGCCCACATTTGCGAACCGCGCCGCCACCGCCCGACAGTCTACACGCTGCTAGTTCGTGGCTTTCGTCAGTCGACTCGATTTAAGGAGTAGTTGTACCTTACTATGTAGCACGCGCGTCCGCGTCATCGTATGTTATACGTTTCTGTCTCGCACATAGATAGCTAACACATAAGTACGAGAAAAATCGCGGCCATTCTAGTGATCTCCATACGTTATTCTGTCTGGCATTTCTTCGAGAATATTCTACTGTTTTCTTGTACAGAGAACCTTCGATACGTAGAAAGAATAAATTTAAATAAAACTTCCTTAAACTTTGCAAGTGACTTGATTATTTATTATTATTGTAAAAGTAAAGGTAGTTCAAGATATCTTTAGCGCCCCACCTCCTTAATGTTTTTCTGTATCCGCCAATGCTCATCCTCGAGTTAGAATGCTGAGGATTCACTTCATGGGATTCTGTCGTTATTAAACATTATTGTGAAAATGTTCCAAGAGATTCTTTCACTGACGCCTTATTTTGGCAGAGCAAGAAACGTTTCAGATTCATTACTGCTTCTGAGACAACCTTATTTTTCACTGCTTTCTTACGTAGATGTCTCTTTTACATCATCAGCAGTTGTACGGAACAGTCAATATTGTTCGCATCTTTAGAAAAATAACTGATGTCTGAAGTAGTGTTCCAGATACGCACAGCAAAAAAAGTTTTGCATCACCCCAGTTCTCAGAACTCCTGAAGATAGACATTGGCTGTGGATAGACTGACTGTTCAGAGATGTCACCAAGCCCGCCCAAAGATGTGGGCAACCATGAATGAGCAGTGCCTACTAGATGGAGGGGATCCAACAGTAGGAGGACAAGCTATGTTGTGGTGCATTTTGTTGGCACACGTTGCCTACACCAGGGGCAGGTATGCACTCAGGGGAGAACGTATTGTTCTCCTTTGACAGGTACTTAACCTATTGTTCTCCTTTGATTGACAGGTACTTAACCTGTTGTTCTGTTAAGTGGTTTTCCATGTAACTCCCATTTCATTTTGATTGACAGGCACTTATCCTATTGCCCCCACCCCCAACCCCCCTACCCCCTTGCTGCTACAGGTACACTTTCAGGTCTGAGTTATTGGAATAGTTCCTATCACTCTTACCAATTTGATTGACCACTTTATTAAATTGATCAGTTAATTAACCTCTCACACACTGGTAAATTCTCTCCCCTCCCCCTCCCCTCTCCTCCCCCAGAAAATGGCGGGAAGTTCAAGTTCCATCAGGACAATGCAACATATCACAGCTACCTCTACTAACGTAAGAAAATGCCAGGAAAAAAAGGGACTTGGGCTACCTCCACTAACCTAAGTCATCCAACCACCACCTCTTCCTAGGAATTGGCTGGAACAGGACACAGCCTGTACTGGATAGGATGGACATAAGTCTTAGTTAACCTATTGTTCTGTTAAGTGGTTTTCCATGTCACCCCCATTTCCTTAAACTATTGTACCACCTTTGATGCCAAATTAAGTAATTACTTATGTCCTCCCACCATTTCCTGGTACATTTTTCGAATTTCACATGCTTTTGAACGCTATTTATGGCGTATTCTTCTTTGTCGCCCACCTCCTTAAACTATTGTACTGTGTTTTACATAAAAATTGTGCAAATTAACCTAGTGTTCTGCACTTAACCTGCTGTTTTGCTACATGCACCCACTTAACTACTGTACAGCTAACACCACATTGATATAAAAATTTATGCAAATTAATTAAATTCATATTTTTCACATGTATGGGCTATTTTTTTTTTAATTCGCAGCATCCTATTGGTCAGTGAAATCGATGGAATACAGTTTAAACAAAAGATTGCTAATAAAAAAACACATCCCCTCACTCAATGGCTGACACTGCTGCTGTTGTCAGCTACCAAACGACACGTAGGTGTCAGTTCGGGTTCCTCAAGGATGAGAGGGTGACATGTCTTTCATACATGACACCAGAGAAATTCCTGACAAAACACGTGTTCAGCTAGGTACCGTTGCTGGCACGATGACACATAGCTGTGCTGCAGGTAGATTGCTGAGATAGATGCTCCAATACTTCCCAGAATAACACAGGGTGCATTCTTCCTAGCGATCGTCTCTGAATTTACCTGTCAAACTGCTGGTGGTGGTGGTGTGGAACACCGTCTCGAATGACATTAATTTTTGCTGAAGATGAGTGCTATTAAGGAGGTGAAGTTTAAGATGGGAGATCACAAAATATATATAATGGTTGCCTGGGATTACGCCTATCATGCAGCACGAATTGGCTTATGGGAGCAGGAGGCACGTGACCATGTCTGCTTTCAAAGACATATACCAGACATGTCTAAAATTATAGTTCCTGCCCTTGAAGAAATCCACAGACATAGCATGTGGTTAAAAAACTGTACACTGTCACAGCGGGAGCAGGGTTGAGAAAAAATAACACAGAGGTTGTGAGATAAATATTAATTTATTTCTGATCCAACTTAAAAGTAATTTTGCATTTTCATAAGCAGAAACAGCAACACTTTTTTCATACGTGTTATTGAGTCGATGGAGAGAAGGGCACCCATCGAGTTCCAGGTCTTGAACAGCAGCAAACTTAAAGATTCGATGCATCCATGAGATCTTCTCCTTCTCCTTCACGCAGATGATGGTATCTGTGTGATCGAATAATTTAAGCTCTGTCACCATATCTTTATAGGGCATGCCAGGATCATCCAAGTGAATCCCATCTTAGAAATGTGTTAAACACTTTACACTCTTCCATGTCTTACACAGTTCATTTATTTGAAAGACCTCGGTGATGCAATGTTTGCTGAGATTGTCACTAATATTCCATCATCTTGTGTGTAAGCTACAGACGCAATATCTTTAAATATGAACTGTCTCTGCTCACCATCATAGAAACCATGAGTGCCCACAATGATGTTCACACCTTGAGATGCCATTGTGAAATGCTCTAGGTATGGAGCAGCACCCATTGATTTATACAGCTCGTTGCACAACACCGGTGAGCGGGCAGTAGTTGATCACACAGGCATGTAGAACTAGAGCATATGCAGCAGTGTGCTCGGGAAATTTGTCGAAGATTCAAATTCAATTCGCACATCTATAGGTCCAGACTTAATTATCTCGTTCTGTTTCAGGCAGTCTATTACGATGATCAGTGAAAGCTCCTTGAACTTATGTGGACTGAGTAGACACCATCCTCCCTTTCCTTCAGCAATTTCATAGTAAGAAGCACAAAAGCTTGCATACATGCCATAAGCTAAACTGTATACATTTTGATTCCACTGCAGATGTAAACTGTCATATGGGTAGAATTCTGAATTGAGGTAGACTTTGGCATTAGTTAACTTGCAGTTGTCAAACACTGTGGAATCATTAGCTATATTATTTCTTCTATCAGTCTGAAATACAAGTATGATGAATCTAGGTGTCTCTAGCTGCGAAGAGACTTTAATAGCCTATGTTTGTCTGCTTGCAGTCGGTAACACTGGGTACTCGAAAACCTCCCATGAGCGAAATGCCAGTGACAGAAATGTACTGGAATTCAGGACTTTTAAAAACTTCAAACGCTCCTCGTCGTATACACTGATGTGAGGCATATTATCTTGCTGATTTTGATCTAATTCTCCTATTGAGCTCCTTGAATGTATGAGTTATTGTCCATCGCACTCCACACCAGAATGAGCTCCTGTTTAGTGTCCATAATAATCTGTCTCATATCCTCAAAGTACCCCATAAGCGTTTTTAGAGGTATACATGAAGTAAATCGCTTTTACTCTGCCATTGTTCTATCTTCGGGATCGTCTATGAACCATCCCATATTTTCTAAACTATGCAAATCTGTGGGTGATGCAGAGATGTAAGTGTTAAGGGTTGATGTTATGCCGACATTGCGTGTACAGTCAATCTCAGACCCATTTAGTTCATAGAGTATCTCTTGAAACAGGAATGCTAAAGCAATATGTGTAAGCTTGGATCGCACTGTGTCGCTGCCATCAGATTTCTTGAATGATCCCTCTAGATATATGAAACTCTTGTACGGAAGCATGAGTGCATCTTGGTGCTGCATGACAATCCTAATTTAATCGTTCTTGTTAAATGTGGTTGAAGCGTAAGGTTTATGAGAGAGGTATTCCTGACATGTAATTCTCTCATCATATTCTACCGGACTGGTTAAATTGACTGACGTCACCATTCCGCAGTTTCAAGCCAACAGATTTAAGAAACTCGTAGTTCCGCCTTGGATGTAATCGTACAATGATCTCCTCACCATGAAAGTCAACAAGTTGGTTTTTCTGGTCCACAATACACAGCTCCAAATAATCCAATGCCCGAGCTGTCACTGGAAGGTATATTGCATTGGCAGGGGTCTCAACAATCTTATACCACGTTGCAACAAAAATAGTATAATTGAGATAGGAATTCATTGCTGTGTTACACTTGACTCGGATTGTGCTGAGGGGAAATATGTCCACAGTCTGATCTGACTTTTAAAATTTACTTGGAACCATCTTCAAAACCTGCCCTTTTGTGAAACCAACCTGGCGCCCTATTGAACCTTTCTGGTTAAGGTCAATCGTTGCATTTACAGTCTTTATTTCAGGTTTAAGTGTATTGATGTTTGCACATAGTTCAATACTTTTTCCAGACTGTTTCAAGACTTTGTTTAAACTGTCGATATCATATGAATTCGGTTCTATTTCCACAATATCTTTTTCACCATTAATATCCAGATGCAGTTTGTTGTTAATCTGAGTGATATCTGGGATGCTGTTGTATGTCTCCAGTCCAATCACTGCAATACTCCATTCACCAGTGCTCAAATCAAGTGGCGGCAAGTAATTTGCACGTAATACAGATGATCGTTCTTTTAACCTCAAAGTGCATCTGAACCTCAACTGATGAAGGAATGTTTAAAGCTCCTCCTTATATAGCATCCTTCTTCTTCTTTGCAAACGTCAAGAGAAACCTAATGCATAGATGGCCACAGAGGTATGTATTAAAGTCCTGACAGCGCCGATAATTATAGAACACACATCTTCTGTGAGTGAAGTATTATTGTAATTCTTATGGCGGTTGCAGGTCACCAAATGAGTCGAAATAGTAGACAGTATCAACAGTTTTCATAACATATGATACCCAGCGGGTACTGGGGCCTCCAGCAACATCTAAATTCACAATGCCACATTCATCGCTTTTCCACTTAGTCTTCAGTAATGTTTCCCGCACATGGTATGTTGAATTTGTTTCTAACAAACTTAAGAAGATCAGTATTTGTGAGTGTTCGATGTGGTAGGTTCGCTAATGGGGTTTTATTTAAATTTATGAATAGACCAAGCCCTTTCCTGTTCAGTTTCAAATATAGTCCTTTTACGATGGCTGCGGCTTCCATCATGGGGTTATCTCTTCTTGCCTCTTCTAACTCCGCTTGGGAGTTTTGTGCATTCTTGACCGTTTGAGCAATAGCTGCAGCACCACCAGCGAGGGAACCTACTGTCGAGAGCGGAGAGGGCCGGGATAAGAAATGGAAGAAAACTGCCAGATATCTTGGATATTGGTAGAACTCGAGGTGCTTTAACCAATCTTCTTCTTCTTCTTCTTCCCCGCGTCTTTCTGCTTCAGTGCGTTTTTAGCTTCTGCTTCAGTGCGTTTTTAGCTGCATACATCGTTGTCAGGATACAGTTCTTCAAAAAGCTCTGCTTCCCGCCCTTATCCTTCTTCTTGTTTAGTGCACAACGTGCAGCATTCATATCTCGCTTGAAATCCATCACTCCTAAACCCAAATTAATTTTTCCTTACATGGTTTTATCAACTGCAAATTCTGCGATGCGTTGACCTATACCAATATCCTTTCTTCTCCATATCGCCTTAGCCTTATCAGCTAAAATCCTATCTGCAATGTGACGACTTGATAGATCTTTATTTGCAATGCATGCAATGTCATGTATACGCGCTTTGTCGAGCTGATTAACCCCCGTATCACCTCGTGCCAAGCATTTCTGAAGCTTTGTCCCAGGTCCACAGAAGTTATACATAGGGATGTGTAATTCCACTGGCAGTTTGTCTAGAATACCACCACCTCCCATAACGTGTCTCCTAGCATGCATGTTACGTTACTGCAGTGGTTGTGAACTATGCGCCCCCATTATATAGCAAATCGTCGGAATCAATCCAACTGTTTTGTGTAGCAGGAAAACTAAGCCATTTGTCCAGTGCTTTATTTCCACGACGTCTTATGACTCTCTCCACGAGAAAAAAACATCCGGTTCTGAGCTTTTCTGCAACTCCTCGGTGTAGAAGCAGCCTGCAGTTTCTTCAACTTTACTATTCTTCAGTATATAAGTTCTAGGATTCGTCTTTGCACCTTTGAAACTGTAAAGTGTCTGTTGACCAGTTTAGTAAGTATGATTTCTCAAATGCTGTCTTGTGTTTTGAAATACATACCAAATCACCTACATTAAATTTCTGTCAGCGTGGATCCAGCATTTTAATGCGATAGTACACCGTATCCATGATCCATTATGAGGAACATCGATTGGTCTCATTTTTATTGTGATATGTTTGGTTCGATTACACTGACCAATTATTTCAGGGGGGATATCCGTCCATTTGTATGAGTTACGAAGGTTAAAATGCATCCACATTCGACCTTGTATTGTTCTGTTCAGACGGTCCACGATACTTGCCTTCAGGTGAGTGAATGTTGAGTAGTGATATTTTCTATACCGCTGCATCACGGTCTTGAAATACCTATTGTAAAACTCTCCGCCGTTATGGGTTTGGAGGTTGTCTAGGCATCGATTCGTCCTTGTCTGTAGCAAATGCTCAAAAACAACCGCGATATTTCTACTCTTTTTTAATTTTTTTTAATTTTAACAGGTAACGCCCAAGCAAATTTGGAGTATGTATCAATAACCATTAACATATATTTGAATCCATTATTGTGACGTGAATATTCCCTCCTATATACAAAATCAGCTTGCCACAAGTCATACAAACTTTTACTCATAACATAACATGCCTACGAGGATATGTTTTGCGTACTCGTTTGTGCAGTTCTCGAACTACTGTCTCCATACTTATTCGATGATACCACTCTCTCTAAGCTCAGAGATTACTGAAACAACCTGCAGCAGCTAATGCCATGAGCAACCTTAGTCGATCTATTAGCTCGTTTGGGTCGTCAGAATACATATACTGCGAGATTCGATTGTTCATTCCTTTATGCTCAGTGTCAATACCATCACCGCTGCTGCTGGTGCTGCTGCTATTGTTGTTGTTGTTGTTGTTGCCGTTTTTACCTTCAAATATTGGTTTTATGTTTCTTGTTGCTCAGGCTTTTCGCGATCTTATGTATATCAGTCATGTGCAGTATTCCACAGCATGTTTCCCTATAAATAACTGGATCATTTATAGGTTTTTTGGTAGATCTTAGGAAAATAAGATTCATTAAGACAGGTGTTCTCTCAAACTGCCTATCACCAACCTGTATTGTGTCATCAGTTATAGGATGCGTACCCAACATGTACGGTCTTCCCCTGCTAACGCTGAATGTTCTACCTGACCAGGGGCGTGACGGATATTTAATTCGTCAATGGCAACACCATCGTTATCGTGTCTTTTCGTTTTTGCTGAGAGATGTCGGAGAGATTCAGTAACCGGCTCAAAGGTCTCTCTTAGTGTTTACTGTCGATCCATATGCCCTAACCTCCGCAACCGTAATTTCTCACGAACTGCTTTCCACGCTAAAACCCCTTTCTGCTTCGTTGACATCTCGGTGTATACTAATCAGACATCTCTGCAGCGTTAGACTTTATATATCCACTCATTTTCTTCTTACTCTTACTATGTACCTGCTCCTCCTTCTCAACAATAAGGAACTCTACATCTATTTTCCCCTCAATAGCCTCGATCTTTTCAGTTAAGTCGGCTACTTTCTTACAGAATTCATTAACTAACTCATTTAATGCATTCACCATTCTCAGAAGAGTTTGGTAATACGTCTGTAGTTCCCTGTGCATACCTCAAACTTTATGCACAATAGCCTGAATTTTCGCATCTATATACAGGCGATGGTCTGTCTATGTACACCCATTCTCTCGGATTGAGAGCTAGACATACGCGCGAATTTATCCATGGAGCAGTGTATACGGATGTACTATCCTCTCTTAGCATGCTATATATGCAGAAACTCTTGAAAGTTTCGCCTGTACCTACCCTCACTCAGTTTTCTTGTTTTAACAATAACGAGAAACACATACTGTGAATGATTCCAGCAATCTGCACATATCTTAACAAAATCATGAACGACATTTTCATTTCGACGTGTGTCTGGTAAATGTGTTTTAAATTCCGACTGTCTTGTTTGAAGGCTATAATGCAGTTTGCATTATCCCTAACCAACTGTTTCGGGATTCTGGAATATGTTTGGCTTAGATAAAATACATCAGCACCCATATGACGACCGAAACAGAAATATTTTCGAATTTGTTCTTAGTTTTCGACAGAAAAATCATCAAATATGAAGACAGTGTTTGGCTTTGCTTTTTCAGGTGGAGGGATATTACCACTTTCACCGAATGTCGTGTATGTAAAACCATCTGCACCGTGCAATATCTCCTGCATTGGGTTGAAACAGTGCAACCACTCTAACATTGGAGAAATGTTTTCTGTCAGCTATCTGCTTTGAAAGTGGGTCACAATATTTCTCTTGTAGTAGCAACACTTCTCCAGTGGTCTGATGATGATGATGATGGGGATGATGGGGATGATGATGATGATGATGATGATGATGATGATGGTGGTGGTGGTGGTTTGTGGGGTGCTCAACTGTGTGGTTATCAGCGCCCGTACAAATTCCCAACCTTTGATCAGTCCAAACTCGCCACTTTCATGAATGATGATGAAATGATGAGGACAACACAAACATCCAGTCATCTCGAGGCAGGTGAAAATACCTGACCCTGGCAGGAATCGAAACCGGGACCCTGTGCTTGGGAAGTGAGAATGCGACCACGAGCTGTAGACTTCAGTGGGCTGGGGTTTCTAGAACAACTCCACTTTTCCCCTCTAGTTCGCAGGGTGATTGTGTGTGTGTGTGTGTGTGTGTGTGTGTGTGTACACTCACGCAAAGTGCATCACACGCCAACACACACACACACACACACACACACACACACACACACACACAGGAGCTGTGTCTGCACATTGTAAAGGACTCAAACCCATCCGTTTGTGTATAGACGATATGCGACAATAAGGTAATGAGACTGATTTTCTTTGCAAGATGTGGCAACCCTGCAGGCTTGCGTAGGCACAATATCTTTGACCTTTTTCTGTAAGCTGCTTCTAGTCCAAGCAGCACATCGATTAGGGTTGCTATACGTCGCGGATTTCGCGGACAGTCCGCGATTTTATGCTCGGAGACGGGTGTCCTGGACGAAGAGGAAAATGTCCGCGAAAAAAGTGGCTACTAAGTAAAAAAAAAAAAAAAAAAATACGCAAGTTTCGCCCCTGGCCACCGATCAAGTGTTTCATAACTCCTGCAAACTTGACGATAGCCGTTGGAAGCCGTGTCACTTCAGAATCGCTCGGCTATTTTCAAAACAGACTGTGGACGCAGTGCAATAATCGATTCACTGCGATTGTTTCAGTTTCATAGACTGATTCAGAATTGGAGCGAGTTTCTTTCTTCTGTCCAGGGCTCAGAGAAATATGACTGGTTTAAAGCTTAAAGTGAAAGATATATATCAATTGTAGCAGCATGATTGTGTACATGCTAATAATTTGTGTTCAGTGCTTTAATTAAAAAGTTATTTAATGTCAATTGCAATTAATTTTCTTCATCATTGACCACTCCTTTATAGACCCCATTAATGCTTGGATTAATTACAACTTCTTTGCTGGCAGAATCACTGTTTGAATTATGGTAATTATGAAGATTTGGCTGACGTGCAGAAAGGTGAAAGGACATTGTGTAATTATCACTGTAAAGTAATGATGAAGATTCAACTGAAATGAAAACCAATGGTCACTCGCACAACGTATCGGCCCGTGTTTCAACCACATCTTTATAATCACCGAATTTTGTCCTTGATTTTCATCCTTGGATTATGGCAACCCTAAATCGATGCAACTGCTCAGTCGTGAGTTGTGCTGTAATAAGTTAACATGTGTTTGTGACTCCCGTCACGGAAATGGAACCGCATAAAATTGCCCAACGGTATGTCATTTCCTTTTGCATTCAGTTGGGTGAAAACGCGACGACAACTTATAGTAAGCTTCAGAAGGCTTTTGGAGAGGAATTTAGGTCAAGAGCTCAAGTTTTTCGTTGGCATAAAATGTTTAGTGAAGGCAGAACGAATATTGAAGATGAAGACCATAGTGGACGACCATCAACCTCACGAACGGATGTCAACTTGGCCAGGGTGCATGAACTCGTATGATCTGATTGAAGATTGTCCTTGAAAATGATTGCAGAAGAACTGAACATCAATTGAGAAACGGTTCGTCTAATAATAACTGAAGATCTTGGTATGAAAAAGATGTGTGCAAAAATGGTCCCCAAAAATCTCACACCACAACAGCGAGAAACACAGAAAAATGTGGCAGCCGATCTGTTAGAGCAAGCGGAAATCAATCCAGAATTGTTGAGCCATGTTATCACTGGTAATGGAAGTTGGTTCTTTCAGTGCGATCTAGAGACAAAACGCCAAAGTTCGCAATGGTGCTCAAAGGGACCACCCAGACCAAAAACAGCTTGCATGTCAAAGTCAGAAGTGAAATGCATGCTTGCGTGCTTCTCTGATTCCGAGGGAATTGTTCATAAAGAGTGGGTGCCTCATGGACAAACAGTTAACCAATATTACTACAAAGAAATTTTAGAATGACTTCGTAAAAGAGTTCTTCATGTCCATACCAACATTGCTGATAATTGGATTCTGCATCATGATAATGCGCCATCCGAAACTGCTCTGTCAGTGCAGCAATTTTTAACCTCAAAACAAATTTCAGTACTACCACACCCACCTTATTCACCAGATGTCGCTCCGTATTACTTTTTTCTATTTCCACTAGTCAAAACGGTCGTCAAGGGACACCATTTTCAAATAACACAAGATGTCCAACAAGCTGTGACGAGGGTCTTGGAGGATATTACAGAACGTGAGTTCCAGAAGTGTTACCATCCATGGCAGCAGCGCTGGAAGGAAAGTACTTTGAAGGAGACAACACTAAACTTGACTAAAACGGTAAGCAACATTTTTAATCACATCAGTCTCATTACTTTATTGTCACACCTCGTATATTTCCAACATCAGTGAAATTATCTACTACAGGAATTCATCACAGAAACAGTGCACCGAGATTTCTTAATGCAAAAGTACACTACATTACTGGTGAATTATAGAATTTCCGCTCTTGATCAACACTATTCTCACTGCTTCTGTAAATTCTCAGCATTCTGATCGAGTGAATTAATTGGTTATGGAGCACTCCTCAGTTACAAGTAGCTCTCACGCTAAGTAAGAGGGACTGCAGCAGCCCCTAACCACAGGTTATCATTCTACATGTTAGCAACCCAATCGTCCGCTTTTCTTTTATCAAATTCAACATCTGCGTTGTCTAAATAAGAATCAATTCTGCAAATCTTGCTTTTTAAACACCCTTGCTTTAATTACGTAATTGAACCAGCAGGGAGCAGAACAGCAGAACACTGATGGTTCACGTGGGCAATTCATCATCTGGTGTAGGTTCAACAGTCATAACCATTTATCACTCTCGGTTTGGCGAATAAGGTCTGTCATGCATGTGTTTGATGCATGCACAAACGATTCAGTACACAGCAGCAACCACTATGTAGCTGCTCAAATATCTTTATACACATGTTCCTGTTGATGAAGACAAGACTTGTAATCTGCACTGTTGCTGTAGTTTTTCTTTTCTTTTTTTAATTACAAAGGGATCCCAGTGGTGTAATAAAGGTACAGGACATAAGTTATGCATTCAGGACATATTCCAGCAGTCCAGACACCCCAGCCACAGCTAGTCATGTAACTCCAAGGCAGCTCATCCAATAGGGATGTAATCGACCTGCAACCCTACCACCTCAAACCAGCTATTCTCTTGTCAATAGCCGTCCCCCGAAGCTCAAGCAGTTATCCACATTGTCGTCAGCAGTTCACATCAGGGCTCAGAGATTTTGGTGTAAGTCTATTCTTCTCCATAATTATTAACAGCAATTCTGTGTGTTTACTCATCTGCATACATGTATAGTTTGAAACTCTGTGATTGTGATGCTCCTATTTTCTTTTTTGCGCAGCATCATCAGAAGAGGAGGAGGCATTTTCATGTGGTAAGGAAACACAAAATCAACTGCAGACACAATGGAATTTACTGGGGTATGTGACCAAGTTGTTGTTGCAACTTCAATCAGCTGATATAATTTCGGATAAATAATGTGCAGTAGTATAATTTATTTTTCCGTTGCTAACCGCAGGGCAGCCCCCACAGATCGTGGTGGATTTTGAGATGGAATGGCACCCAGCAGATGGTGAGTACACCACAGTGTTTACCACTGCAGAGGACGAGATTTGGGATGAAGTAGATAACCTCCTCGACACAATCGAGTGGGAGGAGGAGGAGTTGGAGGTGGAGTTGATTGAATGTGAGTACATAACAGTGTTTAATACCATAGATTTTAATCTTGCCAGCTTTCTGTGAGGATTAAAATACAACCGACCATACAGATGAACTGTATCTTGATTTCACTGGGAGAGTTGTCTGAATAGTTAGAGTGCCAGAGGTCCTTAAGCTCGCTATTTTATTATCTCCACAGACTTGCACTGTAGCTCATTCTCACACATATCTGATAGCTTGATTCGAGTGCCCCTCTGAATGTGTAATGATTCGTTCAATGATATTGCAAAGTTTCTAGAGGTTCGTAATTTAATGAAGGAATTATTACAGGTGAATTCATTCTCAGTGACATAGCAGGTAAGTTAGTAAGTTAACTCTGTGCATAGGAATAAGGCGTGATCTGAATTCTAAATGCTCTGAGGATGTGTAACCTATTGAGTGATTAATGATTATTATTTACCCAGTGTTTGCTATACATAGTTTTCTGTCACAAATCTTGGAAGCCAATACTCTAACCGAGATGTTGAAGCGATGTATGCCCAAAGCGTGTTCATTGCATAGTAAATAGCACCACCTAGATAACTTAAGTTTTTATGAATTATCAAATATGGAAAAAAATTTCTCTATCAATATTATTTCATGACTGTGAATTACATAATTTATATTTCAATATCTAAAGTAGTTTCAGATGGACTGTGAAAAACAACTCTCATTCTGTCTATGTATTTTATGCATAGTAGTCCCCCTTTAACATCTGAATGCGAAGTGCCAATAATCGATTGATTTGCACTACTGTATAGAAGCAAAAATAATCACATCAATGCAGTGGATGAGCATAAGTTCACCTCTCAGATTAGTGATTCAGTGAGGTGGTGGTTCTTTAATCATGTGTGTGAACATTGTCCACTCATACAAGCCTACAGAGCTGTTCTATTGCAGTGCATGTATTTTCGTGCAATAACATCTGGAGACATCTCCTTTATTCATCCAACATGATCTAGAACCATGGTTCTGTTTCACGAATGCATTTAAAAATCAAGAAGGAATATCGCTTATTGGAATATGGTTGAATGGTCTTTGTTTTTCCCCTGAGAACACTATACAGTTAACCTCTAGTGCAGATAAACTACAACAGATGATAGAGCAACTTAATAGAGAGAGTAAGTTTGAAATTCATTTATGCTTTGGTTAAGGTATGTATAAACACACACAGATAATGACTAGATGATGTGATAAACTGACTGGGTCCAGCTTCTCATGAGGTAAACTGAACAGAGTAGGACAGAGGTGAAAAAGTCATAACCAAGGAAATACATTGTAGCTGAGGATTTTTTAACAGGTACTGTGAGTTAAGAAAAGACAGAGGTGGCTCCTTCTACAGCATAATAAGGACTGAGGATCTGTATCACAGACTTAGTATGAGATCACAAGCCTACAGGGCCGAGCTTGGTGTACGAGTAACGTGTGTCATATGGTCAGGTAGAGGTTGTTATGAACAGGTATTTGCTGTGAAAATGTACTAATGCCAAAGGCTGGAATTCAGAAGGGGCTACATGCAGGACATGTGAAATGATCAAATTTCTGTGTGATGGAGCTAATTTCAGTTAATTATTATACGGAGGTGGTATACCAGACAGTCCACCGGTCACCAGAGCTGATACCTGACTCACAAAGGTGGACTCACTCCTACCACTACTGATGTGGTACATGTTGCCACTCGATGATTCCCCCACTAATGGTCACCAGTACTGCTGATACTAAACTCCACCAGATCAGCCTCACCGCCATTGGCACCAAGGCTGAGTATAACATTGTATGATGATGTGACGATGATGATGTTAAAATACACACATCAAAAAAAGTTTTAGTTCACCTCTGTTCCGAGAGTTCCGGAACCTGTACAGAAAATTGGAATAGATATCAACATAAACATCATTTCCGCCCTTTTTATTGCTCATGAAAACCACACATTGCATGCTGTATCACCATACAGCGAGACCTTCAGAGGTGGTGTTCCAGATTGCTGTACACACCAGTACCTCTAATACCCAGTAGCACGTCCTCTTGCATTCATGCATGCCTGTATTCGTCGTGGCATACTATTCACAAGTTCATCAAGACACTGTTGGTCCAGATTGTCCCACTCTTCGACGGTGATTCGGCGTGGATCCCTAAGAGTGAGTGGTGGGTCACGTCGTCCATAAACAGGATGTTCGATAGGGTTCATGTCTGGAGAACATGCTGGCCTCTCTAGTCGAGCAATGTCGTTATCCTGAAGGAAGTCGTTCACAAGATGTGCACGATGGGGCCGCGAATTGTCGTCCATGAAAACGAATGCCTCGCCAATATGCTACCGATATGGTTGCACTGTCAGTCGTAGGATGGCATTCACGTATCATCGTACAGTCGTTACGGCGCCTTCCACGTGCACCAGCGGCATACGTCGGCCCCACATAATGCCACCCCAGATATGTAACACTCATCGGTGAAGAGAAAGTGATGCCAACCCTGAGCAGTCCATTCAGCATGTTGTTAAGCCCATCTGTACCGTGCTGCATGGTGTCGTGGTTGCAAAGATTGATCTCGCCACGGACTTCGGACGAGAAGTTGCTCATCATGCAGCCTATTGCGCACAGTTTGAGTCATAACACGACCTCCTGTAGCTGCACGAAAAGCATTATTCAACATGGTGGCGTTACTGTCAGGGTTCCTCCGGGTCATATCTGTAGGTAGCAGTCATCCACTGGATTAGCAGCCCTTGGGCAGCCTGAGCGAGGCATGTCATTGACAATTCGTGTCTCTCTGTATGTCCTGCATGTCCGAAATACATCGCTTTGGTTCACTCCGAGACACCTGGACACTTCCCTTGTTGAGAGCCCTTCCTGGCACAAAGTAACAAAGCGGGTGCGATCAAACAGCGGTGTTGACCGTCTAGGCATGGTTGAACTACAGAAGACACGAGCCGTGTACCTCCTTCCTGGTGGAATGACTGGAACTGATTGGCTGTCGGAACCCCTCCGTCTAATAGGCACTGCTCATGCATGGTTGTTTACATCTTTGGCTGGGTTTAGTGACATCTCTGAACAGTCAAAGGGACTGTGTTTGTGATACAATATCCACAGTCAACGTCTATCTTCATGAGTTCTGGGAACCGGGGTGATGCAAAACTTTTTTTGATGTGTATACTTTTAGAGATAATGAAAATAAATTGAAAACAAACATTTTTTTCTTTTACACACATAGCATCTTCTGCAGTTACAGTCACTTATAACATGGTCTGTTGTGTGTGTGTGTGTGTGTGTGTGTGTGTGTGTGTGTGTGTGTGTGTGCGTGTGTGTATGTCACTTTTAACAATATTCCAAGATTCAATAAAAGTTACATGGCCTGTCATAATAACGTGTAACGCATCATATTTGTACGAATTTTGCTGGTGTAGAAGATTTTATAATATTCGCAGATTCTGCTTCGAAAGACTTGTCTGTCTTTCAGTCTGAAGACATTGGGTGTTCTCCAACTCAGAAGATGACGCCATCCTTATTTAGAGTAAGTTCGCCGCCGATAAAAAATGATAGTATTTCATTTACGCAGGACATATTATTTCAATGTTTCTTATATATGAGCCTGACTTTACTTCGCCAAGGACCACTTTGCCGGCCGGAGTGGCTGTGCAGTTCTAGACGCTACAGTCTGGGGCCAAGCGACCGCTACGGTTGCAGGTTCGAATCCTGCCTCGGGCATGGATGTGTGTGATGTCCTTAGGTTAGTTAGGTTTAATTAGTTCTAAGTTGTAGGCGACTGATGACCTCAGAAGTTAAGTCGCATAGTGCTCAGAGCCAAGGACCACTTTCAGAAAGTGGCACCTACACAACGTTTGAAAACATGCTGCTGTTGCTCATTGAGTTCTTCATCTGTGACAGATAGTCAGATATTTCGCAATATTCTAGAAGGGGCAGTCTTTCTGAGAAATACGTTTAATGGCTTGCTGGAAGCGTCCTGTTCTTGAGTCCTTTGCCCATCTGTGGCTGATTTCTGCATACTGGGAACAGTGTATCGTTGCTGCCAAGTGGATCTCTTTGTGTGCCATCAGTGACAGGATAGAGAAGCGCTGGAAAATCGCTATCTCTACTTAAGCTATGAGGAGAGGGAGGGAGGAGGGAAGGTAGGAGGTGAGATAAAACTGTTTTTCAGCTGGTTGGTTTGTATCTGCAGATCGAGGTGAACTCACTTGCAGCTGCTGCCACTCGCACCTGGCGAGATCTTTTGGGGTTTGTTTTTGTGGTATTTATGTTATTGCAATCATTTTACTCAATTCACAGTGCATGTGTTGTTTACGATCTTTTGTTTATGAGTAGTGTTTTTTCAAGACAATTTTGATGTTTAATTCGAGCAGTGAAGCATTTACCATCAGTTGTGGTAGTGTGTATTGGTCTTCTTACACTTCGGTGATAGATTTATGCCCTATCCCTTCTTACCATGTATCTGTGTACAAGTTCCTCAGCAGCTATACACTTGTGGATCGGTAGGAGGCAATCTTCTTACGCTTCAGTGATAGTTTGGTGTCCTATCCCTTTTTCCCGTAATATCCCTTCTTACCACGTATCTGTGTACAAGTCCCTCTGCAGCTGTATCTCTCAGAGTCAGTGGAATAGGACAAAGTTGCCGAGAAATAATGAGAGCACCATTTATTTGAACTTCGAGCACCAGGGCTGCAGTGTGTTTATCGAGTAGGGCACAGAACAGTGTAATGGAAGCCATCTGTAGGAAACTACGATGACAAAGAGCGAGGTACATAGGGTCGGGAAGAAGTGTCATCTGGTGGTGGCAGTAGAGGTGTGAAGTTATCTCCTGCACTGTGGACTGACCGGCCATTTCAAAATAAAATCACTATCAGCTCAAGCACAGGCAATAGTCTCTATGAGTTGTGAAATGCATCTTCAGACCATCCTGCTGCATCACCATTGTTTGCTGAAAAGTATTCCCCAAATGCTCGTCCATTATCACCTCCTTCCATTCCCCGTGTCAATGGATGCAGTTCTCAACTGTATGCTTACAGATAATACAGTTATTAAACTCCTCTCTGTCCATCAATTCACAACTGGGGACAGGGGGCAGCTGTAAGATAGTTCGAGCACCTTCTGGTGGCGGTATTGTGGACAAAGACTTTCGATCGGCAAACTTCGAGGCAAACATACACACGAATGCAATTGTAAAAAAGTGAGGGCTGGGGGTGACGTAAAGCGTGCGGCAGAGTGTGGAAGCAGCTCTAGAATAATCTTTCCCACCAGTTTGCAAGTGGGGGAGGAGGGGGAAGTTCAGAGGAGTGGGGGTGGTGACGCAATGCAATGTTGTCATATCTAGAACCCGGGATGAGGAAGACCCCCCCCCCCCCCCTCCCCAGGAGAGTCACCAACTTGGATAAATTTAGCAACAATGCAGTCTGGCGTCGCTTTGGCTTCATTCTCCTAGTAATCATGCGATTGCTGCTGCTATCATACAAAATTCCACCCTCTGTCATAACTCCAGGTGTAGGTCCACTGTTTCTACACTCGTGCTCATAAATTAAGGATAATGCTGACACATGGTGAAACAACGCTCTGGTGGGCGGTTTGCTGTTTTAAATCACTTCAAGGTATGACCATGCAGTGTATTTGACCTGCGGTCGTCGCCCGGTGGCGCTGGCAGCAGTCCAAATACGCGGAGGTCAGAGTAAGGTGCAGTGAGTAAGTCTGCAGACGTTTTCAGACGTGCTAATGGCGACTGTGTGTTGAAAATGGCTCAAAGAACACATATTGATGATGTTATGAGGGGTAGAATACTAGGGCGACTGGAGTCTGGTTGAACGCAGCAGATCTGGCATGGGCCCTCCGTGTGCCACAAAGTGTGACCTCAAGATTATGGCAACGATTCCAGCAGACAGGAAAGGTGTTTAGGTGCTACAGTACGGGACGTCCACAGTGTACAACACCACAAGGAGACTGATATCTCACCATCAGTGCCTGCTAGACTTGGTCACTGTTTCTATGTTTCGATACAGTGTATCGATACGTGGAAGTGTTTCAGTGTTTCGGAAAGGCTGTGGTTCACTGTTTCGAAACAGTGGTGTTTCATTCCGCCTCTGTCTCGGATAACCGGACTAGATTCGATCTCGAGCCAGACACAGAAACTGTATCGTTGTTTCAAAATAAGGCTGATTCAGTCCATCTGTGCTTGGAACGGACTAATTGTATCGAAACAGTGATGTTTCATTCCGCTCTGTGTCGGACGAGATTGGGCTCGGAATAGGTACTGAAACACAAACATACCACTTCATGAAACTCTTTCAAGAGTGTCGAAATCGTTTTGACAGGCAACAGCATGAAGTTTAAGGTATCCGAAAATAAAGCTTCGTTTCTAGCTGACTGTCCTATTCCGAAATGGTGTAACATCTGCTTTATAAACACTAACCAAACAATAAAACAACGCATACTATTCACATTCAAAATAATAAATATGTGAAAATCATTCAGTTAAATTACACTTTTTATGATATACGCTTCTCTGTTCATGGATAGTAATCATATTAAGAAACGCAAGTAAGCCTGCAACATTTTGAATTAAAAAAAAGGCGTAGAGTGAGAGTTATTAGACATATACATAAATTTGATGTAGGTATAATTCGAAGCAATCTGTTTGACATATCACTTATTGTACCCGGAACGGTAGCTCAGCGTGTTCGGTCAGAGGGTTAGTTGCCCTCTGTAATAAAAAAACTGAGTTAACCGATCAACAACGAACTTAAAACGGATGTCACGACGTCCGCCCCGAGCAGATGCAACGAACGAAAGCGAACAAAATGAGACTACACTCATGGAAATTGAAATAAGAACACCGTGAATTCATTGTCCCAGGAAGGGGAAACTTTATTGACACATTCCTGGGGTCAGATACATCACATGATCACACTGACAGAACCACAGGCACATAGACACAGGCAACAGAGCATGCACAATGTCGGCACTAGTACAGTGTATATCCACCTTTCGCAGCAATGCAGGCTGCTATTCTCCCATGGAGACGATCGTAGAGATGCTGGATGTAGTCCTATGGAACGGCTTGCCATGTCATTTCCACCTGGCGCCTCAGTTGGACCAGCGTTCGTGCTGGACGTGCAGACCGCGTGAGACGACGCTTCATCCAGTCCCAAACATGCTCAATGGGGGACAGATCCGGAGATCTTGCTGGCCAGGGTAGTTGACTTACACCTTGTAGAGCACGTTGGGTGGCACGGGATACATGCGGACGTGCATTGTCCTGTTGGAACAGCAAGTTCCCTTGCCGGTCTAGGAATGGTAGAACGATGGGCTCGATGACGGTTTGGATGTACCGTGCACTATTCAGTGTCCCCTCGACGATCACCAGAGGTGTACGGCCAGTGTAGGAGATCGCTCCCCACACCATGATGCCGGGTGTTGGCCCTGTGTGCCTCGGTCGTATGCAGTCCTGATTGTGGCGCTCACCTGCACGGCGCCAAACACGCATACGACCATCATTGGCACCAAGGCAGAAGCGACTCTTATCGCTGAAGATGACACGTCTCCATTCGTCCCTTCCATTCACGCCTGTCGCGACACCATTGGAGGCGGGCTGCACGATGTTGGGGCGTGAGCGGAAGACGGTCTAACGGTGTGCGGGACCATAGCCCAGCTTCATGGAGACGGTTGCGAATGGTCCTCGCCGATACCCCAGGAGCAACAGTGTCCCTAATTTGCTGGGAAGTGGCGGTGCGGTCCCCTATGGCACTGCGTAGGATCCTACGGTCTTGGCGTGCATCCGTGCGTCGCTGCGGTCCGGTCCCAGGTCGACGGGCACGTGCACATTCCGCCGACCACTGGCGACAACATCGATGTACTGTGGAGACCTCACGCCCCACGTGTTGAGCAATTCGGCGGTACGTCGACCCGGCCTCCCGCATGCCCACTATACGCCCTCGCTCAAAGTCCGTCAACTGCACATACGGTTCACGTCCACGCTGTCGCGGCATGCTACCAGTGTTAAAGACTGCGATGGAGCTCCGTATGCCACGGCAAACTGGCTGACACTGACGGCGGCGGTGCACAAATGCTGCGCAGCTAGTGCCATTCGACGGCCAACACCGCGGTTCCTGGTGTGTCCGCTGTGCCGTGCGTGTGATCATTGCTTGTACAGCCCTCTCGCAGTGTCCGGAGCAAGTATGGTGGGTCTGACACACCGGTGTCAATGTGTTCTTTTTTCCATTTCCAGGAGTGTATATAAGGGAAAGGTGAACGGGAAGGGCTAGGGAGCATGGTGAGTTTATAGTAACGGTTCGAAACACCTTCAAAGGCAATTATTTTTCTGTTGTATTTTGTTATTTATTCGAATCATTTTGCGTTATTTGTGAGTCTATAGTCAATGTGCCTATTACCCACAACGATTCCCTTTGTGTGAATGGAAATTAGAAGGATGGGTATATTACCCATACTAACGGAATGTGGGAATCCCAGTAGCATATCCGTAGTTTCTGCAGTTTGCTCCCACCTCCAGTTCCGTTCGTGGTGGTTCTTCTGTCTTCAGCTATGGCTGTCCTCAGCCAAATGAAAAGTATGAAAGTCACGCGACACGAAAGCAGTGCATTTGTTGCAGGAAATACGAAACTGTCAATACGCCTAAGTGATAGTTTCATACTTTCTGCTCGCGCACCTCATTTGTGTTTATATGAACATACTCATACAGTAGACATTCAAGATGATAAAATGTGTAGGTTTATTAGATTACAAAACACAAACTGTTTCACTGTTTCGAAACAGCGTAGCGAAACATTAGATTGTACTGTTTCATTTGTTTCGAAACAGTTACGTGTTTCAGTTTGCCCATCTCTAGTGACTGCAGACGGCCTCGGAGTACTGCAGGTAGCCTTGCTCGGGACCTTACTGCAGCCACTGGAACAGTTGTCTCCAGACACACAGTCTACAGACGACTGAACAGACATGGTTTATTCGCCTGGAGAGCAAGATGCATTCCGCTGACCCCACGAGAGCCCGTAAAGCCTTATGTCAAGAACACAATACATGGTCATTGGAACAGTGGTCCCAGGTTATGTTCACAGACGAGTCCAGTTATAGTCTGAACAGTGATTCTCGCCAGGTTTTCATCTGGCATGAACCAGGAACCACGTACCAACCCCTTAATGTCCTTGAAAAGGACCTGTATGGAGGTCATGGTTTGTTGGTGTGGTGCGGGATTATGATTGGTGCACGTACACTCCTGCTTGTCTTTGACAGAGAAACTGTAACAGGTCACGTGTATCAGAACGTCATTTTGCGCCAGTATGTCCGCCTTTTCAGGGGTGCAGTGGGTCCCACCTTCCTCCTGATGGATGATAACACACGGCCCCAACGAGCGGCCATCGTGGAGGAGCACCTTGAAACAGAAGAATATCAGGCGAATGGAGTGGCCTGCCTGTTCTCCCGACCTAAGCCCCGTTGAGCACGTCTGGAATGCTCTCGATCGACGCATCGCTGCATGTTTTCTAACCCCTGGGACACTTCAGGGGCTCTGACAGGCACTGGTGCAAGAATGGGAGGCTGTATCCCAGCAGCCGCTCCACCACCTGATCCAGAGTATGCCAACCCGTTGTGCGGCCTGTGTACGTGTGCATGGTGATCATATCCCATATTGATGTCAGGGTACATGCGGAGGAAACAGTGGCGTTTTGTAGCACATGTGTTTTGGGATTGTTTTCTCAACTTATCACCAATACCGTGGACTTACAGATCTGTGTCGTGTGTGTTCCCTATGTGCCTATGCTATTAGCGCCCATTTTGTGTAGTGCCACGTTGTGTGGCACCACATTCTACAATTATCCTTAATTTATGAGCATGAGTGTAGTATGACGTCAGGTTGGTTGCAGGGCCTCAACTGACTTCCTCCTAACCAACACACAGCCATTACTGGCACTGAGGCAGAACTGGCTTTTATCAGAAAACACAACAGACCTCCATCCTGGCCTCAAGTCAGCTCTCACTTGACGCCAATAAAGTTGCAAATGGTCATGATTTGGGGTCAGTAAAATGTACGCTACAGAACACCTGGGCCAGAGCTGTTCTTGAAGTAACCGATTTTTAACAGTTCATTATGTGACTATGGTATCAACTACTACTCAAATTGCTAGTGCAGATGCAGTATGATGCATCATAGCCATACACCAAACACGATGGTCTTTCCTCTCGGTAGTGCCATGTGGCCGGTTGGAGCCCAGTCTTCTAGCGACCGTAGGTTCTCGTGACCACTGCTGCTAGCAATTATTGGCTACATTCCTGCCAGGTTTTTCTGCAGTATCACATAAGGAACATCTAGCTTCTCATAGCCCTATCACAAGACCACATTCAAACTCAGTGAGGTGTTGATAATGGTGTCTTTGTCATCTTAAAGGCATTTTTGACCAACATGAACTCACCACGTCCAGTCCCAAAGATAACTAACGCACAAGACCATTACAGCGTGTATTTCAAGCAAACCTGAGTTGCATGCTCATAGAGGCGCTACTTCCGCCACTCATTCGCGACTGGCGCGAAACTGTAACAGACATCATCTTCCAGATGTAGAAACACACTTACTAACTTTCGTTTATGTCGCACAGTTCCTCCTCGGTCTTGCAAATTTTTCTGTCATTGTACGTGTCTAAAGGCAAGATAATGGCATAAACAAGAGAAAGAATATTGTTACAATTTCAGGTATAATCTTTTGAAGCTTATCGCATCACAATAAACACGTAGGTGCAATACTATGAAATGATATGAAATGGAACAAACTCGTCAAACCAATAATAGGTAAAGCAAATGGAAGAATTAATGTTGGCAGCATTCTGGGAAACTGCTGGACGTTTGTTAGGAGACCGCATGAAATACACTAGGCGGGATATTATGAAGTATTGTTTCAGTATTTGGAGCCCTTATCGAATATGCATGACTGCTAGCATTAAAAAAATTCAGATACGTATTACTAAAATCGTTCGTAGGGATTTCAGAAAGTAAGTTACACATCTCCTTCCATGGCAAGACCAATAGGCAGCAAGAGTACGTATTGTCAGAAGACAGCACAGTGGAACCTCGTTCCAGAATCTTACTCACAGTGCAAAAAGCTCGTTAATTGAAACAGTTTATCCCATATACATTAATGTAAAATGCGATAACGCATTCCATGTAGAAAAAGTACTATAAGTTTTATCTTATTCCTTCCATGTATTCAAAGAAAATTATACATACAGTATTATGTACTTTATTATTAATGATACATAACCAATTATGTTTACTAGTAAGCTGCCTATAGCCATTTGTTTCTGCCAACGATTCAACAGTAGGCAAAATGGGACACAGTATTATCCTCAAATAAATATGTAGCGCCCATAGCCGCTGCTTTATTGGGGTGATCATTTTCAGTGTACGATGCAACCGATTAGCATGTTTTCTGCTCTTATTGCGCCGGAGGAACGCCGCTTTGCTGTTGCCACCTCCTCCTCCTCCTCCCCCCCCCCCCCCCCCCTCCTCTGAAGAACTCCTTCCAAACTTCCTGCTGTGGAACACACTGCAACTCCATACGCTCTTCGGTGGTCATTTCTTGTCTGTGATCTCCCACAAGCTCATCGATATCATTGTTATCCACTTCTAGTCCCGTGCTCTTGGCCGAAGACATAATCTCGTTGACAACAGGCTCCACAGGTACTGACTCAAATGTCGTAGAGTCACATTCGACAACGTACTGCAGCCAAAGCTTCTTCCATGCAGAAGTGAGAGTTCTCTTTGTAGCCCCTTCCCACACCTTTCGATCATCTTGACGCAGCCAGCGATGTTGAAGTGATATTTCCAAAACTCTCTGAGAATGAGATCGAAGCTTCAGTCAACTAAGAACAATGCTTCTAATAATTTCCGGGTATGCAGCCGGATCCCGTCGACATTCTGCCACGATATTTCGGCCCAGAGACGTCCGGCCATCATCAGGTGAGTACACAACTACTGAAGAGCCCAGGTGCAGTCGCGGTATTTATACCGATTCTCGCGCACGTGTTGACATGTCAACACGTGCGCGAGAATCGGTATAAATACCGCGACTGCACCTGGGCTCTTCAGTAGTTGTGTACTCACCTGATGATGGCCGGACGTCTCTGGGCCGAAATATCGTGGCAGAATGTCGACGGGATCCGGCTGCATACCCGGAAATTATTAGAAGAACAAATACGCCGGGAAAATTTCAGAAGTCAAGAACAATGCTCTGAGAGTGCTCTAGTGTAGAGCTTCTTAAGTTCGAAATAACCTGATGGTTCATAGGCCGCAGGAACAGAGTTGTGTCGGGAAGCAGAAATTGTATCTTGATGAATTGAAATTCTTCAAAGGCCTTGAGAAAAGTCAGGAGAGTTGTCCATAACTAGGAGTGGCAGATTCATCTCAAGCAAAAAATTTTTCACCGAGGGATCAAACACTTTATTGAACCAGTCACAAAAAAGACCACGAGTCACCCAAGCCTTGTTGTTGGACCTCCACATCGCATGTATGGACTTTACTCTTCTTGAAGGCTCGTGGAGTTTCTAAATGGTAAACAAGAAGCTCTTTAATTTTCAAATCGCCGCTTGCATTGTCACAGAATAGCAGTGTGAGACGGCCTTTCATTGGCTTGGGACTGGCAATGTATTCTCCTCTGCTATTATTGAGGCACGCTTCGACATCTTTTCCCAGAATAGACGCGTCTCGTCACAATTACAAAACTATTGTGGCAGAAACCCTCAGAACCTACGAGCATCTTGAAGTTGCTGATGGAAGTTCTCTGTTGCCTTTGTGTTGGAACTGGCGACTGGATGCCGGTTCTTCTCTTGAACTTCTCGAATCATCCACGGATTCCCGTAAAACTTCCTCAATTGCGGATGATCCTGGCGTGTTCTTAATGAGGTCGGCGAAAATTGTTCTCGCCTTCTCACAAATGATGTTATCGTTAATAGTGTCGCCTCGCAATTGCCTTTCATTTATCTATATAGCATAAACACTGTATGAACACACGTTTAGAAAAATGCGTGATCACAAACTGCTCTAAGATGGTAGCAGAAAGAGTGCTAAACCCAGACTGCACCACGTACTAAAGACATTGTTCATGTGCCGCTGTTGACAGTGAAAGGTGTTCATATTGTTGAACGTTTCTCCCGTTGCACGCGAACGGCTGGTTCATATGCCGCTGCCGACAGTGAAAGGTGTTCATATTGTTGAACGTTTCACTCGTTGCAAGCGAACAGCTGGTGACGTCACACTAAATCGTCGTCACTCGCTTTGCGAAGCATTGCTCGTTAAGCGAGTCATTTTTTTTAGTTTGTTTTGCCCGTTAAGGGGTGTGCTCGTTAAGCGAGGTTCCTCTGTACATGTTCCAGGTTTTCTGCAAAGACAGTTCTGCTGTAGTGCAGATAACAGGTTCATCAAAGTGTGCAAGTGAAATGGCGCAGTAACTGGAAACGTATCACAATTGAAGTATGCGGGACAGTACGATTCTTCTTCGCAAAACGTCTAAACTGCACCCAGATTCACCATGAAGTTCTGGCGGTAAGCCTATTGGGGACCAATGTCGCGTCCGGAGCTAGCGAAATGGTGCCAACAATTTGACTAGGGCCTCGCAGACGTGTGTGATGCTCATCGGAATGGAAGGCCTTCAGCATTGACCTCAGAGAATGCGCAGGCAGTCGAGTAACTGATTCGCAGCAAAAGCAGAGTGACTATCGCAAACATTGTTCAACACACGCGCACCTCAATAGGAAAGCTCTTTCCACTCCTCAAGATCGCCTGCAGTATCGAAAATTGTGCTCTCGCCGGGTTCCGCGAAGGCTGTCACCTGCACACAAACGCGCAAGGTTTACGGCCGGTAAGAATACCATTCGTGGAAAATTAACCAAAGGCATTGTTCTCCTGCACGATGATGCAAAACCACACTTGGCGTGCATAACACATGTTTTGCTCCTGTGTTTCCGGTAGGAGGTTTGTAAGCATCCATAGTATAGCTCAGATCGTGCACCTTACGATTTGCATCTTTTCGGCAAGCAGAAATAACATCTGAGGGGAAAAGAGATTTTCTAGTGATGTCGTTGATACAGCGGTTCTCAAGAAGCTCAGTTACCAAGAAGTGGATTTTTATCGTCGATCGACGCGCAAGTCGCCGAAGTGGCGTCAAATCGAAAGACTTGCACCCGGCGAACGGTCTACCCGACGGGAGGCGCTAGTCACACGACATTATTTATTTATCGTCGAGAAATGGAACCATTCGTGGAATGTTCCGGCCGTTGTTTGCAGAGACTTGGTGACTATGTTGCAAAACAGTGCCATACATCTTTTGGTCTGCCATAATGATGTGTAACATACATTTCGTCGTTATAGCTCATACAAGCGTTTTAGATGCCCAAGGAACTTAAATGAAATCTGCTGGAAGAAAGATGATTTTGTTCTTATTTAGAACGTGAGATAAATGTTGAAAGCTTGTTTAGTACTCGAATAGGTATACCGAGTCGACTTTACTGATATTATTTTCTGCTTATTTTAACTTTCGGCATAAATATGTGTCCAAGGTGGAACAATACGTCTGTTTAGCTCTTCTGGGAGATTGCTTAGCATGTGAAACTTCATGATGATACACATCTAAAGAAAACTGTGTTGTTCACTTCGGTTTGAGAAAGAGTTATTCTAAGCAGTCTGGCGTCCTTCCCAAATGCTGCGGTATTTCGGCAGAAGCGCTTGCGTTGTACATTGCTTCACTTATGTTTCAGCGATAAATTGTAGCCACAGTCAGATATTCGAATTGTTTATTCTTCTTGCGAAAAAAGCAACGTTAATCGTCGTAAATCCTGCCAACGTCAGTTTTATTTTTTATTTTTAAGAGACGATGAGTTTCCGTATAGATTGACTGCATGGTCTGGTCATTCTAAAATGCAGATAATCCTGACAAAATGTGCCGCATAACTGTTTTGATGTTATTCTGGTCAGATCGATAAGAAACACATTATAAAGGCTGTTTTTTAGCGTTACGAACTTTTTGGTAGTAGCGAATTTCTTAGTAAAATGTTTTTGCGTATCGTTGTCTTATTATAAGATGAAAGATGTGTGTTGAAAATAACACACTTTGCAGCCTGATCATAATAGTTATTCATCTTCCGGTCACAGATTAGGTAAGACCATCTGCCCGTTCTCTGCCGATCCATATCTCTTCAGCTTCTTAGGTGATATTCCATGATGCCGTTCTGGTATTAGATAGCTACTTGCGCGTCTAACGCGAGGCGGACTTTTCTATTTGCATTCAAAATTGATGGTTGCGTATTTAGCTTATTTCGGATATCTTCATTTTTGAGGAGATCCTGCCTTTTGTAACCGTTAATTCATACCCAGAACTATGTTTTAGTCTTTCTTAATCTTTCCTTCTAATGAGCGTTTCCTCATTTATTGTCATTTGGCTATTGCCATACAGCCATACAGCCATCCGTCGCATGTTCACAGTATCGTTTTAATGGCATCTGACTGCTGTTTACAAAACAATGAAGATATCAACAAATGATTTAAACAAGACACCACTATAAATCTATGCATAAAGTAATTGCGCCATAAATAAAAAGACACATAGGTATCGCGCAAAATATCTGTACATTATGTAAACAATGTCTCTAGATGTCAGATCACACATACTGAAATGATTGAACATGAAATTTAATACAACTTCACTCTTCTGAATTGGCAGCAAGACTGCAGTCTATGCGGGAAGGATACCTTTCTCTTAATGAAACAACAGATAAAAGATATTTATTGTTTTTTGTATCTGGAGCACGAAAACACATCTCCTCCTTGATTGAGTAATTCATATAATTGAGTGTCTTTCAATCCTATTCGGAGTAGGGGACTGGAAATTTACCGTAATCAGAGCGCATGCACGTAAATTATTATGAATTACCTACTTCAACTCCAACTAGTAAATTATGCAGGTTGTTCCAGGAGAAATGTAAAAATTCAAGGATATAACAGAAACTGTCATTTGAAGTAAAAAACTTCTTATGGACATATGCCCTATTCTATAGAGTTCCTGAGACAGAAAACATTTAATGTACGAGGGTACGTCAATTATTATCCCCAAAGTAGTTATAAAATGTTGTTGTAATCAGATAGGAAACTTACAAGAACATAATTTTTCGACATAGCCTCCTTGCGTTTCAACGCACTTGGTCCATCGTTCTACAAGTTTCCTGATGCCCTCATAACAGGAGGTTCTCGGCTGAGATGCGAGCCAGGAATGCACCGCTTCTTTCACTGCTTCGTCCGAGGCAAATCGACGGCCCCTTAATGCCTGTTTGAGTGGACCAAACAAGTGATAGTCGGAAGGAACAAGATCGGGACTATATGGAGGATGATCCAGTGCTTCAAATTTGAGTTTCTGGAGCGTTTCAGCAGTGTGGGCAGCGGTATGCGGACGGGCACTGCTGTGCAACACAACACCTTTTGACAGCAAGCGTCGGCATTTGCTTCGAATTGCAGGCTTTAGGCTGGCAGTAAGCATCTCACTGTAACGTACACTGTTTATTGTTGAGCCCCTTTCCCCATAATGTTCCAGTACTGGACCTTGTGCGGCCTAAAAAACCGTAAGCATCAGTTTTCCTGCGACACCTGGGTCTTGAACTTTTTCTTGCACGGCGAATATGGATGTTTCCATTGTACACTCTGCCGTTTACTCTCCGGCTTGTAATGATAGATCCATATTTCGTCACCAGTAATGATCCTGTCTAAGAAGTTCTTTCCTTCGTTACCGTGGCTATCCAAATGTGTTTTGCAAATGTCCAAGCGCGTTTGTTTATGCTAATGTGTGAGTTGTTTTGGGACCTATCTAGTACAAACTTCATGAAACCCAAGTCTGTTGTGGATGATTTCGTAGGCAGAACCGTGACTAATTTGCAGACGATGTGCCACTTCGTCAATAGTTAATCGTCTGTCTAAGAAAGTCATTTCACGTGAACGCTCAAAGGTTTCTTCATTTGTGGCGGTAAACGGTCGTCCGGCTCCTTCGTCGTGCGTAACACTTGTGCGACCATTTTGGAATTTTTCAATCCATTCGTAGACACTCCGTTGTAGCAAAATACTGTTCCCGTACTGTACCGAAAGTCTTCAATGAATTTCGGCCCCTGATACGCCTTCCGGCCACAGAAAACGGATCACTGAACGTTGCTCTTCTCTGGTGCAAATAGCGAACAGCACGGCAGCGATAGCGGAACTGACCAAGCAACTTGAAAATTGCAAAGATATAACAACAAATAAACAAAGCATGCGTCATCAACGTAAAACGGCAGTACTACCAAAATTAACAAAAATATAACTAAATTGCGGATAATAATTGACTTCCCTCGTACATTGTTACTTATTTTCCGTATTACTCAATACATTGTCAGACTTACACATGTACAACAGTTAGTACATGTTTCAACGTACATGGATGATGAGCAGGGACACTACATCAGCTGTGGTGTAAACTGAGAATTTAGGTGCGATGCGGGTAATTGATGCGGTTAAGGAGACCACTGTGTGTGGTGGTGTAGTGGTCAGCGCATATTCCTAGTAAGAAGGCAACCTTGGTTCGAATCCCAGTCTGGCACAAATTTTCAACCATGTCCCGTCGATACAAATCAATACCCAGTGACAGCTAATGTCTTTATAATTCCTTAGTTTCTTGATTCACTGTGGTTGCCTGATCAAAATTGTGTCTGTTCTTCCGAAAACACAGACACCACATACATAATTAATGTAATGACAGCCAGTGATCCCTTCAGTGCAGATGCACACCAGGCTCGAACTCTCAGAGAAATCGACGAGATACCGCGAGTAATTAGGCTAATGAGCAGAGGCACTACATGAGTACCGTCTGCTATAAGCTGAGAATTTTGGGTCTGACGGTAGGTATGTTACAGTAGTCAGGGCAGTTGTGGTGACCACTGTGTCTGGATGGTGTAGTGGTCAGTGTATCGGCCAAGTAAGCAGGAGACGTGGATTCAAATCTCGTTCAGGTACACATTTTCAGCTTGGCCCATTGATATAAATCAATGCCCACTGGCAACTAATGTCTTTAATTCCTTTGTGTCTTAAGTAATGTTATGTCCTTGCTGATGCATCCAGATGTAATTCGCTTTGAACATGTATACGTATTTTCAAAAACATTGTTCCTGGCCAAATGCAAACTATTGCAGGGGTTACTGTCATACGTTGACAGTATAATGTACAGAAGCAGCAATATCTCGCCACCCAAATGAATAAAGCCAAATACTGTATTTAATTTTAATGATGTTACGGTGGAAAATTAAGATCAAATACGGAAACACTTCCGCTTCAGACTACGTATGAATGTAGATGCCTTTCATTTGAGACTAACATACAGTAGTTGAGAAGAGATAATAGAAAACTTA
This sequence comes from Schistocerca gregaria, assembly GCF_023897955.1. Lineage (NCBI taxonomy): Eukaryota > Metazoa > Arthropoda > Insecta > Orthoptera > Acrididae > Schistocerca > Schistocerca gregaria. Next base: position 526,608,353 of record NC_064921.1, read on the forward strand.
TTACACATCGACAAAAAAAATCGCAACACCAAAAAATAATAAATGTAGAATAATGACATTTTGGGAATACATTTGCCTGGGCAACATATTTAAAGTGATTAACATACATTAAAACACAGGGAGCGAAAGGCTATTTACAATTTGTACAGAAACCAGATGGCAGTTATAAGAGTCGAGGGACATGAAAGAGAAGCAGTGGTTGGGAAGGGAATGAGACAGGGGTGTAGCCTCTCCCGGGTGTTATTCAATCTGGATATTGAGCAAGCAGTAAAGGAAACAAAAGAAAAATTCGAAAGGACTTGGAAGAGCAGCTGAACGGAATGGACAGTGTCTTGAAAGGAGGATATAAGATGAACATCAACGAAAGCAAAAAGAGGATAATGGAATGTAGTCGAATTAAGTGGGCTGATGCTAAGGGAATTAGATTAGGAAATGAGACACTTAAAGTAGTAAAGGAGTTTTGCTATTTAGGGAGTAAAATAACTGATGATGGCCGAAGTAGAGAGGATATAAAATGTAGACTGGCAATGGCAAGGAAAGCGTTTCTGAAGAAGAGAAATTTGTTAACATCGAGTATAGATTTAGGTGTCAGGAAGCCGTTTCTGGAAATATTTATATGGAGTGTAGCCATGTATGGAAGCGAAACATGGACGATAAATAGTTTAGACAAGAAGAGAATAGAAGCTTTTGAAATGTGGCGCTACAGAAGAATGCTGAAGATTAGATGGGTAGATCACATAACTAATGAGCAGGTATTGAATAGAATAGTGGAGAAGAGGAGTTTGTGGCACAACTTGACCAGAAGAAGGGATCGGTTGGTAGGACATGTTCTGAGGCATCAAGGGATCACCAATTTAGTACTGGAGGGCAGCGTGGAGGGTAAAAATTGTAGAGGGAGACCAAGAGATAAATACACGAAGCAGATTCAGAAGGATGTAGGCTGCAGTACGTACTGGGAGATAAAGAACCTTGCACATGATAGAGTAGCACGGAGAGCTGCATCAAACCAGTCTCAGGACTGAAGACCACAATAACAACTTTCTCGAAAGATTTGTATTCCGGTCCCATCTGTATCCCAAATGTTTTCAGTAGCCATTTCACCGCCATACAATGTTACAGCTAAGTAAACTTGTAGGCCTAGCCATATTTGGGTAACTTGTATATTTGTTCTGAACTGAATCAGTAAAGATATTGTTTGGTTCAAGAACGACATCAATCAATGGCTTGCTAAAAAAAAAAATTGCCATGATTCTAATGGTGAATGTACATCCACCGCAGCTCCAATAGTTCCAGGCAAATCATGACAACTATGTTGTGACGTCTTGTTCACACGCCTTATGGGAAACAAGTTTTCCTCCATTTAGTCGCTCCATTCGTTCCATGATAAACGCACTGACAATGTTGAGTGTTTATGGGAAAAGTTTAAGGCAATTGTAAAATGCGTTTTAGACAGGTACGTGCCGAGTCCCACCGTGGTTCAACAACAAAGTTAGGAAACTACTGCGAAAGCAAAGAGAGCTTCATACCAAGTTTAAACGCAGCCAAAACCTCTCAGACAAACAGAACCTAAACGATGTCAAAGATAGCGTAAGGAGGGCTATGCGTGAAGCGTTCAGTGAATTCGCAAGTAAATTTCTATGTACCGACTTGACAGAAAATCCTAGGAAGTTCTGGTCTTGCGTTAAATCAGTAAGTGGCTCGAAACAGCATATCCAGACACTCCTGGATGATGATGGCATTGAAACAGAGGATGACACGCGTAAAGCTGAAATACTAAACACCGTTTTCCAAAGCTGTTTCACAGAGGAAGACCGCACTGCAGTTCCTTCTCTAAATCCTCGCACAAACGAAAAAATGGCTGATATCGAAATAAGTGCCCAAGGAATAGAAAAGCAATTGGAATCACTCAACAGAGGAAACTCCACTGGACCTGACAGGATACCAATCCGATTCTACACAGAGTACGCGAAAGAACTTGCCCCCCTTCTAACAGCCGTGTACCGCAAGTCTCTAGAGGAACGGAAGGTTCCAAATGATTGGAAAAGAGCACAGGTAGTCCCAGTCTTCAAGAAGAGTCGTCGAGCAGATGCGCAAAACTATAGACCTATATCTCTGACGTCGATCTGTTGTAGAATTTTAGAACATGTTTTACTTGAGTATCATGTCGTTTTTGGAAACCCAGAATCTACTCTGTAGGAATCAACATGGATTCCGGAAACAGCGATCGCGTGAGACCCAACTCGCTTTATTTGTTCATGAGATCCAGAAAATATTAGATACAGGCTCCCAGGTAGATGCTATTTTCCTTGACTTCCGGAAGGCGTTCGATACAGTTCCGCACTGTCGCCTGATAAACAAAGTAAGAGCTTATGGAATATCAGACCAGCTGTGTGGCTGGATTGAAGAGTTTTTAGCAAACAGAACACAGCATGTTGTTATCAATGGAGAGACGTCTACAGACGTTAAAGTAACCTCTGACGTGCCACAGGGGAGTGTTATGGGACCACTGATTTTCACAATATATATAAATGACCTAGTAGATAGTGTCGGAAGTTTCATGCGGCTTCTCGCGGATGATGCTGTATTATACAGAGAAGTTGCAGCATTAGAAAATTGTAGCGAAATGCAGGAAGATCTGCAGCGGATAGGCACTTGGTGCAGGGAGTGGCAACTGACCCTTAACTTAGACAAATGTAATGTATTGCGAATACATAGAAAGAAGGATCCTTTATTGTATGATTATATGATAGCGAAACAAACACTGGTAGCAGTTACTTCTGTAAAATATCTGGGAGTATGCCGACGGAACTATTTGAAGTGGAATGATCATATAAAATTAATTGTTGGTAAGGCGGGTACCAGGTTGAGATTCATTGGGAGAGTCCTTACAACATGTAGTCCATCAACAAAGGAGGTGGCTTACAAAACACTCGTTCGACCTATACTTGAGTATTGCTCATCAGTGTGCGATCTGTACCAGATCGGGTTGACGGAGGAGATAGAGAAGATCCAAAGAAGAGCGGCGCGTTTCGTCACAGGGTTATTTGGTAAGCGTGATAGCGTTACGGAGATGTTTAGCCAACTCAAGTGGCAGACTCTGAGAGAGAGGCGGTCTGCATCGCGGTGTAGCTTGCTCGCCAGGTTTCGAGAGAGTGCGTTTCTGGATGAGGTTTCGAATATATTGCTTCCCCCTACTTATACCTCCCGAGGAGATCACAAATGTAAAATTAAGAGAGATTCGAGCGCGCACGGAGGCTTTCAGACAGTCGTTCTTCCCGCGAACCATACGCGACTGGAACAGAAAAGGGAGGTAATGACAGTGGCACGTAAAGTGCCCTCCGCCACAATCGTTGGGTGGGTTGCGGAGTATAAATGTAGATGTAGATGTACGTGATTCAGTTATAGGAGTTGTACTTGAATCAACAGCGGTAGGTGCATCGGTGCTGGCAGAAGGCTGAACATCTTACTCTTCACCATCGCTTATTTCACTATTTACTGTGACGATGATTGTTTATTTAGACATCTGGGTCCGCATCAGAATCGTCTACTTCACTCTCATCATCGTATAAAATTCTGTAAATTTCACTATATGAAAAACTTTTTCTTGTCATTTTATATTTTAAACCATTGACAATGATAATTCGGTTTTAAAACATCACAAATAGTTCTCAAAGTAACCCAATGATGGGCCTGTACCAAAATGAAAGTGAATTGCACTGTCAGAAATTAGCAACGTCAGCAGTTGGGCTGGGTCTGACAGACCTGCACACTTTTTGAAAGACCGCTAAACAATGATTAAACAAAATGAAACCTCATTCACAACATGAACGCTTTCACTTGGACGTTTCAGGAACCTAGCAGAGCGCTCAAATCATACCAGCAACCATAAAAATATAAATTCAGGGGAACAAAAACTAGTGGGTCTTACAGACCCAGACCGATCATTTTAGCGTTAACATAAGGTAAATCAGCTGGCTTCCTTGGCCTGATAAAAGTAATTTTCCGGTGTAGTAGTCCTATTGTCAGTATGACAAAAAAATCCTTAGAACAAGTACAATGTTTATTTCTGACTCACCTTATTTGATAGTTGCAGATGCTGATGCACTAGTTCAGAACCACTTCCAGAAATGTTGACCTCCTTAGGCTTCACCAGTATTGCTTGCCCTCCAATTCCAGTTGGCACTTGGCTTGAGCACTTCGGACATCCACATTGTAGGGGTCGCCAATTCTGGGCTGAAGACCTTTACTGTTTCGTTATGATGGAGGCCAAGGAACCTGTGTGGTATCATCAGATATCAGATGCAATAAAACAAGATTAAATATTACTTTTTTTTATTTCTTAGGATACATCTTGTCTCCATATCTTCCACAGTGGCTGGTGAATTCGTAAGCTGGAGGGGAATCTGTTGAATCCAGAGGCAGACTTAGGATGCCAAAGAGCGTTGCGTCAGCCCCAATTGTAGGCTAGTGACTTTGGGTGTGCTGGGCTGCCCTCCCATTGGTTCGGAAAGTATTTCCTGTTGCCTGGTCTACTACAGATGAGAACTTCACCACTGAGCGTGTGTTTGGTGCACACCAAGTTCTGGGAGTAGTGTGTCCCTCTCAGATCTCTGTATGTATTGTTCGATCAGATGGACAATGATGTAGGATGCCTTACTGAAAGCTGACCCATGGACTGCCAGTTCGGTAGGCCGTCTGACCAGAATGAAGCTGAGGTTTCAGTGTTGGATGCTGGTTTGTAGTCATACACAGCAGCAAGAGAATGACCAATGCCGGAACAATCTCACACAAGATGTTACAGTATAATAATCAGAGTGTGGAGTGTTAATGACATGAGTGCTACCGATTCTACTGATTGTCTGACTCTAGGCTAATGGAGTGTCTCTTCGAGGATTACTTTGCTGTGCGATGTCATTTATAATGACTGAATTGGTCTTATTCATTATGAGTCGTCAACGGTCTTCAGTTTTGCTGTATTGGCTTAATCAGTTTGTTTCAATATCATAAGTGCTTCATGAAACCCCAAATGGGTGCTGTTGTGCCCTACCTTTTGATTCTTACATAATGTTACAAGAGTAACAGAGGCATGTTGATCTGCATTTGTCTTACACTTTTGCACCCACACATAACAGTGTTGATGTTGAACTCTCGGTGACTTATTAACAGTGTCGAAGTGTTCATGCCTGGTGGCTGGCTCGTGTTGATACTTCCATGTGCTTCAGCAATGCTAGGATGTAGCGATTTAGAAGAAAAATTTTCTCCCTCCCGTTCCCTTAATATCTTGGTCTGTGAGAACAGATCAGATATTGTGAAAGAAGAGGTAATTATACCATAATGCACTCAAATATGCCTGCATGACCTTCCACTTATAGTGTGAGAGAAGGAGGCAGAACATTTCTTTGTAAGTTGACTTGAAAATTGAGGCAACTATAAGAAAATTTATATGCTTAATACAGAATCAAGTGTCACACTACAAGAATTGACAAAAATCTCGGGGATCGAAATACCCTTTCTCAGGCACGGGGATCGAAATACCCTTTCTCAGGCAATTTTGAAGTTAATCAGTGAGTTATCTGCAAGGGTTGACGCAACCGAAAATAAGGCCAATGAGAGTATCCTAAAGTCTGTTTAGTGTATAACAGCATGTCGACTAAAATAAAGTCGTTGAAGTGCGTATGGCTATTACGGAGAAATTGTGATTGCTAAGATTGGGGCATTTGGAAAGAGCTACTCTCTCATAGAAACGTTTAAACATATTACTGAATCTATTAAACGCTCTTCAAAGAACAATTATGATGCAGAAGATGCTATTGGCGATTTGATAAAGATCTCAGCATAGCAGGATTGATATGACTGGTAAAGCAGTTGCACAAGTAATTGATCAGTTATTCCAGGCGAGAACCAATCGCATCCCAGACAACTTTCAAACTGACTATGGCCGTGACTTTCGTAATACGTATATCAAAATGATAATGAAGCAGTACAGAATACTCCACCACTCAAGCATTCCCCCAGCTGAAGGGGAGTATCATGGAATGTTTCAATACAACAGTAAAAACTCGATTGACTTTTAGTCTTCGCAGATCATATAAATGGACTGCAGGACTGCAAAGGACACACCAGGAACTTGAAATGGTAAAGTATTGTCATCGTGTGCTGTCCTCGTGTCTCCCAAAAGCATTTGAACTGGCAATAACTGACAAAACTGTATGCTGTGCACACTATATTCATGATGAGGACAATCGACCTATCAGGTAGCCAATACTTGCATCTGCCTGCCTGGCATCGGAGCACGTATTGTACAACTTCAGCAACTTGCTCTGGAGGAGTAGTGACCATCAGCCTTGCCTTTGTGCTGCGAACATACGGAACTGATTCAAACAGGGCCGCATTCTTTTCAAACTAATAATTAACTTTAATGAAGATACACTTATTGATTTTAAAACATAATTCATTGACCAACGTTTCATTGTACAGCAATAATTAAGCACTAACTTTTGTGAAGTGCTCTTAAGAATGTTCATTAGTGCTGTGAGCTTTTCAAAATCTGTCTAGAAACACACAATTTCACTTGACTGTTGATCATTTAGTTCAGAAAAATATGTAGGTTGAATGAACTTGGATTTGGGTATAATGATTCACACGCAAGTGGCCTCAAAAACTAAAGTGTCCTGGCTCAGTCTTTTGATAGAGGTCAACCATCCGTCATAGCATGAAGAGCAATCCAGGAATGAATATGACAGCCATTTAATTCTTCAGTGAGGTCAGACATTTTACATGAATAATACTTCTTTTTTACCTGAACTACAGAAAGAGCTTGAGTGATTTTCATAAAACATATGAAATGAGCCGACGTTTTAGTCTCAAAGTCATACTGAAACAGTTTTAATTTGCTACGACAGCTAGACACACATTATGCTGAATCACAAATAAGTATTCCACTCGCTTATAATGAATTATTTTCCGTTTCTAAGAGCTGATCACCATTTGTAACGAAAACCATATCGTACCTAACAATCACTGTGGACAGGGACAGTTTATCCTTTTTCTTGCAGAAACTGTTTGATTGGATCCATTAATTAAAAAAACGGCCTAGAACACTCCCTACTAATAGGCATCTCACTAAGCAAAACTAAGATTCATCAGGTAGAAGCTTTCCGTTATAAATTTCTTGTATGAAGGATCTGAACTGTACTCGTATATGTGTTCTGATATTTGAGTATATGTAGTTGACAGTTATGGTATTAGAACTATCTGTCTAATGTGTAGGTATTGCGACTGTTTGCCATGTAAATGATATAAAGGCGACAGCAGGATGTACAGTTATGCCTGTAATCGGTGCAGGGGAGCAGTAAATCTGAGCAGTCATGGACGAAGTACTACAGTATGTATTAAAGCACTGTTTATTATATACAGATTTTCCCATTTTAGAGTAAATACAAATGCATACATTATTTCGTAATATATGCACCGTACCGATTCTCGAGTTAAACATCAGACAACGATAGCAAATTATTCTCGACTGTAGTTCGTGATAGTTTTGTGGCCTCTGGGCCGGGGATGCACTGTAGACAGCTGCGCAGCTAGCCAATCAGCGCTCAGTCGGTTTCCGCGTTCCGTATTATGCAAACTTCCAAAATATTTGAGTATTCTCTCATGTTTTACGTGCGCGAGACTACGATTTACTGATTTCTGTGTGTTCTGTGAATTTTTTCATAATGGCTGAAACACCTAGAAGGCGCCAAGTGTTTCACAAAAGGGCAAGGGACCTTATTTTTGTAAGTGTACTCATTCTGGAAACGTGCGGCAGATTCAGGGGAGCCGGTATGCGAGGTTGCCAAAGTTCAGGAAAGCACTGCAGCAGCCTGTGTCGATATTGTTGCACTTTCAGCCGACTTGACAACGCAGCATTCATTGTGAGCCGAACAGGCCATTAACAAGATCGCTGACGATAGTCCCGAGAGATATGCGCCAACTAACTTTGAACGTAATGTCACCAACATCCACGTATCCTGTTGTTCTGCTGTTCTGTTCTCGGCACTCATCCCGCTTTTATCATTCTCATAAAAATATCACTTTACAAGGCACATAGCGCTAAAACCGCTTGGTACCCTGCCTGCTACTCAACTCTACTCCTCAAAGATTACAGTAGAACAGATTCACAGTAAGGCAATCGTTACAACAGCACTGCTAAATTGGAAAGAGGCGCACTAGGCTGAAGAAAAAGCTGCATCGACGCAAATACTCCGCAAGCCATTGTACAGTGTATAGCAGTGTGTACATCCTACCTATATTATCAACATTTTTCCCCATTCCACTCGCTTATTCTCAGAGGGGAAAAATGATTAAAATATGTCGCTGTGCAAGCCCTAATCTCTCTTACTTTAATCTGATGATCCCTAAGCAAGATATACGATGATGGCAGCATACTGGTAACACAGTATTCTCCGAATACATGTTCTCTAAATTTACCCAACAGCATTTCACGAGAGCTGTGTCGTCTTTCTTGCAAGGATTCCCAATTAAGTGCCCAGAGCGTTTCCGTTACACTTTCGTGTAGACTAAACCGACATGATACGAACCTTGCAGCACGTCTTTGTTTGCGATTTCGTTTGCAGATACACTGCATTTTTCCAGAACACTACCAACAAAAACGAGTATTAGGCAAGGCGAGTGGAAGCACTCGCCTTGCTTAATACTCGTTTCACATGATACTCCCATTCATATACACTACTGGCCATTAAAATTGCTACATCACGAAGATGACGTGCTGCAGATGCGAAATTTAACCGACAGGAAGAAGATGCTGTGATATGCAAATGATTAGCTTTTCAGAGCATTCACACAAAATGGCGCCGGTGGCGACACCTACAACGTGCTGATATGAGCAAAGTTTCCAACAGATTTCTCATACACAAACAGCAGTTGATCGGCGTTGCCTGGTGAAACATTGTTGTGATGCCTCTTGTAAGGAGGAGAAATGCGTACCATCATGTTTCCGACTTTGATAAAGGTCGGATTGTAGTCTATCGCGTTTGCGGTTTATCGTATCGCGACATTGTTGCTCACATTGGTCGAGATACAATGACTGTTAACATGATATGAAATCAGTGGGCTCAGGAGGGTAATACGGAACGATGTGCTGGATCCCAACGGCCTCGTATCACTAGCAGTCGAGATGGCAGGCATCTTATCCGCATGGCTGTAACGAATCGTGCAGCCACGTCTCGATCCCTGAGTGAACAGATGGGGGCGTTTGCAATACAACAACCATCTGCACGAAAAGTTCGACGACGTTCGCAGCAGCATGGACTATCAGCTCGGAGACCATGGCTGCGGTTACCCTTGACGCTGCATCATAGACAGGAGCGCCTGCGATGGTGTACTCAACGACGAACCTGGGTGCACGAATGGCAAAACGTCAATTTTACAGACGAATCCAGTTTCTGTTTACAGCATCATGATGGTCGCATCCGTGTTTGGCGACTTCGCGGTGAACGCACATTGGAAGCGTGTATTCGTCATCTCTATACTGGCGTATCACCCGGCGTGTGGTATGGGGTGCCATTGATTACACGTCTCGGTCACCTCTTGTTCACATTGACGGCACTTTGAACAATGGACGTTACATTTCAGATGTGTTACGACCCATGGCTCTACACTTCATTCGATCCCTGCGAAATCCTAGATTTCAGCAGGATAATGCACGACCGCATGTTGCAGGTCCTGTATGGGCATTTCTGGATACAGAAAATGTTCGACTGCTGCCCTGGCCAGTACATTCTCCAGAGCAACTGGCTCGTCATAATACGCCAGTCACTACTCTTGATGAACTGTGGTATTGTGGTGAATCTATATGGGCAGCTGTACTTGTACACGCCATCCAAGCTCTGTTTGACTCAATGCACAGGCGTATGAAGGCCATTATTACGGCCAGAGTTGGTTGTTGTGGGTACTGATTTCTTAGGATCTATGCACCCAAATTGCGTGAAAATGTAATCACATGTCAGTTCTATTATACTATATTTGTCCAATGAATACTCGTTTATCATCTGCATTTCTTCTTGCTGTAGCAATTTTAATGACCATTGTGTAGGTTCTTAGCACTGCTCTTAAATACGTCAGATTTGACGTCCCATAGATGTTCAATATTAACTTGTACATTAAAAGCCCGTTATTCTGGCACCCAACAGGCTGCAACATAACCCTGTTTACCTGTGCCCATATGCCATCGGTAGCTGTGCTCTGTCGGATATAGTTGAGAAGTGGTCGTCAAAAGTTGCCACTATCAGTCGTGTAGATTACATCAGGTCTGCTGTTCAAACACTTTGCTTTCACTGAGACGTTTAGTAGTCTGCGGTTTATGGTCAGATAGAGTCTCATTTACTATTAACTATGCACAGATAATCAGTTAGCCACATACTACACTCAGTTGATGTCCTGTACTATGGTGACGATTTTTCGAGTGCAGTAACTGAATTGATACAAAAGTTCACGTGAGGCTAAAACAGAGTTATTCAGTATTGTTTCAAATCACTGCCCTTGAACTCCACCAGTAACGTAATTGTGAAAACGATTCACACAGTAAGTAACTATTGGAGATAACACTGCTCATATTCTATTCCTATTATCATAGTGAGCATTATTGAATTGTAGCACCATTTTAGCACAGTCCGTAATACGAATTACGTATTCACTGTCCAATTACCCATTTAAAACAGACACTGAATAAATTCTCGGACAGGGAATTTAGATAATAAAAATACATTTATCACTGATCCTAAAGCGTCTGCGGTACATTCCCTTGTTTTTGGTTGATATAGATCTTGCACTTTCTACAACATTCCAGAGACTGTCTGAAATCGCTTCTGAGGAACCCGTTTCATAAGATTTTAATAATCAAACTGCAGTTTTCTGTTGTTGTTTGCTGTATTCTCATGACTTACAGCTAAAAATTTGTGTTTCTGAGCAAATGAATAGCAAGGAAAGTTCTTCTAAATGCGCACTTTCAGATACAGCAGCAACCTGTATTCAGTTATACAGTCTTATTTGCCAAAATATGGTGTTCCATTTCAATTACAGTGTCTTAGTTAAGAACGTTAATTACTCCAGAATTGAATGAATGCAAAAGTGGCCAACATATACTTGACATCAGTTACATACCGGTACTTCACTTGTATATAACACTACACCAAGAAGGAGTTGTGCAACATAAACAAAAGTCGGTAGGCGTGTATCTATAACTGGAAGATGATGTCTGTACGCGGTTGCTGGCAGCAGCGGTTGTGAGAAATGTACGGTCGCAAGAATGCCGGGCTCGAAACGGCCAAGTGGTACCACCGAGAGGGAAGACCACAGTGTTCGGCGTATGGCTCTAGAGCCGTGGCGTACTGCAACTACAGCGGTAGTTTGAGCAGTAGTTAATACCACAGAGCCATAACAAACTGTTACAAATCGGTTACTTCAAGGACAGCTCCGAGCCAACTGCCCTGTAGCGTGCATTTCACAGACCTCAAACTATCCGCATCTGCAACTTTGTTGGTGTCAAGTGCGAGATCATTGGAGGAAAGGGTGGAGATCTGTTGAGTTTTCTGATAAAAGCCGGTTCTGCCTCGATACCAGTAATGGTCGTGTGATGGTTAGGAGGTCAGTGGAGGGTCTGGAAAAAAAAAGCTCTGAGCACTATGGGACTTATTTCTGAGGTCATCAGTCCCCTAGGACTTAGAACTACTGAAACCTAACTAACCTAAGGACATCACACACATTCATGCCCGAGGCAGGATTCGAACCTGCGACTGAAGCGGTCCCGCGGTTCCAGACTGTAGCGCCTAGAACCGCTCGGCCACTACGGACGGTGGGCCTGCAACCGACCTGACTGTGTGCTAGAGGTACTGTAACCTACAACTGGAGTTACGGTCTGGGGTGCATTTCGTATGAGAGCAGGAACACAGTCGTGGTTATCCCACCTGCCCTGACTGCAAATTTGTGTCAGTCTGGTGATTAGACCTGTTGTACCGCCATTAATGAACAGCAAACAAGGGGGTGTTTTCCAACTGGATAATACTCGCCCACATACAGCTGTTGTAGCCCAAGATGCTTTACAGAGTGTCTATATGTTGCCTTGGCCTGCCTGATCACGAGATCTGCATCCAATCGAGCCCATATCTGACATCATTGGACGACAACTCCAGTTGTCATCCACAACCAGCGTTAACCGTCCTTGCTTTGACCGACCAACTGCACGACACAATGTATGCACGTCTGTCTACTTGCATTCAACATTCTGGTGGTTACACCAATTATTGATGTACCAGCATTTCACATTTGCAATGGCTTATCTCGCGCCTACATTAACCTGTGATGTTGCGATGTTAACCACTTAAATATGTTACCTAGACAAATGTATTCCCGAAATTTCATTACTCAACATTGATTATTTTTTGATGTTGCGGTTTTTTTCCGTCAGTGTATGTTCACGTAGGAACAATTATACAAAATCTAAGGTTACTGGTGTTGCTAATTAGTACAATTTTGAGGCAAACTAATTATACCAACTGATTCTAATTAACTAATTAAATGTGATGGATAATAAAGGTAACTTGGATAAGCCCTGAATTAATAGTCAAAATTTGTGGTACTGTGCATATGCCGTATAAGTGGTGAGAATAACGTATCAGCTGTGTGGAATCAACTGGCTTTGTTACAAGTCCGGCACGTTCAACAAGCGGGCATTGCAGCATACATGCTGAATATTTCTGACATGTTCGGTAGAATTCGGTCATGCCCTGGGGTGGTCAAGAATTGCTGGCTGCAGTAGCCGAGCGATTCCAAGTGCTTCAGTCTAGAAACGCGCGACCGCCACGGTCGCAGGTTCGCATCCTGCCTCAGGCATGGGTGTGTGTGATGTCCTTAGCTTAGTTAGGTTTAAGTAGCTCTAAGTTCTAGGGGACTGATGACCTCAGATGTTAAGTCCCATAGTGCTCAGAGCCATTTGAACCAGTTTGACCAACAATTTCGAGTCGTGTAGAGCCAAAAATTGTTTCAGTCACCTGTCAGACAGCTTCTGTCGTGTACCAACTCTCCACACCGATTAAAAAAAAAAAAAAGGTGTTTTAAAGTGTAATCACCATTAGCGCAGTTCTATATCGCAATTACGGTAGTGCTACCTATTGTTATGGGTACGTTTTCCAATCTATCACCTCTCAAAACAAAGTGTGGGTAAAACGTAGCTTGAGATCATTAAACGGACTGAGAAAGGTGAGAATAGAAATAAGATTATGGAAGAATGTAGTAAGATTATGAAAGAATATAGTAAGATTATGGAAGAGTGTGAAGTTTTTTCTTTTAAAGTGTATGATATTAAACTAAATAAAAGTGCACTTCAAAAGTTTGCCTCACTTTCAATTGCAGTAAAAGACACTGAATATTGAAAACCTTTAAAAAATCCCAAACTAGATCAGTTGGATGAAATTTTGTGCAGGTACTTCTGTGCCGAAAATGCCTTAAGGAAAACTAGCAACTAGGCCTATGTTTAAGGAAAAAGGTAAACACTTTCGTGATGAGATGGGATTACGTGTGTTTCCTTACGCGCCGGCCGCGGTGGTCTCGCGGTTCTAGTCGCGCAGTCCGGAACCGCGCGACTGCTATGGTCGCAGGTTCGAATCCTGCCTCGGGCATTGATGTGTGTGATGTCCTTAGGTTAGTTAGGTTTAAGTAGTTCTAAGTTCTAGGGGACTGATGACCACAGCAGTTGAGTCCCATAGTGCTCAGAGCCATTTGAACCATTTTGTTTCCTTACGGTTGGCTACACCGATTCAAAACTCGTCATGGAATTCGGAAGCTTGACATGGGTGGGGCAGATCAAAATGCGGCTGAAGAGTACAGAGAAACTTTTCTCGGTTTGGTTAAACATCATAACTTAACTGCTAATCAAATCTACAATACCGATGAAACGCGACTGCCTTGCCGTTGTTTACCTAATTAAACTTTGATAGGTAAAGATGTAGTAAAGGTAGCGATGGTATGAAGGTCCCCCGGAGGTAATCTGGGTTTGGCAAGTACGTAATAAACAGCAAGGCGCATTCTGTTGGTGAATGCATCCGGTGCTACTGCTAGTCCGTAGTTTCTCCTGTAGAGCGCCGAGTCAGTAGCTAGTTTTACCAGCCTGCAGCGAGGTCATTTTCTTTTCACCGCTGTCAAAAACTTTCAGAGGTAGGCATTTGTGGCATTATTACTGTAATTATGCCTGTGAAAGTGATCTTTATGATATTTTTGTTCTATTGCACATGTATCAAAGATTATGTTGTAATTTATGGTTAATGTTAAAGTTTTTTTCACACAATTTGTATTATCAGCCCCCAAAACAAAAGGGGTCCAAATTATAATCACTACAGAGCTTCTGTTCAATTTTATGTTGCAGATGCCCCGTAGGAGGAAACGAAAAAGAAAAACTTGGGATAAACAAGACATGGTAAGAGTATTACAGGCGCTATCAGAGAAAACAATGGGCCTAACAAAGGCAGCAAAATCGTCTTCTGTACATAGACCTATTGAAAAAAAATTTAGTCGAAAAATCGGGAGGAAGCCAATTTTGTTTGCTAATACGGAAGACGAACTTGTTAAATATTTAATTGAAATGGAATCTAAATTATATGACCTTACAAAAGACGACGTGCAGAGTTTATATTACAATTTATACAAGAAAAATGGAATCTCAGGTTCATTCAGCAGTGAAGTTGCAGGATGTGCACGGTTCACCAATTCATGAACCACCACACAAGTGTTCTGTCTGTTCTAAAACCTTCAGCAACTTCACTTTCTTGTGCTAATGGTTCACTAAGAAAGCTGTAAACAAATTTTTCAACATTCTGGAGCCTGAGCTTGATGAACATTAAGTACCCACCAGATCATATTTTCAGTGTGGGTGGAATAGAGATATCCATCGTGCAAAGCAAGGTTCTTCGAGTGATTGGTCTTAGAGGCAAACGGCAGGTTAGAGCTTTAAGTGCTGCTGAGAGAGTGACTCTCATTATTATTTTATGTTGTTTGAATGCTGTAGGAACACTTATTCCACCACTGATGATTTTCCAAGCATAAACATTGTAGAGATTTTAACAGAAGATGTCTTACCCAGTGTCATTGGAATATGCCATCTTTCTGATTTTATTCAAGGAAATCTAATTAGAGGCTGGTTTAGACACGTAATTAAGAAGACTAAGCCCACTGCAGAAGATCCTATCCTCCTAATTCTTGGTGTGTATAACACATATCCAAAAAATATTGAGATGGTTGTTATTGATTGGAATAATCGCATTACCGTCATAAGCCTCCCCCTCATACAACCCATAAAATGCAACCCTTGGACAAGACATCTATTGGCTCAATGAAATACAAGTACAGGGAAAATATTCGACAATGGATGTGCAATAATGACAGAAACCTTGGACCATGTGGCATTTCGGAACTATTTGACAAGGCTTACCTAATGTCTCAGACTGATTTAATTGCTGCCAATAATTCACAGCGTCAGGAATTTACTCTTAAACTGACTGGTTTTTGGTGAAGCCAGTTTTTCTTCCTCTGGGGGCAACATGTCATAGTTAGGTCTGTGAAGTCTCCAACATCAGTAGAATGCTTTCTCTAAAGGATAAATTGCTATTGATTCTTCTGAAGAGGTGAAATCTAAAAATTCTGTTGGGAACTCAAATAATTCCAACCACAATATTTTGCCATGTTCTTGGGATATAGGAGAAGCTGGTCCCTCCAGACTTTGCACATCAGTGAAACCTAAAGTAGCTCTTTCACCAGGAGACATTTGGCTCATTTCAAAGCCTAAACAAAAAAATGACATACAAAGACCCTAAGTTTATAAAAGTTACTTTAATATCATCATCCCCATGTAAAGTTGTGCTATTTAATGCAGAACAGAGGAGAGCAGAGAAAGAATTAAAAGGAAATTCAAAGAATTTGTGAAAGTGTCGTGAAAGAATCAAGGAAGGACCTTGTAAGAGAAAGAAAGTCACCATACCAAATGGAGAACAAGAAATCAACAGTAATAATAGTAGTAATAATAATAATAGTGCTAATAATAGATTCTCGAGAAGTTTACAAGAGAAAATTGCTTCTATCACTAAGAGATTTTGATGGCGAGTCATGTTATTCAGACTTAGATTCGGGTGAGTCCGATCCTAAAGCTGCATTTGATGTTAGCAAGCCTATCAGTGATGACACTGCTTGCCTAGGTGTGATATGATGTATACAGAAGATGGCGTTGGTGAACTGTGGGTGTAGCGTATGCTCTCTGAAATGTCAGCTCATAGTGAGTGTGCCGGTTGTAAGACTCAATTTATGCGGTTGTAAGACTAATTTATGTGTGTGATTTGTGTAAATAGATAAAGTGTTTTTCAAAGTATTGAAGCTGTAAGGATCTTGGTAAACACGATTTTTTAAATAAATCTAAGTATGATCTCGAAGTAGAATTGTACATTGTACACTCTTATAATTATATTTGACTTAATAAATCTGTCTTTCTTGCAAATTCTGGTTTAATATTTTGAATTTATCCCATGTGGCTCAAATTACCAGCAAAATATTTTCCCAGATTGCGCAGGGCTCCATCAAACAAATTGTATTTTTTTGCCCCAACCAACATTCCTCAAAAAATGTTGTATAAATAAGTCAAAGACGTGACACAGTATGTGCACAGCAGATCCTACATAGATAGGAAAGAAATTGTGGCAATATGTATGAAAAATCAAAATTATACCACCTCTTCCTCTACGTGTTGGCTGATTATAGTCCACTTGGTACCAGCAGGTAATGCCGGTGACACCAGTGGACTTGTTGCCAGATGAGATGCTGCTAGAGATCCTGTCACGGCTGTCAGTGGACGAGTTACTGGGTGCTGCCTCTCGCGTCTGCTCCCGCTGGGAGCGGCTGTGCCTGGAGGTGGCCGTGTGGCGTCGTTCTAGTGGCGGGCTCTGCTACCACGGCACCTCCGACTGGCCCTCCCCTGCAAAGGCACCCAGGCCCACCATCTGCATACATGCCCGCGATGATGTCGGCCGTGTTCTTGGGGAGGTATTGATTACCATTATGATTTGTTATTGTAAATGTGTTAAGTGCATGCACTTCCACAGAAATTTATCCGAAATGGGGCCAAGATTCTAAAAATGCCAGTTCTTGCTCAGTTGATTCAATGAGGAGGACAAAAGTTTATTTTATGGACATCCACAGCTAAAAGACTTCGTGTTGAGTAAACAGCTCCTCTGCAGCTGTATTGTTACATTATTTAAAAAGTGTAACCAGTTTCGTAACATTAGTTACATCATTAAGTGGAGTTATGAATAGAAAGAGCCATGAAAGAATTCCAGGAAGTGACAACCTTGGTTAGAAAGAATGTCAGATCATTGCCATAATTAGCTGAATGCAATTAATCTGACGTTTGGTGATGACCAATACTTACAATTACAACATGATACTGGAGTAAAATTAATATTAAACATTTTCTCCCAATTTATAGAATTTTACTCCATTCTAAACATTGTGCCAGAGCCCACAGTAGACTAGTGTAGAAGGGGAGCTAATAGCCAGAACCTCAAAAGGAAAATAAAAAACTGTTAAGTATGGTGTGAGGGAGGAAACAAATGGGAACAGAAGAAAGGAAAACCAGAGAAAACCATATGACGTTCTACTGGATCCAGTGAGTGGAATACAGGGCAGCACCATAGCTGGCTGCAGACTAACATGGCAATGTGTGAAGGGCCCCCAGGCATGTGGCACAGTTGCAGAAGAGCTAAGATGGACTCTTGAATGTGAGAAAAATTCTAGGATTTGGGTCAATACAAGATAACAAATTCAAATATTACAATAAAACATATAAACTGGGCACTATTTAGAGGCATAAATGGCTTAGTGTGGGAAACTATAAAAATGTCAAAACTCTTTGAAAAACTTAAAGTGGAGGGACTCATAAAATATCAGACCATAAAAAGACCCAGGAGGGCAGGGCATAATAAGGTTCAAATGGCTCTAAGCACTGTGGGACTTAACATCTGAGGTCATCAGTCCCCTAGACTTAGAACTACTTAAACCTAACTAACCTAAGGACATCACACACATACTTGCCTGAGGCAGGATTCAAACCTGCGACCGTAGCGGTCGTGCAGTAGGGCATAATACATTAGATAAATGTACTACTAAAATCGTCTCATATCATAGTGTTCTATGCTATGGTAGTATTTCATGTTGTGTGGGCAAACAGCTTTTAATGTGTAAGATTGTCCCATTATATTTCATTCCCAGGAATAATGGGGAGAGATTCAGACATAGGGAAAAGAACGAATGGAGGGTGATCCTTTCAAGTCTCCAGGGGTTTACTGGATTATATGTAATGACTGCCTGAATGAATATATCAGCCAGGTGGGTAGATTTAGAGAACATTCGTCTGGCTTGGGTTCTAACTCAGATTTGAGATCTCTCTTTTCTGAGACAGGTAACTCTGCTACTAGACATTTTGTCCAGCCTCTTGATGTTGCGTAGGCAACGTAAGGGCAGTGTACTTAATGGTCTAGAAGAGCTAAAGATTTACCATGCCTAAAAACAATTTTCTAGCCGTACTCTCATCACCAAACTTGAGTTGTAACATAAATCGTCCTAAGCTAATTTTGATTATATAAATGAATAACCCTGCCCATTTACCTGTTTGTACATTGCACATTGCCTCATTCTCCCTCCCCTCCCATCCACCCCTTCATCATTGCATCATTGTTTTTTTTTAATGATTTGATATTTTATGGGTCCTTCTCCCCTTAGTTTTAACATTTTTAATAGTTTCCCACACTATGCCATTTATGCCCTCTAATAGTATACAGTTTATATGTTCTTTTGTGTCTGACTTTGTAACCTTGCGTTAACCCAATATCATAGTACTTTTTTCACACTCGAGAGTCTGCCACAGCTCTTCTGGACATGCGACACCTGTCTAGTGGCCCAGCGTATATTTCCGTGTTAGTTTGCGGTCAGCTGTGGTGTTGTACTGTACTCCACTTGTCAGATCCAGTTTTTCCTTTTTTCTGTTTCCCCCCCCCCTCCCCCCCCCCCCCCCCCCCCCCGTTCCTCTCATCCCACTGTACTTTAAAAGTTTATTTATATAATGTTTTAGATTCTGGCTATCAGCCCCCCTTCTACACAGGTCTGTTGTGGCCTGTGACATTGTTTTTAGAACGGAGGGAAATTCTAGATATCAGGGGAGAAAGTTTAATATCAATTGTACTACAGTATCATGCTGAAATTGTAAGTATGAGTCATTGCCATGTTTTATATTACTTGCATTCAGCCATTTTTGGAAATGTTCTGATATTCTTTTTATCCAAGGTTGTCACTTCAGGGTATTATTTCACGTTTTCTTTTTATTCAGGACTTAAGCTGATAATGTAACTAATGTTACAAAACTGATTGTGCTTTTTAAAGTAATAATACAGTTGCAGCAGTGATTCTGATAATAAACTATTCTCCAAAAATGAAATTTGACACGAGCGGCACACAACATTATATATCTCAAACAACTGATAGGTACCCTGTCATTGCTTTTTAGGTAGAGTGCATTGAAACCAAAGTGGTAAGCATATTTTGTTAGCCTATGCTGGTATGCTTTGCCTAGGCATATTCAGTGGTTTCCTGGTGCTAAGAAACATCATACCAGCTCCCTTAAGAAGGCAGCAAGCCCTCACTTGGTTTTCTGTGAGAATACAGAATAATCATTGTCTTTCCATAAAAAATATCAGTCAGTGAGGTTCTGCAATCCGATTATCAAACAGTCTTGAGAACAACCTTGAGCTTATTAGCCAGTAGCTTCAACTGTCTATCTGAATATTTAGTACTCCAGAGAGTCTTCTTGTGTGTCACAGCCAACTGTCAAAGTCCCGGGCTTCAAACTTTCCTCATGTAGCCTGATTCAAACTGAATCAAATGAGATGTAGGACAGAAAGAATAGCTC
Source organism: Schistocerca gregaria (assembly GCF_023897955.1). Lineage (NCBI taxonomy): Eukaryota > Metazoa > Arthropoda > Insecta > Orthoptera > Acrididae > Schistocerca > Schistocerca gregaria. The sequence goes on from NC_064921.1 coordinate 526,628,349, forward strand.
CCACTTTCTACAGTTGAGGATGGCAGTTTTTCACAATCTGTGAATGCAGCAAAGCTGTGCGGATGGTACCACATATTGAAGAACTACATCATTATATTATCTATTATCTGTGTGTTCTCCATTTTGTTTATGTAACTAGCTGTTTATAATTTATTTCTTTGTAACTATTAATGTACTTTTTATTATTGTGGTGCATCAAATGCTAAATAAACAAACGAAATTAGTACAAGCAAAGTACATACACTGCCCAACAAAAGTTTGGAATACTATCGTAAAATGTAGTCTACAATATTAGAGGTCACTTTGACCTAGGCACTTCATGCATTATCCAGTTAGAGCCAATGTACTGGATGATTACTACTGGCATCTTTTGTGGCTGTTTCCCAATCATTTAAAAATATCGTGCTGCAGCGGGACACAATGGGCAATCCAGTATCAACAACAGTTTCGTTCAGTTTGTGTTTGGCACTGCAATAACATGCCACATAGAAGCATACAACACTTGATAGAATCAGGATAGTGCATTTACTTTCAACTGGCCAAACAAAGCAAGATATTGTCAATCAGTTACATGTCAAAGTGGTGTGTCTAGTGTGTGGAGAAAATGCAGAGAGGTGGGTAATGTGAACAACAGGCATCATAGTGGTCATTCTTGTATGACAACACCAATGCAGGAGCTTGTCCTTCAACTGTCGGCTTGCAGGCACCCTGCATCAGTTGTCAGAAATATTGGAAATGACTTCTCCCGGGCAGCAGGGATTCGTATCTTAGACCAAACAGTGCATAGAAGATTGCATCCGGGTGGTCTTCATTCCAGAAGATTGATTAGAAGTTTTGCACCAAACTGACACAACTGGAGGACCAGTGCTCTTGCACATCAATATTCGACGATTGCAGAATGTTTGCTGATGAGACCAGGATCAGTTTGCAACCAAACACTAGATGTATTTGGAGAGATGCTAGACAACACCAGGGATGCTGATACATTCACTAAGTCCATCCATTTGCAGGTGGAAGTGTAAAGTTCTGGGTGGCAATAATGGTGGGACTGCGGATCCCTCTAATTCCAATCTATAGCAATTTGACTGGTCTCTGATAGCGCCAAGAGGTCCTACAAATGATAGCAAGGCACTACAGATGTGAAGTCAGTGACTACTTCATCCTAGTTGTTGACAATGCACGCACCATGCTCTATAGTGCGTTTAAAATAAGTTGCGACTTTTGACAGTTCAGTATGGAGTGAGTGGAGGGTTGCATAGTTGCCAGTGTGTGCTAGGCACATCAGCACGTGATCACAGTATAATGCCAGGCATACTTGGTGCGGAACCTGTTAGGCTCGCTTGACTGCGTGAACAGTAAGTTGTGCAAGCCGGTCAGGGAGGAGAGAATTAGTGTTTAACATCCATTGACAACGATGCCATTAGAGATGGAGCACATGGTCAGATTAGGGAAGGATGGAGAAGGAAAGTGGCCATGCCCTCTTGAAGTAACCATCCCGGCGTTTGCCTTAAATGATATAGAGAAAGCACAGAAAACCTAAATCAGGATGGCTGAACATGGGTTTGAACCTTTTTCCTCCCGGATGTAAGTCCAGTGTGCTAACCACAGTGCTGCCCTGCTGCAAGCTAGCAAATCTGCGGTCTTAGTTAAATGATTTTGAAGAAACTATTCGGTAATAATCTATCATTCCCACACATCTTATAGTTTAATTCATCAGTTTCATAATGCATGGCCTATCATTTTATTAGTGTCATAGTTATTCCCGACATTTTGATAGTAAGTAAACTACTTAGTTTGCAATGAAAAATAGGTATCACTATGAATTTGTGTTTGTTGCAGGTTAGGTTAAATTTTGCTACATATTAAATGGAGATGATAAATTGAATTACTTTTTAAAGTTGGAAGGACATTGCTGTCTGTTTTCCAATATTGAGAAAATGGAATGTATGTAAAGTGCTGCATGATGAACTCGTATGTCTGTGAAAAGACTAGAATGAAAGATTCAAAAATTTCTCGTATCTCCTAAACAGTTTGAGATATGGAAACAAGATTTTGGCAAATGATACTGTCCAAAGGTGAGAGTGTTTTGCCATATGTGAAACTTCCATATCTACCACGGTATTCAAACAACTACAGATTTTTCAGTGATGTAATTTAATTATTGAAGGCCATCAATAGCTGGTGAAACAAGAACTGCTGTGGGTTTTTTAATAATATATGTGAAGAAGTTATAAGTTAGTTTTTGTATTGCGAATGGGCTGTTCTATAAACTATTGACCTGACCTGCACTCAGTTGTTAGTTTAATAATACACTATTTCAGGAATCTGTTGCAATTTCAACTGCATTAGAATATTAGTGAGGTGAATATTTATAAACTCTGTTGTGTTTTGATGAAAGAAGCAGAAGTATTCTTCAAAACACATTACAGTCGTTCATGAATCAGTGTCTCATCAACTACCTTCTTCGTATGGCTGACAACTTAAGCCTAGTCCTTTTGTGTAACCTTTGTTGTGGCTTCTTTTGTCAGGATTTCAACCTAAGTGAACGTAAGTTTCTTGTTGTTTTTTGCCACTTTATTTTTTACCTACTCTGTGAGGAGCATGATATGGAGGAAACCTGATTAAGCTATTCCCTTTACAATTACCCAGTTCGTTGACCTGGTAGTGTGAAGTTTTTACATGTATTACACTACAAGTTCCATTAACTTCGTCTTACACATGCTTCAACTTTACCTCAAGGAACATTTCTTCATAGCCAGAGTAAAATACCCACTTTCCTTGACTGCATTGTTGGAGCTTTATACATCACAACAGAGTGGTGTGGCGCTGTGTCCATTACTATTCTCAAAATCTGTGGAATGTTTTGCAGCAGAATGTTATCTTCCTAGCTGATGAATGTGTTCATGGATGATGCTTTTATTGCAAATTTTGTATTCAGATGTACTGCACATTTGTTTCTAATGCAATGGCAACACAATGGCATGTTCACAATATCTGACAACTACAGAACACTTCAGTGACAGAAAATACGACTTTGTAATGAGATCTGATGCATCTAATATGTGACACCATGTGGGACTCTTTGTTCATGGTTTGTCGACAGGGGAACTTTACCAGCCGAACCGCTGGCGGTTGTGAAAGGGGAAAGTTGGCTCTCCATTGGTATTACCTGGGCAGTGGTGTCGTGTACCCTACCGGTCAGCCAAATGTGAAAAGTCACAACTACTTGTAAACGTACTATAGTAGTGTCTAAGTTTTTCAGAGATTCAACATCAACTGACTGCATTGGGCAGTAAAGTCTCCAGACAAGAATGCAGTTGAGAATGGAACCTGTTCAAGGTGGCCATTGCACAACATCCAAATCGACCTGACAATTTTCAGGATGCCACTGAAGCTCCCATTGAGGAGTGGAACCTCATACCCCAAGATAAAGTTGATGGTCTCACACAGAGTGTGCCTCACAGAGTGGAAGTACTCATCTGTGTGTGGGGAGGACATACTCACTACTAAAGACTGATAATCTTCATCATGAGATGAAGACTTTCACTGTTTTTGTTTACAAGCTATACACTTAGGAGAGAGTCTGCTTTGTATTTTAATGATTTTTTGTAAATAATAAAAATTGTTCTTGTTTTTGGAAGAAATGATGTTTATTCTGTTAATAAGGTATTGCCACCATTTTGTTTTAGTGATCTAATATTGAAAACTTCTTATGATTAAATCCAGAGTATTCAGTTTGAAAAAATAAAATAAAAAATCAGGACAATTGAGAAAATCCTTTTCCATATATATCTTTTGTTTCCTTTGGTGCTTATTAAGTGTATAGATTGAATTAAATTGAGATAGATTACAACGCAATCTCACCCTCTTCTCAGCTAGTCTTTCCTTTCATGTCCTCCGACTCTTATAAATGCAGTCTGATATCTGTATGTGTTATGAGTAATCTTTCCTCCCAGTATTTTATCCTTCTATCTTGAAATTTCCGAAGAGAGTATTCCAGTCAATGTTATCAAAAGTTTTCTCAGAATTCACAAACATTAGAAACGTAGATTTGCCTTTGTTTAACATATTTCCTAAGATAAGTCATAGTGTCAATATTTGCATATGCATTCCCAAATTTCTCTGGAACCAAAACTAATCTTTCCCATGTTGACTTCTTAATATATTTTCTATTCTTCTGTAAATAATGCATATAAGTATTTTGCAACTATGACTTGTTAGCTGCTGGTTCAGTGGTGTTCACACCTATCAGCATCTTCCTTCTTTTCTCCTTGAATTCTGGGGATATTGTGCCTGTTCACATAACTTCCATACAAGGTGGAATAATTTTCTCATAGATGGCTATTCCAAGAATCTCAGAAATTCTGAGGGGCATTGGTTCCCACTTACACATTGTTCTCACAGTAACATATCTTCCATCTCATCTGAATTGACTCCTTATTCCCTTTCTGTAATACTGTTTTGAAGTTCATTTTCGTTGCACTGCCCTTTTGTATATTTCTTTCACCATCCAGCTTCACCTCCCTTGCTTAGTTGTGGCTAGCTATCAGAGCTCCTGTAGATAAGATGGTTCGACAAATTTACATTTGTCCCCTAGCCGTCCCTGCTTAGCCGTTTCACACTTTCTGTCAGTCTCATTTTTAGAGGTCTATATTCCCTTTTGCCTGAGGTATATATTTCCTTTTGCCTGCTTTATTTGCTGCATTTATGTGTTTTCCCCTTTAGTGTGTGTGTGTGTGTGTGTGTTTACTGCTGACAAAGACCTTAATGGCCGGAAGCTTTAATTGTGTAAATCTCTTAGTACCATTAAGTTCTGAAGCTAAATTTGAAGAAATGTTGTCGTTCCTCCAGATTACTTATATTTACTATGAAGTGGTTTGTTTCTTTTTAACATTTCGTTCCATGTTATCTTCTCGAATGATAACGTCTGCAATTTGCGATTGGACAAAAGGAATTAGCTTATCCTGTTATTCAACACTCTCCTTCAGGGTGTGCAATCTCTGATTTACAACATCGAATGTAACATTGCATATGCTTCGAAATGATTCAAATTTGTTGACAAGTTCCATTTCTACATTATTACATTTATCTTCAATGTCAAATTCTAATTTTTTAGCTGAATCTTGAAGATGCTCATCATGTCTCTGGTTAAATTCAGCAAATAGTTGATTAACATGAGTATTCAAAGAACTAGTGAGTTCACTCTTGGGTAAATCTAACTTCAGATTTTCTGCCTTACTACTTAAAGAGTCAAATTCAGTCTTTAATAAAACTATATTTACTGCTTGACTGTTCAAGGTTTCACTTTGATTACTTAAAATTTCACTCTGGTCATATAATTTCCCACTTAGAATGGCTGAATGAGCCTTCTGGTCATCTAACTTAGCATGTAATCTAGAATGTTCTGAGCCTATCTCTTTTTTAAAGCAGCAATTTGGTCGTTTACAGCTGCTGAATCTGCTCACTGGGCTTTAATTAAATTCACTAATCCAGGCAAGTCTGGCATTTCCCTAGTCACTTTAATAGTCACTGGTTTTGCTAGTTGCTGTCCTTGATCCATATTCTTTTTACTCTTAGCTCTGGTGATCATTAAAAAAATCACCTCTGAAGGTAATAACTATACTAACAGTTTAACCTTAACAGTTCCCTCAAAATTCCCATTTTCTTCCTGTCCTGTCGCTTGGGTCACCATGTTCTAACGTTTTTCGGATGACAAGAGACAGTGTGGTATTGGATTGTGAGACTCACACATCTCTCAAATCAGTTAACTTGGACGTTGTGTGTAGCCAATCCTCTTCTCTGGGTAATCAGCTATGTTGATCTCCCAAAAGCTTCTTCTCCAAAGACTATAGCTGATTAAAGGAATTTATTAAACTACTTCTCTATCCTTGAAATAATTTGGGTACTCGTAGAATACGTTTCAGTTCAATCACATTATATTTTCAACTTCCACAGACAACAACTTCTTCAAGCTAACTTAGTCCTTAAATATTAGACTCATTTACATATATTCAGATATCATTGGTTTGATAACCAAATAATTTATGAACATCATACATGTGTCTTGCTTTGTTCGCAGCTGAGACATGAACTAAGTTAAAAGTCTCTAGTCTCAAGCGAGTCCAATACGTGAATCAACATAGAAATCTATATTCAGTTGTTCATTAGTCTTTTTACAATAACACAGACATTAAAGAGCACAGAATACTACATAAACTTTTCTTGTTCTTCTCTAGCCATACACGGAAACTCTGTGGACCATACAGCAGGTACTTGTCTGCCGCCATTCGGCCACCAGGTCCATCTTTTTCTCATAACTGTTTTCTGACCTGCACATACAAACAGGTGATGCACAGCAGGTCATATTCGTTTTTCCCACTCACCTCTAAAATATCGGCTGTTCGAAACAGTGGAAGACTGAGTGGTTCTAGAATTTACTCCAAAATTCTCAAAGCATTACACATTGCCCTCTTGAGGTTAAAAGTATTATTCATTGTCTCTTTTTGACATTTTAAAGTATCATCTCAGCTTTAACTTCTGTTGTGAAAAATCTTGTATGTTTGTAGTTTTGCTGAACTGTTTAACACTGTTGCTGATTTGTACATCTACCTCTTCACACATATTTGGTACACCATTGTGAAGTGCATGCCAGAGTGTTTTTAGCATGATAGGATTTCCTCTCATTCTAATCATATATGGAACATTGGAAGGCTGACTGCTTAAACACCTCTGTAGGTGCTGTAATCATTCTAAGTTTGTTTTCATGATTTCTATAAGAGTGATACATGGGGAAGAAGGTCTCTACAATCTTCACTTAATATTGATTCTTAAACTTTTATAAGTTGGTTTCCATGGGATCATTTGTGTGTGCGACTCTTCAAGAATCTACCAGCTAAGGGTATCCAAATTTTTAATGCTCCCCTTTGGCTCAGACAAATCTGTGGCCACTGGTGCCACCCATCTTTCTATATGTTAAATATTCCCTCTTAGTCCTATTTGGTAGGATCCCACACACTTCAGCAATATTCTAAGATGGGGCACACAAGTGATCTGTTGACAGTGTCCTTTGTATATTGAGTGCATTTTCCCACTACCCTGACAATTGAGCCTGTGTAATCATTCAATTGCATATCCATTCAAACTGTTATAACAACATTTTTATACGAATTGAATGATCCAAATTGAGACTCATTGATAGTGTAACTCATAGGAGAATACTTTGCTGTGCTTCGTCAAGTGCATTTAAAGCAAGTTGCCATATTTGGAATATTATCAAGATCTGATATTATTTGTGCAGCTTTCTTCAGACAATACTTCATTACAGATAACTGCATTATCTGTGATAACTCTGAGGTTACTACTAATATTGTCTGCAAGATCATTGCTCCACAACAAGAACAGTACAGATCCCAGTATAGTTTCCTGGCTCACATCTAATGTTGTTTCTGCTTTTCTTGGTGACTCTGCATCCAAGATAACATGCTGCATCCTCCCTACCAAGAAATTATCAGTCATCTCATAAATTTTGTTTGAGTGACCAAATGATCATAGTTCTATTAGTAAATCCTTTTCAGAAGTCAAGAAATACTACACCTGCATTATTAGCTTGATCCTTGGCTTTCAGGATGCCATATGAGAAACAAGATGTACAATAAAATATTGGACAAGTAAATTTATATCTATATCTATATGGATTCTCTGCAAATCAGATTTTAAGTGCCTGCCAGAGGGTTCATCGAACCAATTTCACAATTCTCTATTATTCCAATCTCATATAGCGTGCGGAAAAAATGAACACCTATATCTTTCCGTGCCAGCTCTGATTTCCCTTATTTTATTATGGTGGTTGTTTCTCCCTGCATAGGTCGGCATCACCAAAATATTTTCGCATTTGGAGTGGAAAGTTGGTTATTGAACTTTCATGAGAAGATTCTGCCGTAACGAAATCGCTTTTCTTTTAATGATGTCCACCCCAAATCCTGTATCACTTCAGTGACACTCTCTCCCCTCTTCCCGATAATACAAAACATGCTGCCCTTCTTTGAACTTTTTCGATGTACTTCGTGAGTGCTATCTGGTAAGGATCCCACACCAACAGCAAGAGTAGTTTAGGCAGTTCCTTTAGTAGCTCTGTTACATTTTCTAAGTGTCCTGCCAATAAAATGCAGTCTTTGGTTAGTCTTCCACATGACATTTTCTATGTATTCCTTCCAGTTTAAGTTGTTCGTAATTGTAATTCCTAGTTATTTAGTTGAATTTACGGCCTTTAGATTTGACTGATTTATCATGTAACCAAAGTTGAACAGATTCCTTGCAGCACTCATGTGGATGACCTCACAATATTCGTTATTTAGGGTCAATTGCCAATTTTCACACCATACAGATATCTTTTCTAAATCATTTTCCAATTTGTTTTGATTTGCTGATGACTTTAGTAGCCGATAAGTGACAATGTCGTCTGCAAACAACCTAAGATGGCTGCTCAGATTGTCTCCCTAATCGTTTATCTATATAAGGAATAGCAAATGGCCTATACTACTATCTTGGGGAGTGTGTAATGGAATGAGTAACCTAATGTGAACAAATTTACTACCCTTAATTTTAGGTTCTCTGTCATCCGTGAGTGTCTGTGCTCTAAACTTTGGTGCCGAAAACTTTAGTGTGAAATATGAGGAATTGTTATAAAATAGCTGTCTGTTGCTGTAAAACATTTTATTTCAAAAACATACATATTTAGTCACTGTCACCCTCAATAAGCTCCCCTTGTCTATCACTACAAAACTCCATGCATATTTTCCATTGATGGAAACAGTGCTTGAAGTCTTCCTCTGTGAGCTTCTTGATGTCATGTGCCACTTTTTCTTTCACCACTTCAATAGACTCCAGTCTTGTCCCTTTTAATGCAAATTTGACCTTGGGGAATAGAAATAAGTCATATGATGCTAGGTCAGGCAATAAGGTGGATGGTTTAACACTGGGATGCTGTACTTCCTTAGAAACCTCTTAACAGACAATGCAATATGAGCTGGAGCATTGTCTTGATGCAGAACCCCTGACTTGTTCTTCCACAGTTTGGTTCACTTTTTCTTATTTTCTCATGGAGCTGAGCAAGAACCTCAAGGTAGTAATGTTGGTTAATGATTTGACCTTCAATAACCCAGTGAAGATACCCTATTCCATGAATATAGGAAAAAGAATCTTCATCACTTTGACTCTTGATTAGCTGATTTAAGCATTTTTCAATCTCAGTTAAGTTGGACCCTTTGTGTGCATTAATTGGCACTTGGTTTCTGGATCATAAGTGAAAAACATAGATTCACTACATTTTATTGCCCTTTTCAAGTAGTTAGAATCATTATCAATGGTATTCAAAGTGTCAGTACAGACATTTTCACAAGCTTCTTTTTGTTCAGTCATGACAATTTTTGGCACCAGTTTTGTACACACTTTTCTCACATTAAATTGCCTATGTAAAATTTGCCGTAAGTATTCCTTGTCATTTCCTACAGCTTCACCAATTGGTTGAATAGTCAGCCGACAGTCAGATCAAATCAGATTACACACCTTTTCAATATTTGCATAAGTTTTTTATACTGAAGCTTGTCAGGGGAATGACTCATCTTCAATATCTTGTTGACCATTTTGGAAATGCTTGAACTGCTCAGAAAATCATGTACAAGATAAACAGTCTTCACCATACACTTCTTTTAGTAAAAGATAGATTGCAGTAGCACTTTTTCAAAGTTTCACGTGAAACTGTATGACAATTTATTGCTTTATTATTACGCTTGTCATTCTTCTGACAGAACAGAATAACAACTCTTACACATGCAGAGACCATGCACACGTGATTTGTCTACAGACACCAGAGAAGGTGAATTTGACTGAGAAGGCTTCAGGCTTTAGGTTATTGGTCATTCATCTTTGGTGCATGTGTACCTAATCTGTGACAGCATCAGTCCCATTATTTTATAGCTACACCTCATATGTAAAACAGGATTTCATTTATAACATCTGTCTGTGAAAGTCCTACTCTTCTGCCTGAATTTTTTTGTGTAGCTGTATGATAATTAGAGTTGTGCCTGCACATTGTACCCTTTAGGCTCAAAAACTGGAATTATGTTATTAATATTTAAAATGTGGCAACAATGAGTTGTAATGGTGACTGGTTTTCACTATGTAGACTTGCGTGCTTGTGCTTCTACCAGTATACAATTGTTGCATTTATTTATTAGCTTTCCATAACCATTAATGTTCAGAATTTGGTTCAAAATCTTTTGGGTGCTATCTGCTGTCAGAAGTGTTGCAATTTTTTACCGATATTTCTTTTCTCTTTTTCTCCTTCTGTTAATTTCTCTACACATGCAATCTTATAATAGTAGTGAATGCTAGCTATGTATTCATTTTAGGTTTGGCTGCGTCGTGGATGTGTTGCTTTGAGAAGACTTATGCTACACATGTGCAGACTAGGTGATGCAGGGCGTCTGCTTCAAATGACTGCCAAGGCTTTTCCAAGTATACAAGAACTCAGCTTACAAGAATGCACACCACTCAGCATACCTGACTACTGTTTACTTGCTGGCTTTACTGAACTACAGGCCCTCAACTTGTCACGTTGTAAGGTTGGTTGTAAAGCATTTATTTTTTTAATATTTTATGTATGAATGCTTTTAGTGAAGCAAAATGGTAATGGTAGTGTAAAATGTACTGTCTGTTTTTCTGGGATAGCATTTACATTATGGTCTGTCCTTGGCCAAATTCGACTAAAAATGTGAACAAGCACAGAAATGTTATGATTACTTATTACTGCTAATACTTACTTGAGTGCAAAAACTGGGGAAAATACTCCTATACCTCAGAAACATCAATACATTATCCTCTCTGAGGCCCCTTGGTGAAGTCAGTATAATAAATAATCAAGTTAAAATACTTAATAACAAATAACTTTTCCATTTCAGTTTTCAGTTCAGTTCATTTTCTTGTACTTGTTTTTACATGATTCCTAAAAATCAATGTTCAGTCAACATTCCTTGTGGATATGGCATCACAGTAGCTTTATGAATAAAGCTTGGCAGTCTCCATGAGCAATATATCACCAATAAGAAAAATGTTTTCATGCATGAGCAGCTTAAAAGGATTTTGTGTGCTGTTTTATAAGAAATAAGAAAGTGAGTCACTTTTTACAACATTATGTTCCAAAAAAGAATTTAGTATCTTGAGATGGGTGTAGGGTCTCCAGTATCATCAGTATTTTAAGACTAAGAACTTGCCTAGATCTGTTTTTGGTAATTATAAGAGCAACATGTATAAAAAGTCGTATAATTTATGTGTTGTTAATTGAAAAGTGAATCACTATAAACACAAATCCGCAGCTCATGGTCTAGAGGCTAGCATTGCTGTTTCTGGCCCATGGGGTCTCAGATTCAATTCCTGGCTGGGTCGGGGATTTTCTCCGGACGGGGACTGGGTATTTATGTTGTCCTCATCATTTCATCATCATCATTCAGGAAAATGGTGGGACTGGACAGTGTAAAGATTGACAATTTGTTCAGGTCCTAATAATTGTGTCATTGAGCATACCACAAACCAAACATTGTCATCATACAAGCTCGACATAAATTGTTCTGATACCGTGCACCGCGGAATTTGAATCCACGCCAGACGTCATGAATGTCGAAGACCCATAGAGGTCTCTACACCATCGCGCCGGAAGCTGTGGCGGCGCTCGCCTCCTGGCCCGCTTTTAGTGTGGGGGCGCCACAGTGGAACACGTGGTCCTAGCAGTGCACCCGAGAGCGTACTTAAGCGCCGGCCACTAGCTCAGCCAGTCAGTCTAATCTCGCTTACGTCAGTTTACACCTCGCTTGCGATAGACTGATTTCTTCCTGGTTTGTGTACGAGTTTGTTTCCTTGTGACTCTGTTGTTCGGTCTTGTCGTATTCGTTCTGTCCTACGTTTGTCGTGTCCTTCCTTTTCGTTGTGTTATTGTTCGCGGGTCTCTCTGCAGGTCCCACCGCACCTTCGGTCAGTGCTATCCTGCGACCGTCCTGGTTGCAGTTACAACAATTGTAATTAATGTAATCAGTATGAACAGAATCATCAGTTTTTATTTAGAAGTTAGAATTTTCTGCAATATTTGGTGGGTGTGTAGTCTGCCTCAAATTTGATCAGGGTTTGCAAAGGAATTATGAGAAAATTGGAAAACAATTTTATTTTGAAGTAGTAGATGTATCTCATAACATTACATTTGGAATAACCAAGTAGGCAAACCGCAACAGCTGAGGAATGTGAGGCAAGTATTTTAAAAGAAATTATATTATTCTGTGTGAATAGGGCACATAGAGAGATATTCATTGCCCAACTTTTCACTCTTTAAATGAGATCATACATACAATACAATGCATAATGGAGGAATATTGTAATTCATCTTCATTTTATATGTCCTCAATAAAGTAAAATGACATGGGAAGCTGTTTTATATACACTTCCTTCTTTCCATAGTTTCTCCTCAGGTACACAAACACATTAATAATACACAAAATAGAATAAACCAGAATAAAGTACTGTTTGTCTGAGGATTACGGTGTGTCAATGCTTACTTGTGACTGCCACTTATGGGTCATGGGAAACAGAACTATTTACTGAAAACAAATAATGATAACTTTTTACTGTCTTTCATCCTTCAGAAAGAATGAAAACCTTAACATATTTTATACAAATTATTTTAAAAGTATCTGTTAGTTATAGCCAAATTATTATTTGTCACAGGGCGTGGGTGAAGAGGCTATATGTACAATAGCCAGCAGATGTACGCAGTTAAGGGAGCTCCGACTTGACTGGGCAGATGGCTTAAGGGATGATGACGTCAAATTTATTGTACAAAAACTTGGCCACCAGTTACAAGTGCTTACTCTAGGTGGCAGACTGCTGACAAATGAAGGCTACAAAGCTATTGCAGATTGCAAAAGGTTTGTTGATGTTGATTTGTATGGGATCTGATTGCAGATAAGAGTGGAAATAATATGCAAAAGGACAGTGAAATGTCACAATTAGAAATATATACAGCAGATTCTTTATAAACCATATATTACATGTTCAGAAGTTTTTAGAGATTGTTTCTTAAATTCATCACATGAAGAAGTGGTACTGTGCCATTTTTAATGCATGATGAAAAAATATACCTTCATTGATTATTTTCTTTATACTTGTCCGTAAATACAGTTTGGAATGATAGAAATAGAGCCTCACACAGAAAGGGTTTTACCCTGAGCATGTGTTGTGACATTTGGTTGACCTGCTGCTTGCCAGCGAAACTTCCTATTCATTGTAGAGAAATTGTGGTGTTATGTATTGACAAGACAGAGATTTTAGGCTTAATACTACTATTGCACACAATTTGTGTAACAGAAAAGGGATTATGCATCTTTGTTCTCTTTAATAAATCTCTTTTTCCAAACAACAATGCGAAGACAGCTCATTATATGAGAAGTTTGAACATCAGACAGGCAATTGAAGAAGTAGTGATGGTTCTTACTCATATATAAACTTTCTGTGTTGGAGTCAAATCACAGCATCAAAGGAAGGGCACAAATGTACATACATGGAGAGATAGATAAACAGGTAGAGAGAGTATGTGTGTGCTTTTGTACCAGAAGAATTTATACTAGTTTAATGAAAAATAAGAGACATTGCCTATTTTTTTATATTGTTTGCATCCAGTTGCTGCAGGTTTTGTTGGTGTGCTGTAATATTTGTTACTGACAAATTTTGACATTGGTAACAATAGTGAATGCTTGCTTTATTCTTAGCTGTCAAAAAGGCTACATACACTTGACATTTTTTTACTTGTAGAAAAAAATGGAATGCAGAATTTGCACTTACGTTCACTTTAAAAGTGTTATGAATTACAGCACCACATTGATAGTTTTTATGATACTTCTGGTGAATCAGCTTGAGTAAAGTATGAATTTTTAAGTGATGAGAGCAGTTCCACAAGGGCTGTTCAGATATTGAATGTATTGCTCTGTATACCTGAACACGCGAACAACTAATAACCACATAAAAGAGTCAAGAAAATTATTATTGCTGAATCATAATCAGAGATGTTTCTAATGATTCTGGCATATCATTAATCTCAAGCTAAACATTTTCAACATCACAATATCTCACTTGAAATTAGTTAGTTAGTTGGTTGGTTGCATGTTCCATTGATCAATCGCACAGTATGATTTTCCAAAAAGTTTGAGCTACAGAACTTATTTTGCACATCCATCACTATTTCTAGCAAACTGTATGTAGTACATGTAGTATTCTTATTACTATTGTAACTAAATGCTCTGCCTAAGCATTTTATGGAAAGTCATTGCCATTGCCATTGCCATTGCCACCGCCCATTACAGGAGGTGAATTTGATGTGTGAACTAACCAAAAAAGTGTGATATGTGTACACTGATCTGATGAAACAAATAAATGCATTAATCATTTTCTGACTTGTTGGTATTTAAAATAATCTATCAAATTATACAGCACAATATAAATTCTTAATTTGGTATTTAAACTCCAGTTGTTCCTGTGTTTTTCTGTACTTGTGCCACTTTCTTATCTGGTAATGATTCATATATGAATAAAAGTTCTGTTTTGTATCATGTTAAAATGGACTCCATCAGTAACTGGCTGAAAAAATCAGTGTGCATGATAGAGGAATGTGAAAACTGCTTTTACCATGTTGTGACTGTCTTTAACAATTAATGATTGTTTTTATGTATATCCAACATAGAGTGCCAAGCATGACATAGAAATCTATCTACAAGAATTATGAGTTTTAAACAGTAGTTACACATTGTCATTGAAAGATTTACTTGTATGTTTTATGTCACTTAAATTGTTTCATGAGACATTATATTTGCATCCAAGATTAAGTGATTTGGAGCAGCATGTAGCTAGCTAGCACTTAATGTTAGTCAAATAACCCAAAAAACAATTTCTAATACACAAACATTAGTAGAACAAAATGCAGTTTGTTTGATTTTCAGCTTCAAACATATAATTAAGATCAACAAAATCATTTTATGTGTAGATGTGGAAGCCTTCCACAAACAAACAATTTTGGGTTCAACTTTGTATATGATAGTCATCTAACCTGGTACAATTTCCAACAAAATGGCCTGTGGTCTACACTTGCTTTAGATACACATTGCTTTAGCCTATAGTTTCTATGAGAGTATTATGTTCCATGTGCAACCTGACAGTATGTATCTAGGAGTCTCTGTATTCAGTAGATCCATTTGCTTAATGTCTTGGTGCTGGAAGTGCACTGCTAATGGAAAAAGACATCTCAAAAGATTAAGTCATTTTGCTATCTGGTCAAGAAAATTGTGGTATTATAAAATGTTGACAGTATGCCTATCCTATTCCATTTATGCCAACACACATGGAAGTAGAAAGTTGCTGAGTGCTGAGAGACAGATAGTTTGGAGGACTTTATAGTGCCAGTCTCTCTCATTATAGTGTTCAGCAGCACTTCAATTTATTGCTGTCAGCACTGTACAGTAAAATAGTATTCTGTCACACTATACACCAGCCCTAATGATACATCACGTAGGTCCTGTGCATTGTTTCCCATATCTCATCTATGGGCCTTTTAAAGATGTCCACCCTCATCTTTACTTTCCCTATATGACTAATTGATAGTTGGCAATATACCAGCGTCTGCATCAGGTCATGCCTGAATATTTTGAGCATTACATGTATCTGACTCTCCAATACAGGTTGGACTAGTTATAGTATTGATAAAATGATGTGAAAAATGGAAACAAGCGGCTTCTATGTTTGACAGATATGATCAAAGGAATGATGTGATTTGGGCAAGCATTACTGCTAATTTGCTTTCAAATTTTTTGACTTTACTTCTCTGAAAAGTGATGGCCGTATTGCCAGTAAACTGGAATTTCATGTACTTCATGTGACTGTGTTCAACAGATGGACAGTTTTACTGTTTTGTTGGTATCAACGCTACTGGGCTGCATAGAAAAAGAGTATCCCATCACACTGTACACCAGCTCTATTGGTGCATGTTGTATGATTTTTTTTTTTTCCTTTCTCGGAACTGCGAAGTAGCATGAAGACATGGTAAAAAGGCAAACAGTTATTTCTCTGCAAATTGCTCATTGTGTTTGCAACAGTGTTAAAAAGAGATTGTCAACTCTGCAGTTTTCCAACATTTTGTTTATTGCTCTTGCAATGAATCACACTGAATGGGTCAGTGTACCACGTGTCCTCTTTGCTTTCAGATTTACATCATGTGCCAAGTTGTGTTGACACTACTTATGACTCTCATGGGATCTGCTATAATGTCACATAATATTCATTTTTTCCTGTAGTATGTAAAACTTATTCCTCCTGTCTATTCATAACGTAACTTCCCCCTTTAGGGTGCCTAGCAAGTTTAACTGCACCAACAGCTTGAATTATGCTGGAATTGAGCAACAATGTTAGACATTTACAGTCCCAGTTAGGAAGGAATCTAACACATAACCCTATAGGTATTAAGAATTTGGTTCCTGTGTGAACAATATTCAGGAAGATCTTATAGGAGGTAGCCCCCCCCCCCCCCCCCCCCCCCCCCCCGTCATGTCCTGGGGTAATAAAACAAAAAAGATGTTAAAGTGCTCCCTGTTTGCTGCAGCTGATCTGCTCTTCCATTAGATGCATCTTTCAGAGCCAAGACTTAAAGGACATGGATGGACTAGGAGTAGTGAAAGTGTTACAGTCCCTGCATTAGTGAGCTGTGGTTTTGATGTAACCTGGCACCACTGGACCATACCTTACCAGGTAACACATGGAATATGATCCACTGATAGGAATTGTAGGCCAGTGCATTGTGCAGCTGTCAATAGATATTTCAGTTGTGAGGTGAAGTGACTGGGATGTGGAGGTCAGTGATGTAAGTATGAACCTATGTCACTGTTCACTTATACCGATTATATTACTGTTAACAAGATTCACAGTTCTAATAGTATACCTCTAACATAGTTTTTATCCTCAAACATTGTATTTCTTGTTGGAAGCTGTAGAACACAACATACTTTTGATTTTAATCACTAGTTTGTTTATTTTCCAGATAACCTGAACATGCATTGTTTAGAAATGATGATTCCTACATACCCATCTACCCTGTTTTCCATATAAAGCAACCATATATTTAAAAATATGGAAGATCTTTGGCAGCCACATTGCAAGTAGATATTTATCCTCATGAGATTCATTCATCATGTTCTGTAGATTTCATCTGGAAGCAGAAGCTTTAGGGATTTGGGAATGAGTCAAGGATAATAGATTAATTTCACACTGTTCTTTTCTGTGTATCCTTTATCTAATGTATCTTGTGTTCAAGGAGGGACCATTAACCATATTCTTCATACACATTGTTATGTATAATTTAATTACAGGAAGTAAAATGCAATTGTGTTAAATCAAATTTTGGTTGAATTGTTTTCTTCCTTATTTTAATTTTCAGTATTTGCCCATACAAGAGTGGATTGTGAGTTAACCTTTTTCAGTATCACAACAATTTACACCACTCTTTAGACCTAATTTATAATGTACTCGTATAGAATATTTTCTCAAAAGAACAAACAACTTTGCACACAGTGTGAGGTATTGAAGATATTTGAGGTGTATGTAATAATAACATTAACCCACCATTTACAATAGAGCTCTTCTCATTTGACATGTACAAACCTGTGTTCTTTGCCCACAGGTAACACCAATGTTTAGCTGGACTTCAGTAGTTTATTTTTTGCCAGTCACTGAACTTGTTCAAGATAAACAATAGCATGGTGACAAAAAGTCAGGTTTGAAATTCTTTATTAATGCTGCAGTTTACTGCTTCCTTTTAAGCACATCAGAAAGGTTCTTTGCTTATTCTTGATCCACAAGCATCAAACCTTGAGCAAGAGAAGTAGTAGTTCTGCCGAGACTGTATGTTATTAGAATAAGCTGTTTTATTCATCACTATTGTGTAATTTCAAACTAGCAGTCAAGTGTAAATGTACGTATGGTTATACATGTGCTCTAGCAGATTATTCATGTTGTCAGAGTGCTTTGTATGATCCGTGAATAGCATACATATGAGCATAAGTACATGTTCACATGAAAATGACTGTTAATTTGAAATTAGCCAATAGTAGTGAATAAAAGATCATCTTCAAATAGTATATGCCTTAGCAGGATCACAACTTATTGTAATACCAATCTGTGGTAAACACACAATAAGTATTTGCTTGGTGAATGAATGAAAGTAGTAGTTGATAAATGGTGAGAAAATTTGTTTTATTTATTTCTCTGTGATGACTGCTCTGCTTTAACAGCTAGCAAAACTGACACACAAAGAGCATAAAATATGGAGGCAGTCACAATGAAAATTCATAGCTACTTTCTCTTCCTTTTGTTCACCTTTTTTGTTGGAGCATGGGTTTTTGAGAAAAAGGAATTTCTGTTCACTTTTCCCCTCAACCTTTACCTTTTGTTATTTTTGCCTTTATTTCATAAGAAAGGACTCACATTGTTAATGGCATAGATTCACCATCTTTGATTTGTATATTGGTTCCTTTAGTGTCTGGTAAGTAGGAATTTTTAGTTTTCATTCTTGTCTTTTCTGTTATGATAAAATTCCTTAGCTATCCAGATAACAAAAATAGCTCATTTTAGGATGTAGTTGACAGTATTTGTGTCCTGTTAAGATTGCAGGAACTAGGGCTGGCACCATGTCAGGGCCTAGGAGATGCTGGTCTCGCAGAATGTTTGGTACCACTGACAAATTTGAGTGCTCTGGAACTGGCAGACCCTACACAGCTTACTCGTAATGGGCTGCTACACTTCCTCAGTTTTTCCACATACTTGGAGAATCTTACTGCTCTTAAACTGGCATGGTGTGAAGCTCTCACTGATGCTGGGTTAGAAATCATTGCAAAAAGGTATGATTTTCTGCTGACACATTATTACTTTCTTTCTCCTCCAGTTCCAGTTAGACTTTTATCTTGCCTCTTCCCTTTCAGTTTTTTCTATCTCGCATCTTCTATCATATTACTTTTCAGCTATCACTCATCATTTTATCATATATCTTCTGTATCTACCATCTTGTATCCTTTTCCTCTGCATGTTAATGTACACCTTGTCTCCTTTGTCACCAGTTCTTCTTGAATAATCATGTACTACTGTACTGATACCTCACTTCCTATGATCTACCCTCAATGGTTTCTCTATAGTAATTAAAAGTTATGACTGTGTCTTTGATTATCTCAATTTTTATGGTTATAGAATTAATGAGAAGACCAAAGTTTCTTTTAGTCTTGTTCAGGCATTATATTTACTGATATTAGATTTCTGTTGAGAGGTGAGTAGTCTTTTCATCATTTCTGTTGTTATTTATTTTGCAGCCTGGATCTTTGCACTGCTATTATCTAGTTAATATTTGTCACATGTATAATCTGTTTCTTTTATTAGCATGTTCATGTTCACATTGTCTTTGATAGGTGCCAACAATATCAGCACTGCAGTAACTTTTATCATTTGAATGAAAATTACTTACAGATACCTTATACTGTGTGAGGCTCCATATGTGAAGTTACTAGGCATCCAGATGGATAATAAAGTGAGGTGGCACTAGCACATGAATAACTTAAGCATGAAGCTCAATTCAGCTTGCTTTGTGCTTAGAAATCTCTCTTGATGTGTTGATTTGCAGATGGCATTGACAGCATATTTTGCATACCACCACTCCCAAGAACCAGCTGCAATGGAAAACTGTCCTCATCATTCAATATCATCCTGGACTGGAACAGTTGAACCATATGCTTCACAAGGATCATTGTGCCAGGAAATGAGAAACATCCTAGCTGCAATCTTCCTCACTCCTCACAAGGTGGTATTCTACCATCCACCCAGTCTAAGCAATATCCTGGTACCCATTCCCAACTCTGTGCCACATGGGTCATGTCCCTGTCGAAGACCCAGGTGCAAGACGTGTCCAAAACACCCCCCCACCACGCCCTTGTCCAGTCCTGTCACACACTTATCCTACCCATCAGAGGTGATGTGGCCACTCGAGAAAGCAGATATGTCAAATACCAGCTCTGCTGAAAGTTCTACATGGCATTTTATGTGACCATGGCTACTGTGCAGTTGTCGACTCAAATGAATGGCCACCACCAACTGTGGCCAAGAACAATGTTGACCATTCAGTGCTGGAACACATTGCTGGGTACAACATGCTTGATTTCAATGGTAATGTGTCACATTCCTACATTCTTGATTTCAGTGGTAATGTGTTGCATTCCTATCCCTCCAACATTCCAAATCTACGCACCTGTTGCCCCACTCCCAGCCATCAGCCACCTTTCCCCATCCCACCTGACACAAACCCTCACCCCTGTCAAGCTGCAGAACTCCAGTCCCAGCACAGTGTATTCAGCTGGTACAATGTAGCCTTACACACGTGTGTGTTTTCTTCTGGAAGCTACCAAAGTTTTCAATCCTGTTGGCTACTCAGTGTCTCTACTATTTAGTGACTTTACTCATTAATTATTGGGCTGGTGCATAAGTTTGTTGAGTATTTCCACATGTTTAATAAACACAAGGGATAGATAACAAAGACTTTAGTCATAAATAATAATCTCCTTCTCTATTTACAACAGTCTGTCAGAGCTGGGGTACTTTTCGGTTCTGTGGCTGTAGATATCATGTACTTTTGAGGCGAAGAACTCATTGGGCTATAATTGGAGCACATATTCATCTAGAAAGGAAGTTGTTTGAATGTTGTTGAATACAGAGTGAAAAAGCTGAAAATCTGAGGGTGCAAGATCATCTGAATAAGACTGCTGTGGAGTGACTTCTCAACCCAACTACTGTCTAGTGTTATCATTCTAGCAGAATATAGCTGGATGTTATCGTAGAGTAGCATCACTTCATGGAGAGTTCCTCATCATTGTTCTTGGAATGAATCTGCAAGGTGCCCTAGTTGTTGGCCATAAATGTCAGCAGTGATGGTTATACCTCAAAGAGGCAGTTAGTAGTACACCACACTGTCACTGTTCCACCAGATGCATAACATTATCTTTTGTGGATGTGTGCAGGTGTTTGTAAGGGGAGTTGCTGCTTTGTTTGGGCTCAACCACTACTTAGTGTTCTTTATGTTAGCATAAAGACACCATTTCTCATCACAAATAACAATAGACGACAGGAATGGTCAGAGCTGTTCACGAGCCAATTGATGACAAGCAAACAGAATGCACTTATGACCACTGCTGATTTTTGTGAGTTTAACTTAGAGCATGTGGTACCCATACACCCGATTTTTGAACCTTCCCCATAGCATGTAGAAGTCACACAATTGTGGAATGATCACAATTCATCACATTTGCCATTTCTCAAGTACAGTGACATGGATCATTGTGGATTAATGCGTTTAAATGATCTCTTCAAACCCCCAAGCTCTTCCTGTACACAGAGAGTCACTAATGTCAAAACAAGCCTCCTTAAAACAAGAAAACCATTTTCTTGTCATGCTATGTCCAATGGCATTATCTCCATACACAGTGCAAATGTTTCAGGCTGCTTCAGTGTCTGTCACCCCTCTATTGAACTCAGACAGGAGAATATGTCTGAAATCTTCTGATTTCTCCATTGGGCATGCCATTTTGTTTTGTCTGCAGCTCCACTCGTTGTTTCCATATGACAAAATGACAATGTGTAAACTCTAATAGCAAATAAAAAATGGTAATTGACAAAAAAGCCCATAGGAACCAGAATACCAGCATGCAGAACAAAAATGCTATGAAGTTATTCACCATCATAACATTAAAATACCCTAAAATACAAAGCAATCCTTTGATTTCAAGTCACCAGTAATCTGGAAGTGTGGCAACTGATGGACTACAGCCTCCATGCTTAAAAGCCAGAAAACTATTTGTTGACAGTTTTAGTATTGCTGAAGAATGACAAAAACAGTGAGGAGTGTGGTTATTAGTATGTATCAACAACTTTCCCTGTATCACAGAAAAAGCCTAAGCTTTGACTTGCACCAGAAAATATGGACTAGTTTTGACAGGACAAAAATAAACCATGTCATATGTGAGACTCATTTCATCGATGGGTAAAGGCAACTTCATTAGACTGTCAGTATGTTACCAGTGTACAGACCATACACTCATTAAAGTAGAAAGCCCTTTATGGTCATATCCTGGTTGGTGATCAGACTTCTGTGACCCGAGAAGCAACTGAATATGTAAAGTTTCTGTTTGTTTGTGACCCATGAGATTAATATCCTTTTGTTTTTATATGGACTTACATACTTTGTTTTTGATTATTCGTCATATCTTATATAGGGTAGAAGGATAAAAGCACAAATTTTTTGTTTTACTAAAAATTTCTTAAAAAACTTGCAGCAATATTATATTAGTTACACATGCAACAGCTAGATATCTTTGCAACAAATGTGCAGAAGTTTGTCATCATCCAAGTGCTATGAGAGGTGCAATAAAAGTTTTCTTAAAAAAATGATTTTGTGTACTCTTACACCCAACTGAGAAAAATAATTTATTATAAATAAATTCATGGAGAAACAAATTAAGAACTTTTTATTTTTCAGTGATTCAAAAAGTAAATATTTTATGATCGGAGAGTAAGGCTCAAGAAATGTTTATCAAGGGAAACACAGTTCTTCATCCAATGAAAAAGTTATCATGAAATGGCCAAAGTGCTGACTTCCTTTGGCATTTAAGACATTTTCTTAAGGCAGCCTTTGAAAACACAGTAGCTTTGGATGCTAGCCATATTGAACTCCCATTTCAAAAGGCTAAGAGCTTGATGCTAGAGTGGCTCTGTTAATGGCTGTGAAAGTTGATGTTCTCATTTGGTTTCTGGAAAAAATGTCTTGTGGAAGATGTGATTATATTCGAAGAGTGCCTGAGAGATAGATATGTTTTAAAACATGACCACCCTGTGAAAAAATATAGAAAAGAAAAATTAAGTTCTCTAATGTGGATGATTAGACACTTTAGATAAATAAATACCAACAAAGAATGCTAGAATACATGAGAGGAGACTACATTAGTCCAAGTACAGGCTATGGCATAAAAGTTCACAAATAGTTTCTTGATGGGATAAAAGTAACTCCTACGAACTTTTACCTTGTTATACCTGTATACTTTTACCCCATTCTGCCATTTTCTTTTTCAGAAGTCTACAGATAACACATACAGCTAAATTCATGAAGATCAAGTTGGATATTGGAATCTGATAGCTGCCAGTCCCAATACTGATATAATAACGAATATAATCAGTTATTAACAATGTAATGTAAACAGATAAATAAAAAATCTTTACAAGCTTTCGGAGTTACTTGCTCTGAAAGCTTGTAAAAGTTAAACCTTTTTGTGTGTATGTTCTCCAGCTGCTCCTTGGTGAGTAGATTTTTTTACATATCCATATCCATTTACATTACTGTTCCAATACTGAGTTTATCTAATTCGTAGATAGATTGAGGTTCACCTAATATTCAATGAAGACTATAGACAAATTTTACATAGAAAACATACAAAAGTGATTTACTGTATTTTCTCCATCCGTAAGTGTCCAAATACGACGACCTTTGAGACCAGAACTGAGGAGATGAAGTGTGCACTGCCTGGTGGGAATATGGTGAACTTCTGCTTTGGGGACCAGAAAACTTGATTTGTACGTTTGCCCTACAAGTACTTTTACCCCCACATACCGTGTGTGATCGTATATGGTTTTCAATGCTACACACTAAATAAATAAATGTTTGAGTTAATACAGTGTGAATGAATGGATTAACTGATTGTTTTTACAGTAATATCTTACTGAAATATGAACAGCGTCATGATGTAGTGTGTAAACAAGAAGATAAGACCAATTACATATCTGATATGATTGGAAATAAATGAGAAAGATGATAGAAATAGTAGTAACTTGATGAAATATGGTGATGTAAACTGAAAGATAAATAAGCATTTTCCATTAAAAAAGCAACCAAGACTGTAGTTAGAACAGGGCAGATAGAAGTAGTAAATCCTTTTTATTTTTATGGTTCTTGATTTTCTGGGGCACAGTCATAAGGAAGCTAAAATTTAATTTAGGAAGAAACAGATTTAACAGATTTTTAAGGTGAGCATTGAGTGACTAGTTATGCTATTATGCTGTTTAGTCAAGCCTACTAACAGATGGTTTTGCAATATTGTTCTACTTTGAGGTATATGGTTCAAATCTTGGTCCAAAATTAAATTTAATCACCAGCATTTGGTCAATTTCGGGAAGAGAAGTGGTGGTGTAAAATGCCTCATTGCAGATTTGAAGTCAAGGTCCTAGCTGAATTCCAAACCTCTCCATAAGATCCCAGGCAGTGAGAGCACATGTCCATGTTTATTATTTAGCTATTTAATGGTGGTGGTGGATGGTGACACTACACGTTGCAAACCCCTTGGTGCTATTCAAGATGAGTAGGTTATGTGCTGGTGCTGGATAACACCCTCTCCTTTCTCTCACTATAATCGTAATCATCTTCATCATTATAACCATCATCATCATCATCAATTATGGAAACGTGACACTATAGTATCAGTACACACATCAGAGTAATATGTCAGTTTCAAATATTTCTTCTGTAAGAAGGTAACAACTTTTCTTTTCTGTAATCATATTTAGCGGTAAGTCACAATTTTCAATGTTATCTACTACATGCATATTCTCTGCTATAATTGCAGGTGTGCAGGTCTCAGGAGATTGTCTGTAATACACTGCCCTCATATCTCAGATCGAGGTGTGTCTCGAATAATCGAGCACTGTCATCATATACAGATGATGAGTCTTATATGGAATGATGGTCTTTCAGGTGTGTATTATGTTTCAAAAATCAGTGATAAATTTATGTACTTCATGGAGTATTGTACACACTATGACATACAGTAACTTTTATTATTATTGTTGTTGTTGTTGCAATTGCCTCAAACCTACAATGGCTATTCATTTACTCTATCATTCACTCATATGAGCTTTAGCATTGTGTAGTACATAATGTAGTCGTGTTGAATGGATGCATTGTTAATCATTGTCTTCTGTGTGTAACAAAACAACTGAAACTTGCTGGCAGATTAAAACTGTGTGCGGACCGAGACTCGAACTCGGGACCTTTGCCTTTCGCGGGCAAGTGCTCTACCAACTGAGCTACCCAAACACGACTCACACCCCGTCCTCACAGCTCTACTTCTGCCAGTACCTCGTCTCCTACCTTCCAAACTTTACAGAAGCTCTCCTGCGAACCTGCAGAACTAGCACTTCTGAAAGAAAGGATCCTTTCTTTCAGGAGTGCTAGTTCTGCAGTTTTAATCTGCCAGCAAGTTTCATATCAGCATACACTCCGCTGCAGAGTGAAAATCTCATTCTGGAAACATCCCCCAGGTTGTGGCTAACCCATGTCTCCGCCACATCCTTTCTTTCAGGAGTGCTAGTTCTGCAGTTTCACAGGAGAGCTTCTGTAAAGTTTGGAAGGTAGGAGACGAGGTACTGGCAGAAGTAAAGCTGTGAGGACGGGGCGTGAGTCATGCTTGGGTAGCTCAGTTGGTAGAGCACTTGCCCGCGAAAGGCAAAGGTCCCGAGTTCGAGTCTTGGTCCGGCACACAGTTTTAATCTGCCAGCAAGTTTAATATCAGTGCACACTCCACTGCAGAGTGAAAATCTCATTCTGGAAACATAACATTTGTAAAGGCCTTGTGTCTGTGTATGTGTGGATGGATGAGTGTGTGTGTGTGTGTGTGTGTGGGGGGGGGGGGGGTTGTACGCCTGTCCTTTTTCCCCCCTTTTTCATCATGCAGCCAACCAAGGGAATATATACTGCATACTTTGACTTTTTACGAACATCTACCATGTTTAAATTGAGTTTTCCTGAATACTTTTACACTTAGAATCAAAGTAGGAGATGCCGAAACTCTAGGTGGGGACCAGTGGCATACTAGTGTGTTTCGCACAACAAGTTGTCAATGCTTACTGTGAGGTATGATGGGAACGATTGAGGTTCTGTCAGCTGCTCGTTCTACGCAGCCATCGGGTCCCACAGTAACCACAACCACAAAAAACATAACATATTCCAAAGAAACAGATATTTGTGGCAATTTGATATGAGTTTTAGAGCTGTTCCTTTAGGATGATGACAGCGATGATTAAAAATAGTGATACCACAGACGACAGACTCAGTAAACAGAAAAGGTAGTGAAGATAAAAATTAATGTGATCAATTTCTTTTTGTATATTTTATTTCTCCTCATTGTATCAAAATGTAGACAATCAATAAATGACAAAATTTAGAATAGGTATAAAGTCAACTTTTTAGACAGATCCTTTACATCAGTAAAAGTTTTTAAATTTGATTAGTCAGAATATGTTAAAAACAAATTTTTCCCAAGGAGCCTCTTAAAAAAATGTGGATCATCTCGTATTCAGGTTCGTCTTGTACTTGTGTAAACATGGTACTTCGATATATAACTTTGTAATGATAATAGATTTGGGTTGTGTTGATTGAAGCCAACCATCTTGTAAATGACATGTGGCACTATGACTGCAAATGAATTGCGATTAATACACCAAAGATTGGAGAACACATTTGCTAATTAAAAAAATGCTGATGTAGATTATATTGATTAATGTACAAAACAGCAGTTCTGCATCTCCATCTGTACCCTGCAAACCACTTTGAGGTGCATGGCAGAGGGTACGATCCACTAGTTATTAGGTTTCCTTCCTGTTCCATTAGCGTATGGAGTGTGAGAAAAATGATTCTTTGAATACCTCTGTGCATGTGCAGTAATTATTCTAATCGTATCTTCACGATTGTTATGCGAGCAATATTTAGGCAATCATAGTATATTCCATCATTTAAAGCTGGTTCCTGAAACTTTTGTTAATAGACTTTCTTGGATGGTTTACATTTATCTTCAGGAGTCTTCCAGTTCAGTTTCTTCAGTAACTCTGTGACTCTCCCATGGATCAAACAAACCTGTGATAATTCATGTTGCCCTTCTCAGTATACATTCAATAACCCCTGTTAGTCCTATTTGGTATGGGTATATCCTAGAACTGGTCACACGAGTGATTTGTAAGCAATCTCCTTTGTAGACTGATTGCACTTCCCCAGTATTCTACTAATAAATTGAAGTTCGTCAACTGCTTTGTCCACAACTGAGCCTAAGTGAACATTCCATTTCATATCCCTACAAAGTGAGACACCCAGGTATTTGGATGAATTGGCTCATTTCTGTCAAATGATATTTCACAAAACCCCACGTAAATTCTTGTCATACGTAAAGGCTGTTAGTGGCACCAATTGTAGTGGCCAGTCCCTAGTAAATGAAACAGGGACTGATGTTACAGTCATAGGATACTATATTTTTTTCATTTTGTACAGTGCACAATTTTACATTTCTGAACATTTAAAGCAAGCTGCCAATCTTTGCACCTCTTTGAAATCTTATTGAGATGTGACTGAATATTTACTCAGCTTCTTTCATAAAAAATAAAAAATAAAAAATAAAAAAAATGAGGTTACTGTTAATATTGTCTGCTAGGTCATTAATATATAGCATTAACAACAAGGGTCCAAACACACTTCCCTGGGGCACACCTAAAGTTACTTCCATATCTGAAAATGAGTCTCTATCCAAAATAATAAGCTGCATCCTCATTACCAAAAAGTTCTCAATCTAGTCACGAATTTTACTTGATACCCCATATGATTGTACTTTTGACAATAAGTGTAGGTGTGGTACTGAATCAAATGCTTTTCTGAAATCAAGTAATTCTGCATCTACCTGACTGCTTTGATGATCCAAAGCTTTCCATAAGTCATGTGAGAAAAGTGAGAGTTGTATTTTGCATGCTCAATGTTTTCAGGATCCATGCTATTTGGCCTAGAGGTCATTCGGTTAAAGGTGCCTCATTGTGTCTGAGCTCAGAATATGTTATAAGCTTATACAACAAATCGATGTCAAGGATATGGGGCGGTAGTTTTGTGGATCACTTATATTACCCTTTTTGTAAATGGGTGTGACCTGTGCTTTTTTCCAAGACCTGGGCACAGTTTTTTGTCCAAGGCATCAACAATAGCTTATAGTTTGAAGAGGGGCTAATTCAGCCACAAATTCAGCATAGAATCTGACAATTATTCCTTTGGGTCCTGGAGCTTTGTTCAGTTTTAACAATTTCAGCTGTTTTTCAACACCACTGATCCTAATACTTATTTCATTTATCTTTTCAATGGTATGAGAATTAAATTTGGGCAGTTCTCCTGGGTTTTCCTTTGTAAAGGAACATTTGAAAATGGAGTTAAGCATTTCAGCTTTCTGTTTGTTACTCTCAATTTTAGTTCCTGTCTCATTCGCTAGGGAGTGGACACTATATTTGGTGCCACTAAAAGCCTTTATGTATGACCAGAATTTCTTTGGGTTTTATGACATATCATTTGAGTATATTCTGGTATGGTAGTCAGTGAAGGCATCTCTTGACAGCCAAACACATTTCATTCAGCATATGTCTATTTGTAGCTGTACACTTTGCTTTACAATTAATTATAATCCTTCTATTGATATTGCAGGTCGTGATTTTTTGCCGCTCTTGGTCTCCAGTCTACCAAAGCTACGACGG
Organism: Schistocerca gregaria; assembly: GCF_023897955.1. Lineage (NCBI taxonomy): Eukaryota > Metazoa > Arthropoda > Insecta > Orthoptera > Acrididae > Schistocerca > Schistocerca gregaria. The sequence goes on from NC_064921.1 coordinate 526,657,056, forward strand.
CTGGATCTGGGGTACTGTGACAGTATTACTCGTGAACACATAGATGAACTTTTGTCTCACAGAAAGGGCATTGCAGTTGTGCGGCCCGAAGTATGGTGCCGTCCACGCAGTAGTCCACATGTTTGCTGTGCCCCTTGGGATCAAGTTGCTTAATTACAGTTTTGCAGACACATGAACTGTTTTGTTCTGATTTCTGGAAATTTCCAAATGATTTGTAAGGAAAAAAAATATTGACATGAAAAATGTATTTATGTAAGTAAATATTACTGTTTCAAACACCATTTATTAAAGTTACCATTTAAGGAACTTATTTATGTAAAACTGTATCCAAAATCCTTTAAGAAATTTAGTGAACTTTATGGGTTGAATCCCAGCAAACACAAAATTTACTAGTGCTGCATGAAAAAATGTGACATACCCTGACATAAAAATAAGTACTGTTTCAAATGCAGAGGATGGAAGCTAACACTTAACAGCATAAGTAGAAATAAATGTTTAGTTTTTTGAGTTCACAATTGCTGCATACAAGATTTTCTTGAAAAAACTCTAAAACAAAAGACTAAGGATAACGTTCGTAACCTTGTAGGAATTGAAATGACCAGTTTATGTACTGAGTAGGTCACTGGAGAGAGAGAGAGGGGGGGGGGGGGGGAAAGGTTGATTGTCAAGTTTTTTTTCTGTTACGGTTAATACTATCTTCAAGTATTTTGCATGCAGAAATGGGGTGATGGTTGTTAATTCGAAACTTGTTCAAGGCAGCTCTCTATTCTTGTCACCCATCAGCCTCCTCTACATTTTAGCATAACTAGTCTTTTGCAACCTATGGCAGCAACACTCTGTCTCCTGTACTCCTGTGGAGGCTTGCCCCTATGTTGTTTCCTCTCTACCATCACGTTAACCATTGTTTTCCACTACAACTTAAGTTGTAATGTGTGCTCTTCCACTTATTATGTTCCTTATTAGACACAGTTTCTCACTGAATGGCATCTTCATTGCTTGCTTGATCAATCAATCTTACTGTCAAGTCTCAAGGTTTATTTTTTGGATGTTAGCAGATGCTTATTTTGATATAAACTCCTTTTGCCTTGTGAAATCTTTGCTGTTGCATATTTTTGCATCTTCCTTCTTCATCTACAATGAATCGCCAAAAAAACTGGTATAGGCATGTGTATTCAGATACAGAGATATGTAAACAGGCAGAGTGTGGTGTTGCTGTCAGCAGTGCCTACATACGACAACAAGTGTCTGGTGCAGTTATTAAGACTGGTTACTGCTGCTACAGTGGCAGGTTATCAAGATTTAAGTTGGTTTGAATGTGGTGTTATAGCCGGCACATGAGCAGTGGAACACAGCATCTCCAAGGTAGCAATGAAGTGGACATTTTCCTGTATGACCATTTCACGAGTGTAAAACATCAAATCTCCGACATCGCTGTGGCTGGAAAAAGATCATGCAAGAATAGGGCCAGTGTCGACTGAAGAGAATCATTCAGCATTACAAAAGTGCAACCCATCTTGCTGCGGATTTCAATGATGGGCCATCAACCATAAAACAAGTGTCAGCATGTGAACCATTCAACGAAACATCAATATGGGCTTTCGGGGCCCCACTCGTGTACTGTTTATGACTGCACGATACAAAGCTCTACGCTCCTCGGCCCATCAACACTGACTTAGGCCCATCAACACCGACATCGGACTGTTGATGACTGGAAATGTGTTGCCTGGTTGGACGAGTTTTGTTTCCATTTGTATCGAGCAGACGGATGTGTGTGGGTATGGAGAATACATGAACACTGCATGTCAGCAGGGGACTGTTCAAGCTGATGGAGGCTCTGTAATGGTGTGGGGAATGTGCCGTTGGAGTGATATGGGACCCCTGATACGTCTAGATACAACTCTGACATGTGACATGTATGTAAGCAACCTGTCTGATCACCTGCATTCATTCATGTCCATTGTGCATTTTAACGGACTTGGGCAACTTTTAAAGGGACACCCTCTTCTAGCATTACTTTTCCTCATCATAAGCAGTCAATACCAGAACTAATTTTTGAATTTTGGACAGGTCAATATTATCTCAACTGTTTGTCTGAAAATTTTCATATAATTTTATACACAATATGTTATAGAGGGTGAGCACAAAGTCTTGCCCTGATTATAAAAATGTATAACCATTTAACATAATAAGTTACTTTTGATGCTGTTACATAGGTCAGTGTTACTAGTTGTTGTGACCAATAGTTGGCACTAGTGCTCCACAACACTGACGCGGTCTGTTAGGTCACGTTGGTTGCTGGCGAAATGTTGTCGAAACAGGAGAAAGTGTGATGTGTGCCTTGGTTTCACGAAACAAAATCGCCCATCAGCGTTCAGTGTAAATTTCCAGCTCCTTATGGACACAGCCCTCCTGATGTTAAATCAATAAAGCGATGGTATGCAAAGTTTAACGAAACAGACAGTGTTGAAAACCATCCTTGAAGTGGCAGACCTCGTGTGAATGATGCAACTGTTGATCGTGTTCGGCAATTGTTTCAACAGAGTCCGTCTAAATCAACACGTCAAGCATCACGTGAACTTCAAATACCGCAAGCAAGTGTGGTGAAGATTCTTCGTGAAAAGCTTAGGTTGCATGCTTACAAAGTGCAAATCGTGCAGGCCTTGCAACTGAATGATTTACTGACTCATGTTGAATTTTCAACTGAGATTCTCAACAGCATTGATGGCGCTGACGATTACTTAAATCGCATATGCTTTACTGATGAATCCACCTTTCTTGTCTGTGGAATAGTAAATAGGCATAATGCTCATATATGGGGTTCAGAGTCTCCACATGCCACTGTACAGTTACAGCGAGTGAATGTTTGGTGCGGCCTCATGCATAACAAGGTTTTTAGGCCATTTTTCTTCACGGAAAAATCTTTTAGCACTAACATTTACTTAAGACGTTTTGCAACAGTTCATTGTCCCACAGATAGAAGAGTATCAACCATGGATAATTTTCCAGCAAAATGGACCTCCCCCCTCCACACACACACACACACACACACACACACACACACACACACACACACACACACACACACTGGGCTTTGATAAAGGTGATTTCCTGGATCGTTCATGGTTCATTTCCGGATTGGTGGATTGGAAGGAATGGTCCAACACCCTGGCCACTCCACTCTCCATACATTATGCCCCTTGATTTTTTTTTCTTTTTTCTGGGGCTATATCAAGGACAGAGTCTTCGTCATGCCAATTGCTGACATTGACGAACTGAAGACTAAGATACAAGCTGCTGTGGGTACTGTGACACAACACATGTTAAGAAACACCTGTGTGGAATGGGAATACCACCTCGACATTCTCCGAGCTACCATGGGAGCACACGTTGAGGTTTGCAAACGCAAGTGGTTAAAAAAATACATAAAAAAAGCTAGTAACACTAACCTATGTAATGGCATCAAATGTAAATTATTTTGTCAAGCGGTTATTCTGTAAGAAATTGTTATAATCAGGGCAAGACTTTGTGCTCACCCTGTATTTCAAGCTACAAACTACAAAACTGAATTACTTTATTTTTGTTGTTACAATTGATATGTACTAGCTCTGTATGTACAGGTTATATTATTATTATTATTATTATTATTATTATTATTATTATTTTACAAACATTTGAAGTTACGAAATATTGGCCACACTTAAAATTTCTGTTATTAATTATGCAATTTGGTATTCTTTATTATGTTTATTTCTAGATTCATTTATAAATTCATAGAAAGTCATTTGTCAAGAAAATTTGTAAACCCTTTGGAATATTGTTATTACTGCAGAGTGAGGAGGTAGTGGTAGTTGTGGGCATACCTCTGATGTGATCAGACATGTTTTTGTCTTTTGGAAGAGAAATGTAATTTCGACTTTATTATTGTGAAAATTCTAAAGGCAGTGTGATATCGTAACATATGAGACAATAAGTTATCGTGAAAACAAAAAATCTGCACAGGCATTCATCAAAATTATGTATGTCAATTGGAATATGAGAACCTAAAATGTGGAAATTTCGGCTTAAAGAATGAGACCCCTGGACATGAAGCCAACTACGAGAAAAGGAGATAAGTAAAAGGTTTATTGCAAGTCTTACACTTGTCGTATTCTTTGGAAAAAAAAGAGACATTACCATTGACAATAGTACTGACACCAACAAGTTTTGTGAGGGGAAGATTAAAAACTCCAGCAGGAAAGTGCAAGGTCCCATACTTCAGAATTGCTACAGAGTGGTTCGAGGAACACTCCTCTGAGATTAAACATTTCTGCTGACCACCGAACTCCCCAGATATGAACAGTATTGAGCATATCTGGGACGCCTTGCAATGTGCTGTTCAGAAGAGATCTCCACCCCTCCGTACTCTTACGGATTTATGGAGAACCCTGCAGGCTTAATGTTGTCAGCTCTGTCCAGCAGTACTTCAGACATTAGTTGAGTCCATACCACGTGTGTTGCGGCACTACTGAGTGCTCGTGAGGGCCTTACATGATGTTAGGCAGGTGTACCAGTTTCTTTTGCTCTTCAGTGTATTAGATGTGAGAAATAGCAAACTAATCACCTCTGTCAGAGTCTATAGCCCAAGTTTAAAATTTAGACATCTAGCATTTCCACCTCGGAGACACAACACACTAAACAGTTAAAATGAAATCACACACAGAACTAAGTTGAAGAATTCACAGACAGGTGGCATCTATGATTAAGTTAAATAAAAAATACAGTTGCCAAATCTTGAATATAGCAGAGCCTGACGAGATGGGATTAATGCTAACTGAAAGAAGAAGAACTGTTTCACAATTTAAAAAAGAACAATCAAATGCACCTGCAGAAACAAAAAGTATCACTGAAGGATATCAAAATAACACCATCGCTAAAGAAAGTATAAAATTATAAAAATGTTTCAGTGGAGTAATTATTGTGGCAGTCAAGAATCATCTTCTGAGGACAACCTGAAAATGCTCTTTGCTATGAGTCAGACTTGTGTTTTCAGGTAATCTCTTAATTTGAAACTTGAACAACCTATACACATAATTTGAACAGTTTGAGAAGTGATGAACAGCTTGCTGTAAAAGAAGAAACAATGAGCTTTGAATAGGCACACAAACTCTGCTCACTGTCTGAATTTGTGTTCTTCTAAGGAAACACATTTGACCCACAGGCTCATACAGCTCTAGTCAGGTTACATGTATGATCAGATTTATAAAACAGGAACTACATTAAAATTAAGAATTCAATAACAGTTATTATTAAGTCATTACTTCACCTGATTTTTGCAGTTCACTGAAACACTGTTGATCAAAAGGGCCTGGAGGGAGGACAAACCATATTCATTCTCCAATTTATATGCCATTTGATTACCACAAGAGTAAAATTAAAAGAAATTTGTGTTTATACAAATCAATACCATCAATACTTCTCCTAACCAACCTCAAAAGCTTTTTAGAAAATGATTCTCATATACCATGTAAAACCTACCATTTGGCACATACAAGACAGTGACCTGTGGAATATAAAAATATAGGTGCATGTATTATTCTAATTACTGTAATCTTCCTGCTTTTAGATATGAAAGCAATTGCTGAATGTTCTAACTTATCATCTTCCTTCATTACCTCAGAATGAGCAACATATACTGACTGCATAGACTTTTTATGTTTCAATGTCCAAATGGTTATTAGGTATTTTAAGTTTGATTTCATGATGTAGTCAATATTTTCAAACCAAGGTTCTGTCAGTCAAGGTAGCTCATTGTTTCTGTACATGTAACATTTTCAAAATGACTGAACCAAATGCAGTTAATTTTGCTAGCTTTCCCTTTATGCACTTAGTACAAATTGACACAGGTTAATCTGAAATATACTCCCTGTTGCAAGACCGGAGAAAAAGTGTTTGTGGATTGTTGCCTCAAGGAGACAAACATATACAAAAATCTTAAGTCTTTCTTATTGAAGAGTATTTCATAATGAGACTCTATAACCAGTGAGGCTTGGGTTAGTGGAAGTAGGTTTTAGCAGTAGTGGTACTGTGGGAAACGCATAAATGCAGATGGTTACTGATGTGATTCAGTTTGATCAAACAACTCATGGTTCCTTTGAATTTTTTTTTGAAAAATTATCATTTGTTTAAAAACAACAAAGGAGCTATTAATAAGTCTCCTGTGGCACATAGCTTCTAAGAACTATGCTGGCCCATTTTTGTCATGTTTACTCTCTGCAAGATATAACTAATTTTGTAATTTTCCATTTATAGTAGTGATGTGGTTGAGCAGAGCCAGTTATTAGTCATGATACAGGGTGATTCTATTATGATGTTACAAACTTTCTTGAAATCTGTGCCCACCATACTCCTTGCTTATAACCACAGATGCCGCCTCCCACTATATCATCAGTCCCCATGTACATGGCCGTAGTGCTGCTGAACATTTCCCCAATCAGTGCCACCTGATTCCAAATATGTGACGTCCTTCCTGCTCACTTCAATCAGCTTCATACTAAAAAACTACTACTTTAGGCTGATCTGTCAAAATTTTTGGTATCTCTAAATATATTTGCTGATAAAATTTCACATGATCCTATCCCAATTAACATGTTACTTTCCTTGCTGTTGACCTCGTGATCACTGAGGGCATGCTACATGATTCTGTTCATGTTAAACCTACTAACAAACTACAGTACTTACTCTACAGCAATACCCTACCATTCCCACCTCAGTCTTTAGTGGATATAATTACCCTACTAGCCTAGTTCAAAAGCAGATTTCCTGGACCATCACATCCAATCCTGGTACCCCTGATCCCTCCAAAAAACAACTTAGTTGTACACCTCTTGTCTCTCAAAAATTATCCAGCTCGTGAATGTATCAATCGGCTACTTCGACAAGACTATGACTCCCTACAATCTTCCCCTTAATTTGAAGTCCATTCTGCCCGACATTTTGTCCATCACACCTAGAAGAGCTTTTTGTCACCCTCCAATCTCTGCAATATCCTTGTCAAACCCTATGTTCCTTCTGCACCCATTTCCCTACCGTGTGGCTCCTACCCTGTGACCATCCCCGCTGTAAGACTTGCCCTGTGTGTCCTCCTACCACCACATATACCAGCCCTGTAACTGGCAAAACATATACTATCGAAAGGAAAGCCACTTGCGCAACAACATGTCGTGTACCAGCTGTTGTATGATTGCTGTTTGGCCTTTTACATTGGTATGACTAACAACAAGTTATCAATTAGGATGAATGGGCATAGGCAGTGGGTGTGTACTGGCAACACATGATATCCTGTTAAAACATGACAGTTTTGATCTGGGTGTGTGTTTCACCACATGAACCATTTGGATTCTTCTCCAAGACACCAGTTCCTCAGAAGTCCGTAGGGGGGAACTGGCATTACGTGTCCTTGGTCCTTGCCAGCCACCTGGCCTTAATTTACATTAATTTCCTCTCTCTCTCTCTCTCTCTCTCTCTCTCTCTCTCTTTCTCTCTCTTTAATACGTACAATGCACTAAATTTTCCACTCGATTAACTCATGAACATTGTTTAGTCAGTAATATTTAAACTCATAAACAATGTTTTCTCAGTAATGCTGTCATGCATATTACCCAATACGTGTCTTGTTTATTACCCTATCTTCTACCTCTAAGCTTGCAAATTCTCAGGTCCAGTGCAGACCTCAACAATTCCTTCTGATCACATCTACATAGATTTTCTGCAAGCCGCCATATGGTATGTGGCAGAGGGTACCCTGTACCACTACTGGTTATTTCCTTTCTGTTTCCACTTGCAAATAGAGTGAAGGAGCCCTAACTTCTCATATCGTATCTTCATGGTCCTTATGCACAATGTCTGTTGGCAGTAGGAGAATTGTTTGGCAATCAGCTTCAAATGCTGGTTCTCTAAATTTTCTCAATAGCATTTCTTGAAAAGAATGTTGCCTTTCCTCCATGGATACCCAATTTGAATTGCTGAAGCATATCCGTAACACTTACATGTTGTTCAAATGTACCAGTAATAAATCTAGCAGTCCACCTCTGAATTGCTTCGATATCTTCCTCCAATCCCCCCTGCTATGGATCACAAACACTTATGCAGTGCGCAAGAATAGGTCACACCAGCATCCTATATGAGGTCTCCTTTACAGGTGAACCACTCTCTTCTAAACTCTACCATAGTTCTCACATGCTCGTTCCATTTCATTGGTTTGCAATGTTGCACCCAGATATTTAAACGACTTGACTGTATCAAACAGGAAGCTATTAATATTACATCCAGACATTATGGGTTTGTTCTTGCTACTTAATTTGCATTCTTCCACATCTAGCACTCATGGCCATTCACCACACCAACTAGAAATTTTGTCTAGTCATCTTGCATCTTCCTACAGTCACTAAACTTCCTACAGTCACTAAACTTAACACACACCACAGCATCATCAGAAAACAACTACAGATTGCCACTCATCCCGTCCCCAAATCATTTATGTGTGTAGAGAACAACAGCGGTCCTATCACACTTCCAGGGGCACTCCTGTTGATACCCTTGTCTCTGATGAATAATTGCCATCGAGTTTTCAAGCCACTCACATATCTGTGAACTTATTTCATATACTCGTACCCTCATTAACATTCTGCAATGGGGCATAGTGTCAAATGCTTTCCGGAAAACTAGAAATGTGGATCTGCCTGTTGCCCTTCATTCATAGTTCTCAGTATATCATGTGAGAAAAGGGCAAGCTGTGTTTCACATGAGTGATGCTTTCGAAATCTGTACTGATTCATGGATATAAGCTTCTCAGTCTCAAGGAAGTTTAATATATTTGAACTGAGAATATGTTCAAGATTCTGTAGCACACCGAAGTTGGGGATATTGGTCTGGAATTTTTTTGGGTCTGTTCTTTTACCCTTCTTATATACTGGAGTTACCTGCTCTTTTGTCCAGTCACCTGGGGCTTTCTGCTGGGCGAGAGATTCACGATCTCATCCGGTGAGTCTCTTCCACCCAGGGTTCTGGGTGACTTTTCCAAACTTTCCCAATGCCCTAAACCTCACCAGTCCTTTTCCTTCATACTAGAGATGGGCAAACTTGTTCATCCTTGGGAACTAGTTTACTGGTGACCTCTCTTTTATGGAAACCGTTTATTGTTACTCATTCATTTGTGTGTGGTATGTGGTTGCTATGAAAAATGTAAAATTACTAGCATAGGTGACTCAAGGACAGAAGGCACCAAAAGGGCACACTAGCCTGCCTCCTGGAGCACAGAATTTTTATTCATTACAGAATTCTCACACACTTTAAGTAATTTCCGTGATTTTGCAAAACCTCTCGTTTAGCCAATTGTAGTGTTATGTGGCTGATGGCAGTGAAATAATGTAAGGTGGTGCACAAAAAACCAGCCCCGAGTACAGACTGCTCACCAATTACACAAAATTTGTTGACTGCTATGAGCAGAATAGATAAACACGTAATAATTAGGCAGTAAAGAAATAACAAATAGGCTAATGCAAACAACAACTTCAAAAAAATAGACAACAATTAATGAGTGACAGTGAGCAGTCTAGTACCTGGGGCATATATTTCGTGCACCACCCTGTACCACAGGAATAATATAGTGGAAATCACCATATTCTCTTTACAAAATATGGGACCAGACACTCAGTTATGGAGAACGGGCTTCATTTGGTTGTAAGTCGGTCTGCCTTCCTTAACAATAAACATGCTGTTTTATCTTAAATAAAAAAGACAGAAAATGGCCAATTGTGTGCTGTGCCAACTTCCTTTGCGTGTGTAATAACAAAAAAAATTGCCTTTTTATAAGTATGTCTTCTGCTGTTTATTGAAATATTGATGTAAGCTGATATGCCCTTTTGTTACCTGGAAAGATGTATGTATTACATACAACATAATTTTTATGTAATTTACATAATTATTAAATACATTTTAATTACTGGTCATGGACACTGAATAGAATATGAAAAGAACCAGAAGTCCAGAGCTGAAGAAAGGTTTGAAATAGATATAGAATGGGCGTGCACAGTGAAGGAAATGATCGAAACTCGATACTGAACTAATTAGGAGCAGTCAGCAAAGGAACTGTATGCGACGAGTGGCCGCGTGAAGAAGGATGAGTCCGGCTGAGGGAGACTGAGACCAAGTCAGATGGGAATGGGACTGAGGCTGGAACGAGACTGGCCAATGTGCTGTTGCAGGAACAAGACCGACCGTTTCCTGTTCCCAGGAACTACAAGTAGAAAGCCACGACCGAAGTGAACTATGAAAGACCGTTCCTTAGAATTTATTCCTCAGTGCTTCGGTTCATCTTGGTAAACCGTTCCTTTGGATCCGTTTGATCGCAAATGACCCATATTTACTTCATACCTCATCCCCCCCACCCCCACCCCCACCCCCTTCTACCAAAAGGAGTCACTGGCTCCAAGAGCTGGCAAATGCTTAGTGAGTTGATTTTTATCTATCTAATTACATTATAGATTTTCAGGGATGATGAAAAAGGATAAATGTACCAATTTGAGGTAAGGGACCCTGTTCTGGAAATGACCGAGTTGAAAGATATAAGCAGAACTTGTTCTGATGTTCCTGAGAGTATTGGTACTGTTGTTGCTAATATTTTTGGTTAGCCAGCTTTGAGAAGTGGTAGTGTAGATCAAAACAAGAAAAAAAGTCCATTAAACTAGGACTCTGAAGTGCATACTCTAAAGAGCTGTGAGCACTTATTCATCTCTGCTACTGTGAAACACATATCTCTTACTGAACAAGTGGCTATAGCTCTTAAGGTATGCACTCTAGAGCCATTGTTTACTCGAAATTTTTTCTTGTTTTGGTCTGTACTACCTCCTCCAAAATTATGGAAACAAAAGAGCTTCCCGTAAAACAGATGTGTTCACAGTATTGAAGTGAACAAGTACTTGTAACTGTTCATGTATGCGTTTTAGAGCCCATGTTTACTAGACATTTTTTCCTTATTTTGGTCCATAGTATTATCTTTCAAAGTTGCCTATCCAACAATCTTAGCAGCAACAATATTAATGGTATGTGTATTCCACTGTGAGAGGTATCAGAGTGATTTTCACTTACAACTTTTCAGTCAGTTGTTTCTGGAGTGGATCTCAGATTCACATATTTACCCTTCCCCATCGTCCATTTAAGTTTGTCACATCATCACAGAATGACCCTGTATGTATTAAGTCCAGATCATGTACTGGCTAAATTTATATGTTCGTCAGACTAACTGATGCAGATGACTTCCTGGAGAGTTCTCAGTAAGTCTGCAGGGTTTAATGGCAATTGTGATTGAAGATAAAATCTTTCAAGTTATTAGTCTGCAGCAGGTTCCTCTTCAATTTCTTCTTACAGAATTGTTGTGACATCTCTGTCGAGATCTTCATCAGGATCCTCTGATGTTTCATATTAGTTAGATACTGTCAGTTCTTGTACTGCCTGTGTTCAGCTAATAGGAACACTATAAGATCCTGAAGAGTATAAACATGTTCTGGTATTTCCTACAAAAAGTTCAGAAACATTAACATTAGGAAAGTGTTTGATATGCCCACAATAAATGACTGATGATGATGATTGTGCTTTTATGAGACAAAGCTCTGTGGTCATCAGTCCATTCAACAATGGAACACTCAGCAGGTGTCATGGCAAAGGAAAATCAGTGGTGGCTATACTTTCCAAGAACCAAAATGTAGTGACAAAATGTAGAAGCAGGTTCAGTGAGGTGGCAGTTAAATATGATGACCAAGTTTCTAAATTGTGTGTGAATTAAAGGACCAAACCTGGCACCTGCAAACAAGCCCCCCCCCCCCCCCCCCCCCCCCCCCCCGAACTCTGACAAAATCAAGACCTCAGTGAGAAGTATCTACAGAATATCAGGGCAAGGAGAGGACTTACCAGGTAACTCCTTTGAGCTGAAACTGTGGAGAGGAGCTTGCCTTCCACCACCCCTACTTCCACCCCTACCAGTATAAAGGTAGAGGAACTATAATAATTTAGGATACAATGAAGTGCCAAAGAAACTGGTACAGGCATGTGTAATCAAGTACAGAGATATGCAAACAGGCAGCATACGGCACTGCAATCAGCAATGCCCATATGAAACAAAAAGTGTCTGGCGCAGTTGTTAAAAATGGTTACTGCTGCTACAGTGGCAGGCTATCAAGATTTAAGTGAGTTTGAATGTCGTGTTATAGTGGGTGCATGAGTGATGTGACGCAGCATTTCTGAGATAGGGATGAAATGGGGATTTTCCCATACAATCATTTAACGAGTGTAGTGTGAATATCAGGAATCCAGTAGAGCAAGAAATCTCTGACATCGCTGCAGCCGGAAAAACATCGTGCAAGAATGGGACCAACAAACAACTGAAGAGAATGGTCAACGTGACAGAAGTGCAACCCTTCCGCAAATTTCTGCAGATTTAAATGCTTGACTAGCAACAAGTGTCAGCATGCAAACCATTCAATGAAACATCATCAATATTGGTTTTCGGAGCTGTAGGCCTGCTTGTGAACCCTCGATGACTGCACGACACAAGGGCCTCTCAATGATGACATTGGACTGCTGATGACTGGAAACATGTTGGCTGGTTGGACGAGTCTTGTTTCAAATTGTATCGAGCCGTTGGACGTTTATGGGTATGGAGAATCCGTGGACCCTACATGTCAGCAGGGGACTGTTCAAGCTGGTGGAGGCTCTGTTATGTGTGGGGCATGTACAGTTGCAGTCATATGGGACCCTTGATTCGTCTAGATACGACTCTGACAGGTGACACGTATGTAAGCAGCCTGTCTGATCACCTGTGGCCAGAGTGGCTCCAGGAACACTCTTCTGAGTTTAAACACTTCCGCTGGCTACCAAATTCCCCGATATGAGCATATCTAGGACACCTTGCAACATGCTTTTCAGAAGAGACCTCCAACCCCTCGTACTCTTACGGATTTATGGACAGCCTTGCAGGATCTTGGTGTCAGTTCCCTCCAGCGCTACTTCAGACATTAGTCGAGTCCATACCATGTTGTGCTGTGTCACTTCTGAGTGCTTGCTGGGGGCCTATGTGATATTAGGCAGGTGTACCATTTTCTTTAGCTCTTCAGTGTAGTAATCACTTCTTCTCATGAAATGCACGATTTGTTTCATGGCTATTTTGTCACCTGTGTGGTTGAGTTGAAGGTAAGTATCTAATTTCAGTTCCTTAATAATGTTGATCGAAGTGGCAAATTCCACAAGTTTGTTGACCAAAAGTCAAGGAGGTAAAGTATTCACATCAAAGTGAATGTTTTTGTTTTAGTATAAAAACATGGATGCATCTGGTGTGATCAATGTCTTGTCTGCATAGCGTGATGGATTCTTTTCAAGAACTATTCGAGTGGTTGCAATTACTAATTTTTTTCCATGAGATAGTAGAAAGCAGTGTTTCCGGACTATTCTTGTGCCTTTCAGGTAGGTTCACATAGTTAGCATTCAGTGACATACATTCATGTGGCACAGTCATAGATGCAGAATTCACCTATCTAGTGTTCTCAAGCCCATGGGGCCCAATTAGGATGTGTGCCACTACTAATAATGGCAGAGAGGGTGATATTTAAGACTGATCCTTGACGTACTCCATTCTCATGTGCATTTCAATTTCTGAGGGTCACTCTAATCTAGATATGTGAAACTGTAGAAATACAAAGTTGTTTATAAGGATTAGCAGAGGACATTGGAAGCCCCATAAGTTTAGTGTGAAAAGGATGTGGTGACATCATGTGGTGTTTTATGCTTTTTTATAGATTGAAGAACACATCAATTCAATGGCAATAGTTTATGAAGGTATCTCTGACTGCAAACTCCAAGCACATCAGTTGTCAGCGGTGGATTTAAATTTGCAGAAACTGCGTTGGTATAGGGATTGAATCCTGTATGACTCAAGGCACCAGAGAAGACTTCGGTTTAACATCCTTTCTAACAGATTGCATGGTTCCTTACATGATTTTGTGTTGTGTGATGGATATTAATGTAATTAAGTAGATACAAATGCAAACAAAACCTGATTAAATATGAAATAGGCATCATTTTTCCGCACCTTGCTTTGATAAGGTAACAGTGAAAACATTGCTACAATATCAATGTTAATAAAACCAGTTCTCAGAGGGAGCAATCGTAGGCACTAACGATTATTTCTAATAGCTCAATTGTCTGCAACACATACACACACTGGCTACTATAAAACAAGGAAAACTTATCAAACTGGAATAACACAAGCAAATGTAAGAGAACTGGCATGAGAATTAAATACATTGTTAGTACAGTAGAATTGCATGAAAATACCGTACGCTAACTTTTAGCACTGCAGCTTGTTTATACCCCGTCTGTGCTTAGCAGAAGACAGCGTATTTGTAATCAGGATGCTAGTTTTTTCCATGTGAGAGAGATTACAGCTGGGATTCACTGGAAAAGAACGGTTGTAGATAGTCGATGGAAGATCAAACTAACTGAACAGTAGGTGTTCAAATGTTTATATGTTCAATTCTTTGTTATTCAAAGATCGTGGAAGCAGTACCTAATCTCTGGTTCGACTTGCAGAAGGGTCATTCCATGCCAAGTGGTGTAGAGGTTCCCACATGACCATCACATATTTTGCTGAAATTTTATGTGAACATTCGCACATGTTCCCAGTGAACTTCGGTGAAGTTTTACTATCACTAATTTAATGCTGTAAGAGATACAGTCATTTGTCTGACCCCATTACGCAGCTGTTGAAAATGCGCCCTTGAGGTTAGGGCAATTTTTTCTTGGGACGGGGGAGTCTTTTGTACAACTTTTATTGCTCTCTTAAGCAATGTAATAAAAAAGGATTTCTTGATCAATCTTCGTATGGATAAATTAAAGTGAAGTCAGCAGAAAAAATAGACACTTGAAAAAAAGGTGAAGTTTAGCTTTTTTATTTTCAATAGTAATTGCAGGATAAACCTGAAACTTTGCACATATTATCAGTACAAGGTTTTAGAATATAAAATTTTATTCTCTTGCTGCATTCCAATGTTTTCCAAATTGAGGGAAAAGTTCACAATTTTTGTAAAAATGCAAATAATGGCTGTTTTTAGCCCACTTGTACAAAAAAAGAGTCTTCCACAAACTCTTTTAAACATTTTCCTTAAGAAAGACTGTGTCCTAAACCACCTAAAAACTAGATTTTCTTTTGGAATGCGAGTGTAAGATCCTAAAATATAACAAGGTGAACATGCATTTAAAATACACACATATTTTACTGTTCCTCAAACTAAATCTGATGTATTTTCTTTGTTTTAGAATTGTTTAGTACACTCTGGGGAAAGTAATATTTAAAGTCCTGATGACCAGGAAGTGAGATCAAGTCCAGACAATTAAAAAAAAAGGTGTGTCTTTTTGTGTGTGTGTATGTGTATTTGGACCACTTTTTTTCACTTTGTGAAAGATGGCATTGTAATAGTCACAAACATATGGCTCACAATTTTAGATGAACATTTGGTAACAGGTAGGTTTTTTAAATTAAAATACAGAATGTAGGTGCATTTGAATATTTTATTTTGGTTGTTCCAATGTCATACATATACCTTTGTGAACTTATCATTTCTGAGAACACATGCTGTTACAGTATGATTACCTGTAAATACCACATTAATGCAATAAATGCTCAAAATGATGTCCGTCAACCTCAATGCATTTGGCAATACCTGTAACAACATTCCTCTCAACAGTGAGTAGTTCGCCTTCCGTAATGTTCGCATATGCATTGACAATGCTCTGACGCATGTTGTCAGGCATTGTCGGTGGATCATGATAGCAAATATCCTTCAACTTTCCCCACAGAAAGAAATCCGGGGACGTCAGGTCCGGTGAACGTGTGGGCCATGGTATGGTGCTTCGATGACCAATTCACCTGTCATAAAATACGCTATTCAATACAGCTTTAACCGCGTGCGAGATATGTGCTGGACATCCATCATGTTGTAAGTACATCGCCATTCAGTCATGCATTGAAACATCTTGTAGTAACATCGGTAGAACATTATGTAGGAAATCAGCATACATTGCACCATTTAGATTGCCATCGATAAAATGGGGGCCAATTATCCTTCTTCCCATAATGCAGCACCACACATTAACCCGCCAAGGTCGCTGATGTTCCACTTAAAAGAGACCTTTTCTATCTTTGTCCTCAGATACTCAAAATCTCATGTTTCATTCAAGCTACTTGAATTTTTTACAGGTTTCATTAATCTAATGTTGAGTGTCATGAGGGAAACTATACCGCCAACCAGACAATGTCACAAAGGCAGTGCTGGAATACTGCAATAATGTGCTGTTATGGAGGCTAGGATTTGTCACTCCTTGATGGCCAATAAAATGAACTTGCTGGACGATGTGAATGCTTGCAGCCTGCTGGATGTATGACCTGTTTCGCTTCTGTGCTGAGAGCATTAATGACATTAAATTTGCTGTCATCAGCTAGGAAATAATTGAACAATATAGTGTTTCAAGATGAATGGTTTTAATATGGGCATTCTTTAGCAGGAACTGGAGAAGATCATCATTTTTGCCAACTGATGAAACAACTATTCAGGTCAGCAGGTTTTCAAATAATGAATCATCTTTTCTGGCCAAAAGAGATGTGTTAATATCAGACCTCCAGACGGGACAATACGCTGCATGCATTTATGAATCGCGTGGTGGATTGGAAATATCTGTGAGACTTCTGCTGTGGAGCAGAATGCTTTAATAAGCTTTAAGTACCCAAATGGCGCAGAAAATTCATGTTATTGGACAGCAAGAAGTGACAAATTGTGGGTTCTGTAACAGCACCTTATTTGCAGTTATTCCACCACCCTCAGCAACATCATCTGGTTGGCCTTTTTTTTTTTACTTGTGACATTCTACAGTAAATTAATGAAACCTGTAAAAAAACTCAAGTAGCTGGAAGGAAACACAAGCTTAGAATCCTAAAAGAGACCTCTTCTACATTCTGATACTTAATGAAATGTATCACCCACTGGTGGCCTCTGTTGCCCAGTTATGTGGAGTGACCTCTCTGGTGGTGGGGATGCTGGTTTTCTCACTTTGAAAGAAAGCAGCAGTAATTTAACCACCATGGACCATAGCAACACATTTACACAATTTTTCATCTGTTCATAAACACTGCAAACTATGCAAACATAGAAGTGCCACACTTTTAAGCTGGAATTAAATTATCATGTCAGTAGAACTGCACAATAAAAAGACAGACTCAGCATTCTCTATAACATGAATCATTTCCAAAAAACGTCTGGCACACTGCTATGAACTTCACCAAAACTTACATAATGTACATCTGCATCTACATCTACTCTCTGCAAATCATCGTGAGGTACAAGGTAGATGTTATATCCATTGTACCATTTATTAGGATTTCTTCCCATTCCATTCATATTTGGAGCGCAGAAGAGTAATTTTTTGAATGCCTCTGTGCATGCAGTAATTATTCTGCCTTTATCCTCAAGATTGACATGTGAATGGTATGTAGGTGACTGTAGTGTATTCCTAGAGCCATCATTTAAAGCCAGTTCTAGAAACTTTTTTATTAGACTTTCTCGGAATAGTTTATCTCTATCTTCAAGAGTCTGTCCGTTCAGTTCCTTCAGTATACATGTGACACTCTCCTACGGATCAGACAAAACCTGTGGCCGTTTGTGATGCCCTTCTCTGTCTATGTTCAATATCCCCTGTTAGTCCCAATATCCCCTGTTAGTCCTATTTGGTATGGTTTTCACACTTGTGCAGTAGTCTAGAACCAGTTGCATGAGTGATTTGTAAGCAATCTCTTTTGTAAAGTGATTGCACTTCCCCAGTATTAGACCAATAAACCAAAGTCTACCACCTACTTTAGCCATGACTGAGTGTATGTGATCATCCCATTTCATATCCCTACAAAGTGTTAACACCCAGATATTTGTATGAATTGGCTTATTTCAACAGTGACTCATTGATATTAAAGTCCTAGGCTACTAAAGTGCACGTCGTGATAGTGGTGCAAAAGTTGAAGCTGCTAGGCAAAAATTTTACTACAATGATGTCCAGTGCCTTGGTAATGTATAGTTAAATTCTGAAGTTTATTATCAATTTGATTCTGTAGTTATCATAGCAGCAAAACAGGCTGAAATCTTTTATGATGAGTAGCAACAAAAGGTGCTCCTTTTCGAGTTGTTGTGACTTGATCTCATCAGGACTTTGAATATTACTTTCCCCAGAGACTATTAAACAACTGTAGAGCATAAAATATTTCAGGTTTAACTTGAGAACAAGTAAAATATGTGTGTATTTTAAATGCACCTCCACATTGTTGTTATTTTTTAAGGCCTTGTACACTTGCATTGCAAAACCGAATGTAGTTTTCTTAGGTAGTTTAGAACACAGTCTTTCTAATGAAAATTGTTTGTAGAAGACGTTTTTGTAAAAGGCATTTTTAGCATTTTTACAAAACTCTTGACTTTGTCATCAGTTTGTAAACTATTGGAAAACTTGTACTGATAATATGTGCAAAGTTTCAGATTTATCTTGCAATTACTTATCTCACATTTTTTCAAGTGTCTATTTTTTCGGCCAGCTTTGCTTCAGATTATCCATATAAAGATTGCTCAAGAAATAATTTTTATTATTTTACTTAAGAGAGCGCCAAAAGTTGTACAAGATGGCCTGGTTTTGTTTATTTCAAGAAAATATTCCCAGAGATGTTATGTCTCTTGTTAAAAGCTAAGGGGGTGCAATTTCGATAGTTGTGCAGTGGAATCAAACAAATAACTCAGAATAGCTATCTGTTAATGTATAATTCTTCTTATATTTGAATAGTTCATGGTAAATAATGCCAATTTTGACTGATTCTTCACAATAATATTCAAACTGCAAATAAATGTCCCAAGAAAGAAACCATTGCCACTATGTAAAAGCTGATGAAATTCTAGTCCTGTTTGATACTTGTGGTAGTATTAAGTTTGATGTAGTTTCATAAGTCGAAAAGTCTGTGTGCAACAGACAAGAGAGGTTATGGAAGATTTACATTTAAAATTCAATGAAATTGGCATATCTCATTATTATGAGGTATCAGCACAAAACAGTGAGTTATTTAAAATGTTTAGATCTACAGTTTTAGGAGTAAATATGTACAATAAAGGAATTTTGTGAGGTTTTCAACAACAGATGGATGACTATTTAAGGGCAGCAGCTATATTGGCTGGCAGAGGTAGTGGCACAGACAGTGCATCAGACATAGATAAAAGTGTGTGAAATTTTTTGTGCATCGTGTCTAGAGCCTTGTAAAATTTTTACATGAGTATGTGAACTTAGGTATAGTTTTCTATAGTAGGTTTGGTGAATTTTAACTCTGAACAGCATCAAGATGTTTAAGTTTCAGTAATTTTTTGTATGAGTTCATGCACTTGAGAAAAGTTTTCCCCTCTTGATTTTTCACACTTTGTCAACTGCAGCATGGTTTTAGGAATTAGTAAATTCTTGAGTGATTTTGAAATAATTCTAGTGTTGTAGTCACAGCATTTGCACAAATGTGAAAAAATATTTTTATTTATTAAATAGCAGCCACATTGTGTCAAGGATGTTTTTTATTCTGCCAACCACATCCTGCCTGCAATTTTGTCAGTTTTCAAGTAATTAGTAGAACAGTAATCAGGCAATGTGATGGGTATGCGGCTACCCCCTAGACACCAATGTAGACAGTGGATTTTAACTTCAGTTGCACAATTTATTAAGCCCTTTGAAGGTCTAGTGCTAACTGTGCATAGAGAGTGGTGAGGACTTAATGAATGTAATTTGCATAAAAGTGAATAGATATGTGTTTGACTCAAACTGTTTACCATCTGAGGTAGTATCCGCAGTGGAAATTCCAAGATATGTGATGGTATGCTTATCTGTATAGGATTATTCCCTTCACTAATGAGTCTTCGCCTAGCTTGCAGCAAGAAGAAATACATGTACTGATTTGACACACATAAAGAACTCATTATCATCCACCAAACATCAGTGAAGCTGATGCCATTAGACAAAACATTGGCTCTGTGTATAATAGTGGATGCACATCCCTTTAGATATCTCCATGTGGATATGTGAAGACAGACTGTGCAGAATTCTAGCTTGTGAGAGATGTAGGTGAGGCAGATCTGGATTTTATGCATGCGAGAGATTAAGGGGCATTGGCTGGTATGCTGCCTAGCCTGAGTGATGGTTTTAGGCAGTGTTTCATCCTCATTTAGACAACTGCAGTGCTGGTCTCCAAATTCTGTCTCAGTGAGTATGATGCACAAACACAGAACAAAGTGTGCACAGTCCACAGACAGATGGCTCATATACGTTGCTTCCCTAAGAATACTTTGACAACTGTGGCATCAGGAAGGGCATTCAGCCACAAAGTTACAGAATAAAAATAAAATTGATTGAATCCTGAAAAATCGGATCTCGCAGTAACTGGGGTTCCCAGAAAATGAAAGGAAGAGAGTCTGTTGTGACCAAGGTCTATAGAGATACTGTTCTCAATGGTTAAATAGATACAGTATTATGCCAGTGTAATAGGCGATGATTTCATATTATGAAACAATAATGATCAATGGCAAAGGGTTTGTCTCATGAATGTTTTTCTGTAGAAGACAACAATCTAATCCATGAAGTCATGACTCAACTGCATTCTCAATCTCAAAAGGCTTTGGGATGCATTTTGAAGGCATATTGCTGATTTTTGTTCTTATCTATATTACTGCTTGTGTTTCTTATGCCTATACTGTTACTGCCCTTAGAAGTAATTTGCATGGCAAATAACATTCACATCCTATACACTTCACAGACACCATAATTAACAGCATCACATCACAGATCATTGTAAGCACTGTATTGCTGCTTAATGTAATCATACCCTACAACTTTTGTATCTTGTCCTATACAAAACTGTCACATCTACTTTGTACAAGGAACGTTTGAAATGTAATGCATAATTTTTTTATGCCATATTGTTGTGGTTAAGAAACTAGGAATTAGAAGAGCCATAGTTCCAAAATCTCATATTAGATGCAATGAGGCAGAGCATCTCTTGCATTGGCAGCATTGTGTTGAGGTAAGAAGTGAAGGTGGTGAGTGAGGGGCAATGAGCTGCTGTTGATTATTTATAGGTTAAAGATCTCAGTTGCATATGAATTCACAAAGAAAAGTTGTAAGTGGATGAAGACTGCATGGACTGTAGTAACATCTTCAAGCATACATGTTCTTCGTAGGAGGTCACCTTAGCATTGCAGGAAAGCAAAATTCAAAGTGACGTAAATATTACAACACCAAAGCTTTGAGTAGACAGTAATGGTCAACCATAGGATTCATGTGTAAATATTGAAAGTAAAGGTCCATATTTTGTATGGTACAGTGTGTGATATTACGCATGGCTAACTGAACTTCATAAAAGTTGCCACATGTTGGGTGATGAAGAATCTGACAGTTAACCGGGACAAAATGATGATGGCCTGCTTGAACCACTTAATTTATTTTACAATAACCAGCCATCCTCCCTTGGTAGAGATTAGTGATGAATCTTGGGAATGCCACAACACAGAGTACACACGCAAATGGGAAGGTATATTTTCACCTGGTTATTTGCTGTTTTCACTGTTTGAACTAAGTAATACACTATTGTTTCACATGTCTCTCCACTGACTTATACAGGATGTTTCATCACAGAAGTTACAAACTTTCAGGAGGGATATATTTCACCTAGATGATAGAAAATCACACAACAATGCATTTTTGAAAATGCTTTCCTTGTTTGGTAGTGACGACACAAGACACTAGAAAGGAAGATCACAAACAAGGTGAGAAAACATGTTTATGAAGCTCAGTACAGCAGAAACATACAACGACTGTCATCAAAGAAGATGTTTGAAATTATGATACTGGACCATGATGCAGGCCTCACATCTCTGGCACATGTTCTGGAAAATACTTTGCCTGTCCTGAACTTCCCCAGAAGCTGCCACAATGTATGTAAGAAGTTTCTGTAGACTGTTACTGAGGCTTTGTACACCAGTGACTTGATGTGCCTTCAGAGGAAGTAGGCAAGGCAAATGAGGTCTGGTAGTCTTCCAGGCCAACACACTGGACCACTCTGGCCAAACCAGTGTTGAAAACACTGTCACGTAGAGGAAGGTGCAAGTCGATGAATGACGAACACTAACTTCACTTAACAAAGGTTTATTCAGAACTTGCACATACAAGAGCACGGAGCAAACTGCCTCCGGCCAGAACACATACAGTATATATACAGCTACAGAATATTCCTGTACAGTGGTTCTTGCCATTTGTGGATACTTCTAGAATGTATTTGAACCGAATATAGAAATTAAAATTTTACAGTTCAGGTGAATTTTGAACTCACGACCCTCCATGCAACTGTCTAGTATCATAACCACTACACTGTGGTGACTGTGCTACTCAGCTTCTTCTGCGACATTGGTCCCACCTTAAGAAAACAGCGTCTTTGTGTTACGTCATCCTATTTCGGGAATGAGTCATCGGTCCTGCATACTCTAACTCCCGATGACTGATGTTCGCCCTGGCGGTTATCTTAGAAGTTCCCTTGCCACTATGTTCTTTGTCACTTTTCCGCTTGTTGCCTGTTGCAGGAGCTTCGAATTTACCCTGGGTTTGCAGGATCCTTACAGGGCTTCCTTTGAAGGATGTGGACAATATCTCTGATCTTTCGACGTCTTGTGTTGGGGTCAAAATCTTCAACATCATAAGTAATATCAGACAACTGTCTTACAACGTTATAAGATCCAAAGTAGTGCCTGAGGAGCTTCTCAGAGATACCAACCTTCTGAACAGGAATGAAGATCCAGGCAAGGTCACCATCTGGTAGACAACAGGGTGGTGGCTCACGTCATACATGGTTTTCTTGAGCCTGCAGCGTGGTAACTGCTGAGATTCCCCAGCTCTGGTTAACGCCTGGCTGATGTAGTCATCATGCATGTCATCTGGATGTAAAGGAAACACAGTATCCATCATCGTAGTTGCCTCATGCACATGCACCAGGAAAAACTGTGTAAATCCTGTGGGTTCTTGTTTGGCAGTGTTGTAGGCAAACATCACCAAAGGTAGCACCTCATCCCAGTTGCTGTGCTCAACATTGATTAACATTGATAGCATGTCGGCCAAGGTCTTATTAAGGCATTCAGAATGCCCGTTAGTTTGCAGATGGTAGTCAGTCGTCATGTGATGAGTAATATTGCACCAACGGTTTATCTCTATCACAAGATTCAATTGAAAAACTTACCCTTGATCTGTAATTAATGACCTTGGGGCACTGTGTTTGAATACAGTGTCTTCCATGATGAATTTAGCTACATCAGATGCTTCGGCTGTTTTCATGGCTTTTGTAATGGCATAGTGTGTCAGATAATCAGTGCAAACAATAATCCATCTATTGCCACTAGCAGATGTTGGAAATCGTCCGAGGAGGTCAATCCCAACACGCTGGAAAGGCATTTCGGCTGGTGGAATTGGTATGAGTTGGCCAGGTGGTTTCTGAGGAGCTGCCTTTCTCCTTTGGCACTCTTGACAGTGCAACACATAGTGACAGACACTCCTAAATAAACCTGGCCAGAAAAATCTCTTGAGGATTCTATTGTAAGTCTTACTAAATTCTAAATGTCCAGCTTCAGGTGTGTCATGGAATTTCTGTAGTACATCTAAGTGCATGTGTTTAGGACTCATAGGTAGCCACCTCTTTCCAAACGGATCAAAGTTTTTCTTGCAAAGTAATCCATTAACTACCTTAAATTGTCCTTTCACATCCTCTGACTGATTTAAAGCAAGCATAATTTGAGATATCTTGGTGTCCTTCTTCTGCTCAGCAGAGAGATCCTGGAGTGCAGCAAGACAGTCACTATCTTCATCAAGGTCTTGATGGTCTTGCATAGGGTTTCTTGAGAGACAGTTGGCATCTTGGTGTTTTCTTCCACTTCTGTACACTATGGTAACATCATACTCTTCAAGATGTAGTGCCTACCTGGCGAGTCGTCCTGTTGGATCCTTAAGACCTGTCAACCAACAAAGTAAATGATGGTCTGTAACAACTGTGAATGGCCTTCCATAGAGATACTGTCGAAATTTGCACATGCCCCAGATCACAGCAAGACATTTTCTTTCTGTAGTTGAGTAGTTTCTCTCGGCTTTTGTAAGCGTTCTATAAGTATAGGCTGTAACCTTCTCTTTCCCATCCAAAATCTGCACCAGAACAGCACCGATCCCATATCCACTGGCATCTGTGTGTAGTTATGTAGGTGCTCTCTCATCATACAGACCAAGTAAGGGTCATTTGTCAGAGCTTTTTGCAGCACATCGAAAGAATCTTGTTGAACACCATCCCAGATAAATTTAGCATTGGATTTTAACAACTCTTGGTGGGACCTGGCTTTGATACAGAAGTCTTTGATAAAACGACGGTAATAAGAACACAATCTGAGGATGCTTCTCATATCTCTAATACTTTTAAGAATAGGGAATTCCGTTATAGCTCTCACCTTTTCTGGGTCTGGCTGCACACCTTCATTTGACACAAGGTGCCCAAGTATTTTGATTTCTATTGCTACAAAGAGGCATTTTCTTGGATTAAGTTTCAGTCTGGCTTGTTGGAGACACTTAGAATGGCCCTCAGTCTTTTTATGTGTTGATCAAATGTCTCTGAGAACACTATAATGTCATCTTAATAACAAAGACACATCATCCACTTCAGGTGCCTTAGAAGATTATCCATCATTCGTTCAAAAGTTGCTGGTGCATTACACAAACCAAACGGCATTACCTTAAATTCATACAGTCCCTCAGGGGTGATGAATGCAGTTTTCTCATGATCAGCCTCATCTTCTTTCATTTTCCAGTATCCTGAGTACATGTTCATGGTTGAAAAAACTTAGCCCCCTTCAGGCAATCTAGTGTATCGACAATTTGTGGAAGAGGGTAAACGTCCTTTTTAGTTATCATGTTAACAGAATCTTCCATCGGTTCTTTGTAGAACAACTTTATAATAAATGAAAAGCACCAGTTTACTTTTGTTCTACAATATTACTTTTATTGTTAAGCGGTTTTTGGCTTACAAGGCGATCTTCAGACATTTACTGAGTATTATCACCAAAGAACTGATAATGCTCAGTAAATGTCTGAAGATGGCCTTGTAAGCCGAAAACCGGCTAACAATAAAAGTAATATTGTAGAACAAAAGCAAACTGGTGCTTCACTTTTTAGTTATTTTCCTGTAATCAACACAAAAGTGCCAAATGTCATCCTCCTTCCTGATGAGAAACACCGGTGATGACCATGGGCTCTGCAAAGGCTGAACGATGTCATTCTTCATCACTCTTTATGCCTCGTCGCGAATTATTCGACATTCTGTTGCTGACACACGGTATGCTCTCTGTCTTATTGGTTGATGGTCTCCAGTGCTAATCTGGTGCTTCACTATTGATTTGTCTAATTTTCTCCTCACCTGTGGATTGAAGCATTCAGAGAACTCTTGAAGAATGGCAAGTAGTGTCTTCTGTTGTTCCATAGTGAGCATAATATGAGATATCTTGGTGTCCTTCTTCTGCTCAGCAGAGAGATCCTGGAGTGTGCAGCAAGACAGTCACTATCTTCATCAAGGTCTTGATGGTCTTGCATAGGGTTTCTTGAGAGACAGTTGGCATCTTGGTGTTTTCTTCTACTTCTGTACACTATGGTAACATCATACTCTTGAAGATGTAGTGCCTACCTTGCGAGTTGCCCTGTTGGATTCTTAAGACCTGTCAAACAACAAAGTGAATGATGGTCTGTAACAACTGTGAATGGCCTAACATAGAGATACTGTCGAAATTTGCACATGGCCTAGATCACGGCAAGACATTTTCTTTCTGTAGTTGAGTAGTTTCTCTCAGCTTTTGTAAGTGTCCTATAAGTATAGGCTGTAACCTTCTCTTTCCCATCCAAAATCTGCACCAGAACAGCACTAATCCCATACCCACTGGCATCTGTGTGTAGTTCTGTAGGTAATCTCTCATCAGTAAATGTCTGAAGATGACCTTGTAAGCTGAAAACTGGCTAACAATAAAAGTAATATTGTAGAACAAAAGCAAACTGGTGCTTCACTTTTTAGTTATTTTCCTGTAATCAACACAAAAGTGCCAAATGTCATCCTCCTTCCTGATGAGAAACACTAGTGATGACCATGGGCTCTGCAAAGGCTGAACGATGTCATTCTTCATCACTATTTATGCCTCGTCGCGAATTATTCGACGTTCTGTTGCTGACACACAGTATGCTCTCTGGCTTATTGGTTGATGGTCTCCAGTGCTAATCTGGTGCTTCACCATTGATTTGTCTAATTTTCTCTTCACCTGTGGATTGAAGCATTCAGAGAACTCTTGAAGAAATGCAAGTAGCGTCTTCTGTTGTTCCATAGTGAGATCTAGTGATAGTTGAGCTAGAAGATCTTGTCTTGTAGTGGTAGCGCAAATTTCGCCCACAGACTCGGCATGGGATGTTTCTATGGTGCTCAGCTGTTCTGCAATTAATGGCTCAGTATTTGTTAGGCACATGTACCTTTGAAGGATCTGCAGTTCTCGGTGACTGTTTACTGTCAACAATTCATTGAATCTGTTCTTAAACAATACGACGAGGCGGGGATGACCAAGTTATTCTTCAGTGGTATGCTCCTCTTACATTACACTACAAGATCCATGGGTTGATGCATGGCATGACACATGACAGCTAACTTTCTAGCACTGACACATAGTCTCCAGACACTCGGATGCACATCTTCCTGTTCGCAGTATCTCATCTTGTCTAGCGTAATCTTCGAACAACCACAGTCTATAATTGCCTGAGAAGCTTTCTAAAAGTCCCATCCAAGAATGATGTCATGACTACACTCTTGTAAGATGATGAATTCTAAGGGCTGTGTATGGCCACTTATACCCACATGAATGATATATCTTCCTGTAGGTTTTACATGTTTCCCATTAGCCACCTTCAGCAGAGATGTTTTGCTGTTGACGAATATGGTTTTCTGCAACTGATAATAGTAGTTCTCTGAAATGACTGAATATGACGCTCCAGAGTCCACAAGAGCTTGGGCTGGTCGGCCATCCATGAGGCTATCAACGTAATTTCCTATAATTTTTGTAGCGATCGATGGCAGAGGTTTTTTCTCTTTGACAGGCTCTCCTCCAAGAAAGGTTGCACCCCTCAGTTTTCCAGGTTGTGGTGGCTAGGTGATCTACTTTAGCTTCTAAATGGTGATGGGGACCTTGATCAGTGTGTTGGGGAGCATCCTCTCCAGCAGCTAGCTTGCAGCGATGGTGACCTATGTCGTCCTGCACCCACATCTTCTTGTTCAGCTTCGTCGTCCGGGAGTTGGTGTCGGCTAAGATCAGTCTGCTTTCTTATAGCATGGGAGTCATCAAATATCCGCCACCTTTCTCAACAATAGTCTACCACATGTCCCTGCCAATTGTAGTGTAAACATACTGGTTGCCTATCCTGAGTCCTCCAGACATCAGTCTTCCTTGATGCCCAAACAGGTGTCTCATGCGGCATCATAGGAACATAACTTCGCCTAGGTCTTGACTTTTTTACCATTTTAAAGGGAAATGAAGGACGAGAGATTGGGTTCAATGTCTGTTCAGTTGCTTCCTCCATCACAGACATCGATACGACATTTGGAAGCCATTCAAACTTCTTTTTTGATGCATTGTCTCGATATACTGGCACCATTTTATGAAGTAGTCTGCTGCTGAAGTAGGGCTTGATACATGTCCTCAGCAACACCCTTCATGAGATGTGCAACCTTATTGTCATCCATTCTAGGTGTCTGTGTATGTGCGGATGGATATGTGTGTGTGTGCGAGTGTACACCTGTCCTTTTTTCCCCCTAAGGGAAGTCTTTCCGCTCCCGGGATTGGAATGACTCCTTACCCTCTCCCTTAAAACCCACATCCTTTCGTCTTTCCCTCTCCTTCCCTCTTTCCTGAAGTAGCAACCTTCGGTTGCGAAAGCTAGTAATTCTGTAGAGAGAGAGAGAGAGTATAGAGAGAGAGAGAGAGAGAGTGTGTGTGTGTGTGGGGGGGGGGGGGGGGGGCGTTTTTTTGGGGGGAGGCACAAGGTACCGTACTGCGTGTGTGTGCCTGTCTTGGGAATAGAAGTGAAAACCTAGCTGACAAATAAAATCTAAACGAAGCAAAAATGACCATAAGGAGAGTAACAAGAGAAGCATTAAATGACTTTGAAAGTAAAACTTTGTCAACAGTGACAAGTACACATCCTAAGCGGTTTTGGTCACATGTAAAATCAGTACGTGGGTCAAAATTATTTATTTATTCATTCAGAGATCATACTGGCACCAAAATGGAAGATAACAGAGAGAAGGTCGAAATGCTGAATTCAGTCTTCTAAAATTCTTTTACCATGGAAGATCGCAACACAACCTCTCCTTTCAATTGTCGTACAAACGTCAAAATGGCAGATATTGAGATAACCAATAACAGAATAGAGAAACAATTACAATTGCTTAGTAGTGGAAAGGCATCAGGACCTGATGAGATACTGTACCTATAAGATTCTACAATGTTTATAAGAAAGAACTTGTTACCCTTCTAGCAATAATTTGTCATAGATCACTTGAGCAATGAAGCGTACCTAGCGATTGGAAGAATATGCAGGTAATTTCCATTTTTAAGTAGGGCTGTAGGGCAGATGCATCCAATTAAAGACCTCTTACTGTTAATGACAATCTGTTATATGGAACATGTTTTATGCTCAAGAATTTTGATGTTTTTGATGAATGAAAATCTCCTCTTTAAATCAAAATGGATTCCACAAACAGGGATCCTGTGAAACTCAGCTTGTTCTGTTGCTCCATTAGAATCACAGCACCACAGACAATGGCGCTCTGGCTGATGCTGTATTCCTTCACTCCAGGAAGGCATCTGACACTGTCCCGCACTGCCATTTAGTGAAAAAAATATGAGCTTATCAAGTACCTGAGCAAACTCGCGACTCGGTTCAAGACTTCCTTGGCCACATAACTCAAAAGCATTGATAACAAACCGCTAGAAACAGTATCTGTCATAAAATATCAGGAGTAACTATCCAGAGTGACATAAGTGTAATGATCGCATAAAACATATAGTAGGAAAAGCATATGCCACACTCAGATTCAGAGAAAGAATCTTAAAGAAAAGTAATTCATCTACAAAGAAAGTGGCTTATAAGGTGCTTGTTCCACCGATTCTTCGTATTGTTCCAACCAGTTAGGACTGATAGAAGAATAGAGAAGATCCACAGACTGGCACATTTCGTCATGGGATCGTTTAGTCAGCAGAAGAGCATTACGGAGTAGCTGAACAAACTCCATGTACATACGTTACAAGAGAGGCATTGTGCATCATGAAGAGATTTACTACTGAAATTTCGAGACAGCACTTTTCACGAAGAGTTAGACCAGAAACTTTGGTTCACGCCTGATAATACCAGCTTTACGTACAGAAAAAATTTTGAAGGGATCATCGATGTCTGGAGGGAAAAAAAGAAAAACTGTAAGAGAGAGAGAAATAAACATTTAGCATTTTTTACACGTCAGGCTTTATTTTCGTTTTAAAGGAAGTTATTGCTGTCGTTCTGTATTCCATACAAACGCTTTGAGAAATGCAAGAAAGTTCTGCTGTATTTCATTAACCCGGGATTATTAGTGCAATGCACGAAGGGACACTTCGTGCCACATGTGACAAAACAGCAGATAGTAGTACAGTGGAAAAAAATTCAGAGATACTATCAATATCTCGCTTCTACTTGGCATGTACATCAAAGTTACTTCTTTAACACTGCTTGCTTTTATAAAACCATTCATCTGAGATAATAATGAAATTAGCGTCACTTTCATATTTATCGAATGTGATGACATTTAGGATAAAACAACTGATTTCATCTTCAATAATTTCAAATCTTATGTGTAATTTTAGCTGTTACTGAAATAAGCAATAAAGGTGCTACAATGATCAAACACGAGTATGTACATATTTATTAATTTTAGTAAATGAAATGTAGTTGTGAGAAAGAAAAACTGTATGACTGGCATTGTAGATGAATGAGTTCATATTATTTTGAGTAATTAAAACTCTGGTTTTTTATGTACTCGTTAACAACAACAAAGACTTAACTTCTGAGGTCATCAGTCCCCTAGAACTTAGAACTACTTAAACCTAACTAACCTAAGGACATCACACACATGCATGCCCGAGGCAGGATTCGAACCTGCGACCGTAGCGGTCGCGCGGTTCCAGACTGTAGCGTTAACAAGACTGATAATTTTAGTATCTTCCCTAGGTATGCTTTTGGCAAACACCTATGTCGATTGAAACTGATAGTGACATAAGCATGACTTTCCACAGATTTTGATATGTATATGTTGTTATAATGTAGTTGTAGTTACTGCTACGGAATTCAAATCAAAACATTGACTGCGGAAAAAAACAGTCCATAAATTAAGCAGATATACGTAAGAAGCGTCAAATCATAAATAGTGCGATTCTACTGCGAGAAAAACGGGAAAAAACGAAATAAGAGTTTCATTCAAACATGAATGAATCGTATCTGCTTATGAACCATGAGCAAGAGCACAGGAAACATATTGCTATTATAGAACACATGACTAACCTTCCTTGATGTACCACCGAGCGCCTCCTCTTGCTACACAGCCACAGATGAACTAGTAACTGTTGAGTTTTGCAGGGCCGTTTAACTGTGAATGCAGCTTCGGCGAACTTTTGAGGGGGGCAGTCAGCCTCACGGTCGACAGCATAAGTGTCGGCACCGAGGTCTTTCGAACTGGCGACAGGCAACACGGAGATGCGTGTCCGGTCTGGGTTACTTCCGCTCGCCAGTTAACGCAAACGCCTACTATTACGACGGTGTGTGGCGATTTTGGAACCTAATGGAAAGCCGACCAGAATGGGGAGGTAGGCGAGTCGTCACTGCCAATGAACTTTTAAATGCTAAATTATTTCTCAGTATGATAACCAGGTAATGCCGAAAGTGTACATGGTACGTTCAGCATGACTTGTTCTACGTCGCTCTCATAAGGCCTCGTGCTTCAAAATACTCACCCCCAAATCGTAATTGCCCTGACCTGGCGAGAGTACAATTAAAGCCAAAAGGATCTATGTTCCTTCAAAACCTCAAATCTGGTAATAAATTGTGGACTCAGCAGAGATAATAAAAATAAGGTAAAAAGATTTGATATGGCAATTACCGTAGCAAAATTGGTGAGACCGGTAATATTATCAACAAATCTTGTTTATAGGTGTATGTGATAATTGTTATTAAATAGGTCTAATATGACTTTCTGGGTACTTTGTTAAGGTAATATTTTGCAACTGTTGCTATCAGCTAATATGACAAGTAAATAATATTTAGTTAACGTGAATATAGAGTATACGTTTACTTGCCCAATTAAACAAGAAATATGTCAACTGGATTTGACCACAATCGCACTTTATGCATTTGCAGGAAGATGAAGATGTCAAAACTGGTTTGCAAGGTTATGTGCTCCCGTGCTCTCATAAAAAAGTTCATGGAGTAAGGAGATTCAGCTAGGGAAATATATATTAGCTGAGCACTGCCAAAAAATCAAGAATAAATTAGTAGTAGTAGTATTTTTCAAAAAGTTTATCTAAAAAGATAATACCGGCCGCAGCGCACATTCTGTTTCGAGCAGACTGCACATCTACGCCAAAGTCTGCGTTTCTTGGACTGATCACTTGGAGTGACATGAGGAAAATGCCTCCCAGTAAAGCGAAGAGGATTCTCGTCATCAGAGCGTCTTCCTTTACTATCTCTTCTCCGTTCTGTAGCAAATGTTTCCATAATTTCTTGTACCAGATTGGCCGCGGCGCAGGGTTATTTTTTCAGAGGGCGGCGCGGCGCTCCGTCACATTGTCGGCGGCCTTTGGAATTTGCGCTGCCTTTGCTCTTGCGCCACTGGCGGGGGCCACTTCTGCCAACCCCTACGTACACTCCTGCCTTGTTATATTGGTCATGTACATAAATTATACTTCGTTCATCAGAAGAATAACCAGAAGTAAGCAAACAAAAACCCAGTATTGCTCAGAGGCCGTAGCACACATACTTATGTATTAGATATGTTATTACTAAGTTACATTAAAAGAACTTTAAGATATTCTAATGTATTAACAACCATCAACGGTTTTCTTAGTCACGCTTCAGCTCTGGAGTTTTTATTTCAAAAATCGTGTACTGTCTTGGTCTCTGCACTGTTGCGCTCTAATCGTCGCGCTATTAATACGCAGTATGAACATGACCGCGGCTGCTTTCTGTTCTGTAGTGAAACACGTGTAGTAGTAGTAGTAGTAGTAGTTTTATTCATCCGTAGATCTCTTTTTACAAGGATATAGGACATGTCAAAGTATTTACAAGCTTAGATCAATTTACAGTAAGCTAATTCGTATACACATATATTTACAGACTTCTAGTTAGAGACAATCATTAGATTTTACTCCTGGTATACAATAATTTATTTACAAATAACTCATTAAATAATGTAATGCCACACTATTCACTCATATTTCACTATCAGTCACTGCACACACTATACACACATTGTTTCATAACACTTCACTCACTACATACACACACACACACACACACACACACACACACACACACACACACACACAGGTGATCCTTGGGCCATTTTCTGTACTGCAAGTTCCCATTTGCTATCCTGAAAAACTGAGTCAGCATCCCTTCATAATGAGTGAGATGTTGAGCTCAGAAAGAGGAAGAGGTGTTAGTATTGTGCTATGCATAGCTTGAGGGGAGAGTGTCTCTAGAAAGGAAAAAAGAAGAAAAATAATAAAGTGAAGGTGTTATGTGGAATATTGGATGTTTTATAATCATCATTATTATTATTATTTGTTTGTATAACATTTTTTTATCAAACCCCTACTCTGCTTTATCTAAGTAATCCTTCAATGTATAAAATGTATTGCATAACAGGTACTTTTTAGCTGCCTTCTTAAATAAGTGTATTTTTGAAATTTCTTTAATCTCTTTTGGTAATTTATTGTACAGTTTTATTCCTTGGTAGAAAATGCTGTTTTGAGTTTTATGTTTATTTTTTCTTGGTAAATGTAAGTTGAGTCTATCTCTTGTTGCATGGTCATGGACAGAGCTGTTTGTGCAGTAATTGCCAATGTTACTTTTGATGTGTACAACTGACTGGTAAATGTGTTCACATGGAGCAGTTAAAATTCCCAGTGTTTTGAACAGATCTTTACAATGAGCTCGACTACTATTTCTGGTTATTATTCTTATGGCTCTTTTCTGGAGTTTGAAAATTGTGTTCATATTTTGTGGATTTGTTCCCCAAAAAAGAATGCCATAGCTAAGAATTGAGTGTACATATGAATAATATGTAATTAAAAGACACTGCATGTTACACACAGATGATAGAATTCTAAGGGCATAACATGCTGATGACATTCTGTTTGCAACTACCTTTGTGTGTTCGCACCACTTCAGCTTAGAGTCAATATTCATTCCTAGAAATTTTGCATTTGTTACACAGTCTATAGAGGTGCCATCTACATTTAATTTAACATTGTCATTTTTCCTCTTCAAACTGAAGTTCATGGCATTAGTTTTCTTTATGTTTAATGTCAATTTGTTGCTTATTGACCAGTCGTAAACTTCCTTGAGAGTTTCATTTGCTTTCTCGGTAAGGAGTTCTCTTGTTCTCTCAGTGACTATAATATTGCTGTCATCAGCGAAGAGAATTTTCTCACCATGAGTAACACTACTGGGAAAGTCATTGATGTATATCAGGAATAGTATTGGTCCTAATATGCTACCTTGTGGAACCCCTATATTAATATGTTTTGGTTCTGATAAGTATTTTACTAAATGTTTAGATCTATTTGAAGTATGTGTTATCTCTACTCTTTGTACCCTATCTGTTAGGTATGATCGAAACCAGTCATTAGCTACCCCTCTTATTCCTAATGCTTCTAATTTATTTAATAGAATCTTGTGGTCGACTGTATCAAAAGCCTTAGAAAGATCCAAAAATATGCCTGTGACACACTCATCTTTATCAAGAGCATTAAGTACAACTTTTGTGAATTCTACTATGGCTGACTCCGTATTTTTGCCACTTCGAAAACCAAACTGTGATTTGCTTAAAAGATTGTGTTTATTCAGATAATTCATTAATCTGTCTTTCATAATTGCTTCTATTATTTTTGAGAATGCTGACAGCAGGGAAATGGGCCGGTAATTTTCTATGTCTTCTGCATTACCTTTCTTAAGCAAAGGTACAACTATTGCCTGTTTTAGCTGCTCTGGAAATGTCCCTGATGTGAAGGATTCATTTATTATATTTGTTAATGGGCCTTGTATAATCCCTATGCATTGTTTCAGTACACACATTGGTACATCATCTAAGCCTTCTGACTTATTATTTTTTAGCTTTTGAACAGTTTTATTGACTTCATTCTCTGTGGTTGGAAGTAACATCATTGTATCTAGTGCAACAATTTTTGCAGGTGTTATATTTGTTTTGGGGAATTTTTGCTGTAACTTCTCTGCAATACTTGAAAAATGCTCGTTTACATAGTTTGCTAAGTGTTGTGGATCATTTATTACCTTATCCCCCTCCCTTAGCAGTATGTTATTCTGCGTTTGTTTGCCTCTCCCCGTTTTCTTTTTTATAACATCCCAGACTGCTTTGCTTTTATTCTCTGCATTATATATTATTTTGTCATTAAATGACTTTTTTGCAGCAATCAGCACCTTCCTATAAATCTTTTTGTATCTATGATAGAAATTTAAGAATTCTGGATCATTGTGAATCTTTTTCATGGAACTGAGGTGTTTAAGTGTTTGGGAGGACTTCTTAATACCTGCTGTTATCCATCTGTTTTTGTGAGATGTTGATACAGTCATGCATACTTTTGGAAATGCTGTTTCAAAGTTCAATTTAAACAATGTGGAGAATTTGGAGAATTTCATATTCACATTGCTTTCCTTATACACTTCATCCCAGCTTTGTTTTTCTAGTTCTTTTGAAAAATCTTTTATTTTGATTTCTGATAGATGTCGTTTATAGGCTTGTAGTTTAGGGAATGATTCGATGCCTGATTTTACTGTTGTTATTTGACAGAGATGGTCTGACAGTCCGAGATCTTTTACAGCTACATCACATTTTTCCCTGTCTATATTTGTGGCCACATGGTCAATTACTGATGCAGTCATTGTAGTAACCCTTGTTGCACTATTGACCAATAGGGACATGCCAAAACTTTGAAGGATATTTATGAAGGTGCTGCTGGATTCATTTATGATATTAGTGTTGATGTTTATGTCCCCACACAGAATTGTGTTGACCTTTGTACTTGAGACTTTATCTAGAACTTCTGTTAATTTATTGAAAAAAGTGTCCACACTACCACTGGGAGATCTATACACACACAAAATGATTAATTTCTTGGTGATATCGAGCCCTGATAATTCAATAGCTGATATTTCAATGTGTTTGTCTTCACTTACTGTACTGAGGTCATGTCTAGATTTGAACTGTGTTCCTTTTCTGATATAACGGTTAAAAAGTGCCGATATATAGGTTATTCTTAATGTTTTTCATAAATTCACCGAAAAAATCGGCTTTGAAGTTTTCTGAGGGTCTGTATTTGATACAGGGAGATACGAATACTCATTAGATTTACAGCGGAATGTGTAGCACAGTAGATTGATAACCTAGTGCAGTTCATAGTTCGCTGGTTCAAGTTTCATCAGAGTCACTTTTTTTCGTTCAATTTGAAATATTTGCCGGGTGATCGAAAGTCAGTATAAAGTTGAAAACTTAATAAACCACGGTATAATGTAGAGAGGTAAAAATTGACACACATGCTTGGAATGACATGAGGTTTTATTAGACCCAAAAAAGTATTACTAGACGCGTGAAAGATCTCTTGGGCGCGTCGTTTGGTGATGATCGTGTACTCAGCCGCCACTTTCGTCATGCTTGGCCTCCCAGGTCCTCAGACCTCAGACCATGCGATTATTGGCTTTGGGGTTACCTGAAGTCGCAAATGTATCATGATCGACCGACATCTCTAAGGGTGCTGAAAGACAACATCCGACGCCAATGTCTCACTGTAACTCCTGACATGCTTCAGTGCTGTTCACAACATTATTCCCCGACTACAGTTATTGTTGAGGAATGATGGTGGAAATATTGAGCATTTACTGTAAACAACTTCATCTTTGCTTTGTCTTACTTTGTTATGCTAATTATAGCTATTCTGATCAGATGAAGCGCCATCTGTCAGACATTTTTTGAACTTTGTATTGTTTTGGTTCTAATAAAACCCCATGTCATTCCAAGCATGTGTGTCAATTTGTACCTCTCTATCTACATTATTCCGTGATTTATTCAGTTTTCAAATTTATACTGACTTTTTGATCACCCGGTACATCTCGTAATTTTAAAATTCATCATCATCTTTTAAGAATAATGCATGTCTTCTTGTTTCTAATCACAATTGCACGTGGAAGTCCTGGTTTCATTTCAAATGCAAATTCTTAATAATTGATATTTTATGCAGTATTGTTAATAAAGGCTGCTTAAATTAAGAAAACATAACAGTTTAATTTTTACGGCAAAAATGAAAAACCAAATACTTTTTGTTTGGATTATGTCCATTGTTTTACACCACAGATGTAGTCACACAAGAACCAGAGTGCGAAGTGCCATAGAAACATGAAAAATGAATCATTTTGACAGCGTCGAGCGCACCATACAAATGCTTCATTTTTACATTTGTCACTGTCGGCACTAGCAATATGCAGACTTTGACGAGCAGCTTTGAAGTCCTATAAGGCAAGTCTTCCGATCCAGATGGTATACCAATCACGTTCCTTTCAGAGTATGCAGACACAGTAGCGCCTTTCTTAGCAATCATATACAACCGCTCCCTTGACGAAAGGTCTGCTCCTAAAGACTGGAAAGTAGCACAGGTCACACCCTCTTCAAGAAAGGAAATAGGAGTAACCCATTGAAATACAGACCCAAATCACTGACCTCAATTTGCAGTAGGTTTTTGGAGCATATACTGTACTCGAACATTATGAATCACCTTGAAGAAAATGACTTATTGATACATAAGCAACACGGATTCAGAAAATATCGTTCTTGTGCAACACAGCTAGTTCTTTTTTCCTATGAAGTAATGAGTGCTGTCAACAAGGGATCTCAGATAGATTCCATATTCCTTGATTTCCAGAAGGCTTTTGATATCGTTTCTCACAAGCGACTATTAATCAAATTGCGTGCTGGAGTATCGTCTCAGTTGTGTGATTGGGTTCGTGATTTCCTCTCAGAGAGGTCACAGTTCATAGTGACAGACGGTAAATGATAGAGTGGAACAGTAGTGACATCTGGTGTTCCGCAAGGTAGTGTCATAGGCCCTCTGCTGTTCCTCATTTACATAAATGATCTATGTGATAATCTGAGCAGCCCCCTTAGATTGTTTGCAGATGACGCTGAAATGTACCGTCTAGCAAAATCATCAAACGGTCAATTCCAATTACAAAATGATCTAGAGAGAATTTATATAGGTGCGAAAAGCAGCAATTGGCACTAAACAAAGAAAAGTGCGAGGTGATCCACATGGGTACTAAAAGAACTTCGATAAATTTTGGGTATACGATAAATCGCACAAATCTAAGGGCTGTCAATTCGACTACATACGTAGGAGTTTCAATTACGAGTAAATTAAACTGTAAAGACCACACAGATAATATAGTGCGGAAGGCGAAACAAAGACTGTGCTTTGTTGGCAGAACACTTAGAAGATGCGACAAACCCACTACAGAGACAGCCTACATTACACTTGTCCGTCCTCTGCTGGAATATTGCTGCGCGGTATGGGATCCTTACCACGTAGGATTGACGTAGGACATCGAAAAAGTGCAAAGAAGGGCAGCTCGTCTCGTGTTATCGTGCAATAGAGGTGAGAGTGTCACTGATATGATACGCGAGTTGGGGTGGCAGTCATTGAAACAAAGGCGGTTTTCTTTGCTGCGAGATCTATTTACGAAATTTCAATCACCAACTTTCTCTTCCAAATGCGAAACTATTTTGTTGGCACCCACCTACGTAGGGAGAAATGATCATCATAATAAAATAAGAGAATTCAGAGCTCGAACGGAAAGATTTAGATTTTCCTTTTCCCCACGCGCCATTCGAGTGTGGAATGGTAGAGAAGTAGTACGAAAATGCTTCGATGAACTCTCTGCCAGGCAGAGTAACCATGTAGATGTAGAGAGAGAAGCCTGAATTACGAAACAAACCTGGCGCACTGTTATGAACTTGTGGAGAGCAGCGAATGTAGTTCGATATTTGTGGGCCAAACGGCATAAATCGAGTGAAGTTTACAGGGCCATGGGTGGACGACTGTATGGACCGTAGAGATGTCTGCAGGTGGTGTGCACTCTTCGCTCCGGGCGGCTAACAGCTTCAACCCCACAGAATTTAGGGGCCAAAGGGCAGCAATTTCGACGATCAGCGTGTGCAACTGCGGATCTTGTTACAGAAGTTCTGCATATCCTAAGGGTGCGGTGTACGTTATTGTTCATGACACACCGTAATTTCGTAAAGTTAGCCCTCGCTGGGTGCCTAAGAACCTGACAGACAACCACAAGGGCCAGCGAATGATCATAAGCTTGGATCACTTAACGCCTACGCCGCAATAGAGCACAGCTTTATGAAAGGAATCGTTACTGGTGATGAGTCGTGAGCGTACAACTCCACACCTGAAACCAAGCAGTCCTCTATGGACTTCAAATGTTCAAATGTGTGTGAATTCCTAAGGGACCAAACTACTGAGGTCATCGCTCCCTAGTTTTACAAACTACTTAAACTAACATATGCTAAGAGGAACACACACACCCATGCCCGAGGGAGGACTCGAATCTCCGGCGGGAGGGGCCGCGCAATCCGTGACATGGCGCCTCAAACCGCGCGGCCACTCCTCTCGACCCTCTATGGAGTGGAAACATGCTGCTTCCCCAGTAAGAAAACAGCTCAGTGATTCATTCTGCTAGGAAAGTACTTGTGACAGTGTTCTGGAATTGCATGTAGTGTCATTGGTGGACCTCACTAAACACAGTACCCTTGTGAACGCTGCAGCCTACATTAAAACTTTGGTTAAGTTACGTCGTGCTCTTCGTGACAAACTCTACAACACTAGTGCTGACGGTGTCAAACTTCTTCATTACAATGCTCGCCACGTGATGCCGCTCTTGTTCGTGAGAAAATCGCCAAATTTGGGTGGGAGGTGCTCCAGCAGCAACCTTACAGACCTGACCTCGCACCATCGGACTCTCATATGTTTGGTCATGTGAAGAAATTCCTGCCCTGCCAAACCTTTTTGATAAATGCGGAAGTGCAATCAACAGTATGCTGATGGCTATAATCCAACCAAACGGACTCCTATGAACATGGCATATCGAAACTGGTGCTACAGTGGGAGAGGTGTGTTGAGAATGTTGGTGACTACATAGGAAAGCAGGTAAAAGACGTAAGTCCATTTGTGATTTTTTAATTTCGTTGCTTATTGTACTTTTCGGTAATAAAATTATTGATACTTTCTGATCATCCCTCGCGTTTTATGAAGTTGTTACATGACTTTATTGATTACAGCATTATGTCTCGGCACTTCGTCGGCACTCTTCATGCTGGCCAGGCTTCTTCCAAGACCTGCGTCTCATGCTACTGCTGTTTCACTACTTCTGGTTGTGAATTTCTAAGCCTCATTGCCCTATACAAGTTGTCCATTCGTGACCAATAGAAAAGATGGAATGTTCAGCATAATCACCTAGTTAAAGATTAGGAATCCTAAAATATGTATTTTGCAACTTTTTGCCTTGTGATATTTACAGTCGCTCCTGACGTGGGAAATGGAACTATTGTAGTCCCACCTGACGCGGGAATTAACGATTTATATCGGATTTCCTTCACTGAATGTAGCACCAAACTTAGTGTCTTTTTTCGTAGATAACATTCAGAATAAATTTTACGAAGTGGTACATGTCACTTGAAAAAAGCTAAGTACAAACTGCCAATTTACAAGTACGTTACTGGTACGTTACTGACTGCTTATTTGTATTTAAGAACTGTTCTGTGGTGTACACGGTAACCGCGAGACAGCAGAATCACAGATCAAGCAGATACGTAGGTTGAACAAACGACAAATGTCCTAGGCGAAATGTTTACGACGACTACACGAGACGGACAAGTGAACGACAAGCGAACATACACCAAAGTTGTTGAATAAGAAGGACAGCTGTGACTTAAAATTTTTTATTCAAAGACACGACCGATTTGGAAACAGTATTTGTATCATCAGGTGTTTATTAGTATAAACATGTATAAAACAACATGATAGAATTTTGGCGATAGAAAGCAATGCGAAATAAAAGCGATTAGGTTTGTGCCTACTTACAGTCAGTCTATAAAAGCGATCTGTTTAGAAGCCGGAAAAAGCACATTCCCCAACATTCTCATCAACGTATTTAAAATTGCTAACTCTCAAATGTGCGAACGTCCATAAATAAAAAAAATCGGGACTAAGGCCACCCAGAAAACTAAAAAACAACCCGATAAAAACGTCAAAATCTGGAACATAGTATAATAAAATTAATAATTTCTAAAGAAATTCTGCAAAAGAACCATGTTCGAAACGTTGATGGAGAAAAATTCTTAGGCTGATGTCGCATTTTACTTCCAGTGTAGACGCCCTGGGGAGGAAGCGTTGCTGTTAGCAGTATTAAACTAACCGTAAACTACAATATGGCGTACACGGAAAGCCATGCAGGCACAGTGTCGTAAACAAAGTGTAGCTAGGTACTCCGATTGAAGTGCCGAAGACTGGCTCTAGATTTTTTTTTTAAAAAAACGAGCTATAATAATCAGAAACAATACATTCTGTTTTTGAGTCCCTTATGTCCATATTACTGTTGCAATTAATTTCGAGGCGTTTTCAGATACTATCAAAGTTCCTGTAGGGCATTAATACCTATTATGATGCACTTACAGTTAAGAATTACATATTTACACTGATAAAATTTTTTGTTGTTCCTTAATTTGTTTTTAAAAGCGTACATGGAGCTCCCAACATTTCTATCAGGGTACCTAACTACTACACCTTGACACTGCGCATGAGCGGCTTTCTGCTTAGGCCATGCTGCAGCCTAAGTTTAGTTTAATATTGGCAATAACAATGTTTCCTCCCACGGTTGTCTGCATTGGAGGTAAAATGTGACATTATTCTAGTAGTTTTTCTCCATCAAAGTTTAAAACACGGTGCTTTTGCAGAATATATTTAGAAATTATTAATTTTATATCACGCCGGCCGCTGGTGGCCGAGCGGTTCTAGGCGCTTCAGTCTGGAACGGTCGCAGGTTCGAATCCTGCCTCGGGCATGGATGTGTGTGATGTCCTTAGGTTAGTTAGGTTTAAGTAGTTCGAAGTTCTAGGGGACTGATGACGTGAGATGTTAAGTCCCATAGTTTTCAGAGCCATTTATATCACCATGTTCCCGCTTTTGAAGTATTTACCGGGTTGTCTTTTAGGTTTCGGTATGGCCGTGGCCCCTATTTTTTATTCATGGACTTTCGCACATTTACGAGTTAGAATTTTTAAATGCTTTGATGAGAATGTTGGGGAACGTGCTTTTTCTGGCCTTAAACAGATCGCTTTTATGGATTGCCTGTAAGCAGACCTGTAGTTTTATACATTTTTATACCGATAAGCACCTGAGGTTCGCCGATAACGTAATTCTGTCAGAAACAGCAAAGGACCTGGAAGAGCAGTTGAACGGAATGGATAGTGTCTTGAAAGGAGGATCTAAGATAAACATCAACAAAAGCAAAACGAGGATAATGGAATGTGGTCGAATTAAGTCAGGTGATGCTGAGGGAATTACGAGGTGCATTCAAGTTCTAAGGCCTCCGATTTTTTTCTGCGGACTGGAAAGAGATAGAAACATGCGCATTGTTTTAAAATGAGGCCGCGTTCATTGTCAATACGTCCCAGAGATGGCAGCACCGTACGGCAGATGGAACTTTACCGCCAGCGGCGAGAATGAGAACTGTTTTAAATACTTAAAATGGCGACGTTTTCCTTACTTCAACAGCGTGCAATCATTCGTTTTCTGAATTTGGGTGGTGTGAAACCAATTGAAATTCATCGACAGTTGAAGGAGACATTTGGCGATGGAGTTATGGATGTGTCGAAAGTGCGTTCGTGGGTGCGACAGTTTAATGAAGGCAGAACATCGTGTGACAACAAACCGAAAGAACCTCGGGCTCGCACAAGCCGGTCTGACGACATGGTTCAAAATGGCTCTGAGCACTATGGGACTCAACTGCTGTGGTCATTAGTCCCCTAGAACTTAGAACTACTTAAACCTAACTAACCTAAGGACATTACACACATCCATGCCCGAGGCAGGATTCGAACCTGCGACCGTAGCAGTCGCACGGTTCCGGACTGCGCGCCTAGAACCGCGAGACCACCGCGGCCGGCTCTGACGACATGATCGAGAAAGTGGAGAGAATTGTTTTGGGGGATCGCCGAATGACTGTTGAACAGATCGCCTCCAGAGTTGGCATTTCTGTGGGTTTTGTGCACACAATCCTGCATGACGACCTGAAAATGCGAAAAGTGTCATCCAGGTGAGTGCAACGAATGCTGACGGACGACCACATGGCTGCCCGTGTGGCATGTTGCCAAGCAATGTTGACGCGCAACGACAGCATGAATGGGAATTTCTTTTCGTCGGTTGTGACAATGGATGAGACGTGGATGCCATTTTTCAATCCAGAAACAGAGCGCCAGTCAGCTCAATGGAAGCACACAGATTCACCGCCACCAAAAAAATGTCGCGTAACCGCCAGTGCTGAAAAAATCATGGTGTCCATGTTCTGGGACAGCGAGGGCGTAATCCTTACCCAGTGCGTTCCAAAGGGCACTACGGTAACAGGTGCATCCTACGAAAACGTTTTGAAGAACAAATTCCTTCCTGCACTGCAACAAAAACGTCTGGGAAGGGCTGCGTGTGTGCTGTTTCACCCAGACAACGCACCCGCACATGGAGCTAACGTTACGCAACAGTTTCTTCGTGATAACAACTTTGAAGTGATTCCTCATGCTCCCTACTCACCTGACCTGGCTCCTAGTGACTTTTGGCCTTTTCCAACAATGAAAGACAATCTCCGTGGCCGCATATTCACCAGCTGTGCTGCTATTGCCTCAGCGATTTTCCAGTGGTCAAAACAGACTCCTAAAGAAGCCTTCGCCGCTGCTATGGAATCATGGCTTCAGCGTTGTGAAAAATGTGTACGTCTGCAGGGCGATTACGTCGAGAAGTAACGCCAGTTTCATCGATTTCGTGTGAGTAGTTAATTAGAGAAAAAATCGGAGGCCTTTGAACTTGAATGCAACTTGTAGATTATGAAATGAGACACTTAAAGTAGTAAAAGAGGTTTGCTATTTGGGGAGCAAAATAACTGATGATGGTCGAAGTAGAGAGGATATAAAAAGTAGACTGGCAATGGCAAGGAAATTTGTTAACATCGAGTGTATATTTAAGTGTCAGTAAGTCGTTTCTGAAAGTATTTGTATGGAGCGTAGCCATGTATGGAAGTGAAACATGGACGATAACTAGTGAAATGTGGTGCTACAGAAGAATGCTGGAGATTAAATGGGTAGATCACATAACAACGAGGAGGTTTTGAATAGGATTGGGGAGAAGAGAAGTTTGTGGCACAACTTAATTAGGAGAAGTGATCGGTTGGTTGGACATGTTCTGTGGCATCACCAATTTAGTATTGGATGGCTGCGTGGAGGGTAAAAATCGTAGAGGGAGACCAAGAGATGAATACACTAAACAGATTCAGAAGGATGTAGGTTGCAGTAGGTAGTGGGAGATGAAGAATCTTGCACATCATAGAGTAGGGTGGAGAGCTGCATCAAACCAGTCTCAGGACTGAAGACCACAACAACAAACAACAAGCACCTGATGATGCAAATACATTTGCGAAACCCGTCGTATCATTGAACAGAAGTTTTTAGCA
Source organism: Schistocerca gregaria (assembly GCF_023897955.1). Classification (NCBI taxonomy): domain Eukaryota; kingdom Metazoa; phylum Arthropoda; class Insecta; order Orthoptera; family Acrididae; genus Schistocerca; species Schistocerca gregaria. The sequence goes on from NC_064921.1 coordinate 526,701,333, forward strand.
CCCGCAGCTCTCCTCCTTATTCTACACGGAATATTTCGACTGCGGATGCCCTACATACAAAGTGTTATACTCCAAAGAGTGACCAAGCAAGAAACCAAGATGCTGCGATAACGTAGCAGAGACAATCCGGAGTCAGGTGTGATAGAAACGACACAGAGCAGAAGCGTATACCAGCGTGACAGATTGATGGCTATTTGGGCAAGTTTATCTCGGTTGCGACGATAGCTGCTGGCTGGAGCATTCATGCGAGCTATTATGGGTGGCACTCTCTAGGCGTCTGCAGTGCTTCAGAGCGTGGCCCACGAGAGTAGCGGATCCCGCAATGAACTTGTGACGTCACACTACTCGGCATGTCTGCTGTACTTCGTGAACGCTCGACTCCGTGCAGGGCCCACGGGAAATCAAAATGTAATTGAAAACATGCCCACTAAAAGTCTTAAAATTCTCGTGTGCTATCGAGAGCTCGCTTGCATTTAAACGCAACCAAGAATCGTTAAATTTATCTGAAATAGTTACTCGCACCTCCGGAGACGGCTGCTGGCACTCATAAGACCTGCAGTGTCACGTGCTCGGACGTACACATCGTTACCTGTCTTTCTGGTGGGCCTCGCTTCACAGGTACTGCTGCCGCCAAATCAACGGTCCATTTCTCCCTGCGGACTTTCAGATTTGTGATTCAGAGTGATGTAACAGTTATCCTTCATTTGAGAAACACTTCTCCTATTTGTCAGACATTTTCTTTCCCTGGGCAGCGAGTTAAACCGTTTTATAGCTGTGTATATCATTAGATTCGCCAGTGTGTAGTAACAGGAGTTCATTTGCCCGAAGCCAATTAGGGAATGGAGAGCTCTGTATCACTTGGCACTATCTCGGCGGGATCAGAATGGGAAAGAAGACCCACTGGGCCCTTGTTAGAGGAAATTTGAAGGAATTTTAGGGATAGAACGGAAAATGTAAAGAGGATGGCTGGCCAGAGACAAGAAAGTCGTTCCTCCCAAGTACGAATTCATTGTGTTAAACACTGCACTATCTGACTCGATTTTGCATTATATGCTTGAGACTGGAAAGAATCTTAGTCGAATGCAGACCTGATTATCAAATACGGGGAACAACCATGATCAGGGACATTGCATCTATAAGAGGTGATAACACTGCAGTTCCGTTCTTTTGTGACTGTGTTGCAAATTACGTTTAGTAAACTATGTAATGTATTAAGTTAGTGCATTAGCTCGTAGCGTTTTTTCATATGTTTAATAAACACAACAAATACACATACTGTGCGGCTGGTCCCGGCGGAGGTTCGAGTCCTCCCTCGGGCATGGGTGTGTGTGTTTGTCCTTAGGATAATTTAGGTTAAGTAGTGTGTAAGCTTGGGGACTGATGACCTCAACAGTTAAGTCCCATAACATTTCACACAAAAAATTCACATAACAGAGACTTTAGTCGTCAATAACATATTCTCCTTCACTACTTGCAATAGTCTGCCAATGCTGTGGTAACTTTTTGATTCCGCGACTGTAGAAATCACCTTGTCTTGAGGCGGAGAACTCGTCGAGCCTTGCTCGGAGCGCAGGAAAGGAAGTTCCCTGGAGGCTGTCGACAGAAAGCGGAAAAGGTGAAAATCTGAGAGTGCAAGATCAGGCGAATATGGTGGGTGCGGAATCATTTCCCAACCCAACTCCTGCATAGTGTTTTGTGTCAGCCTAGCAGAATGCGGGCTGAAGTTTTCGTGGAGTAGTGTCACTTCACGCAGTCGTCCTGTTCGATGCTCTTGGATTGCATCTGCAAGATGTCTAAGTTGTTGACAATGAATGTCAGCAGTGATGGTTACACCTTGGCAAGCTAATCGTTGTACACCACACCGTTCATCGGATGCATAACATTATCTTTTGTGGTTGCGCGCAGATATTTGTACGGGGAATTGCTGCTTTCTTTGGGCTCAGTGGTTCCTTTCTTTTCCTTATGTTTGTGTAAAGACATGTCTCGTCACCAATAACGATACAGAATAGGACTGTTCTGTGTTGTTCACGATCCTATTGATGATGAGCAAACAGAGATGGAAGCATGTCCAGCAGCTGATTTTTGTCATTGCGGCTTAGAGCATGCGGTTACCATGCACCCGATTTTTGATCCTTCCCCATTACGTGCCAATGTCGCACGATGGTGGAATGGTCACAGTTCATCACATTTACCAGTCGTTGTAGATTAATGCGTTTAAAAGATCTTCATCAAGCCTTGAAGGTCTTCCTGAACGTAGAGAGTCACTAATGTCAAAGTGACCCTTCTTAAAACGGAAAAATAAATCCTGCCGCACTCTGTCCAATGGCATTACCCAATATACGGCGCAAATGCTTCTGGTTGCCGACGCTGCTGTCAGCCCTCTATTGAATTCAACAGAAGAATATGTCGAAAAAGTTCGATTGCTCTACTTCGCACTCCATTTTCTGGCGTCCACAGCTCCACTTACTATCTCCAAATGACAATGTGATGATAATGTGTAAACTCAAATAGCAACAGCGAGCTACAGATAAAAAATAACAATCGATAAATAAACCCATAGCAACCCGAATACCAACATGCAAAACGAAAACGCTGATAATATTATGTGTGTAATGTACATCAGAAGCACCATTGTTCAGTACTGTGACGACATGCAAGACTTTTGGCAAAACGTCAGGAGCGATAGTAAGAAAGGATGGAAAAGAATATTCATAAATCGGAACCTCCAAACATTGCGTATTATTGTCATAAAGAATCTAACTCCCTCCCCCCCCCCCCCCCCCCACACACGTAAAGCTACCCAAATGGCATTACCAATTCATTACCAATTTATCAGCGTTTTATAGTACGCGATGAGCTCTAAGACTGAACATCTTCAATTCTAGGAGACACTCTCCAGACCTCCGATCATCACTGAAAGCAATAAAGCAAACTGTACCGACACAAAGGTACTCTAATGGCATATGGGCTTCTGTAATCTTTTTGCTCGCTGTTGTGTACGAACCACGAACAATGGTTCTGTGAACATTTCAGAGTAAATACACAATCGGTCATTTTAGAGTGTGACTTATAGAGCATTCGCTGTGTACTGAACAATGTTCCAGGAACTAATTTTGAAGTTTTACTCAAATCTTTTCGGAAAAGACTGAAATCTTCAAATGAAAAGTTGTTTAGAGGTAGCCGATGCGCTACAGTAAGGTGCCCTTTACGTAGCCGTTGGTCAGTTGTAAAATGAAGCGTTTGGTAATGATGGATCTGCTTATTTTTGAAAATAAATGCTAATTTTCACGCATTAAGAACACAGTTTCAACAGTTTTCTGTGTGTGGATATGGCATTGGACTTGAACAGGACTCTCGCAACGTAAGGTATTACATTTATCTGATGGTAAAAGGAAAACAATTTGTCTTTTAAACATAAATAATTTGAAGCAGCTACTTAAGTGCTAACAGAAAAAGGAAGACTTTTATTTGAAATGTAGCCTCGTTGGAGACTTATTTCATATTAATGAGTATGGTGTGGAATAAAACATTGTTATTCCTGCTGATTAGAATTCATAACATTTAAATGAACTTTGTGATTTTGTATCTATCTTCGACCTCTACAAGCTGATGAAAAGGCAGGATCCAGGTGATGTTCTAATGAAGGACACTGATTTTGGTCACTTTGCTGTCTTTAAGGGAGATTATATAATTGATAGAATTATTTATTAGGAAACCTTAGGCACAATCACAATTTTGGATAATCAGTAACCAAACAACCTGTTTCACAAATACTACCTGTAGATGACCCACATTGGCCTGAAAGGGTTGCCGCTAGACCAAAATTGTGATTATGCCATAGGTTTCTTAATAAATGGAATTTGCTTGTATACTTTTATGATTAAATTAACATATCCGCTACAAGCTCTAGTCACCCATATTTGAGTCACATTCGTATAAGTAATGGAAGTACATAACCTCTTTCTAAGGTACTGCCTGTAATCAGGGTACAACCACAAGTTTTGAGCTCGTTCACAACTGCTCTAAAAATTCATCACTTCAAGTGTCTAATTATCAAATAGTGAAGACATTCTTCGTCTGATACTTTGGAAAGAATAGATAAAGTAATGAAAACGATAACTATTTTACGCGTGTAATAAAATGAATCAAATAAATGCATGTAGAGCACATAGTGTCTCTTACAGTTTACTGGTGATACCAGAATATTTATTTTAATCTTTTTATATTTCTTGTTTTTTACCTGTTGGTGAGTTGACGACAAACATTTTTAAGAACTGAATCCTTTTTCTGGTATTACAGCGTGTGCTCATGAACTCTGCAAAAAGAGCAGCAGACGATACACTGAGCCCAATGAGCAGTAGGAAGAACGCTCCCTGTAGGTGATCAAGACTTATGGGCACTGGCGACAGCTCAAAGTCTTGCAGGTGTGTGACGTTCTTCCTTCTCGCGCCTCTTCTGACCTCCTTCCACCACTGCTGCAGCAGTCCGGCTTGTTGTATCCAACCAATCAGTATGTCCAGATGATCTTTCAGCATATTGTTCCTGAAAAATAACGGTGTATCATGTTTTAACGGGAATTAGAAAGTATAACAAAATTTAGTTTGCAAACAGTGTGAGCGATATGTTAACAATTTTATACAGTGTCAGTATACATTGTACATATGAAACATGAGATCACTTAACAGTTTCTTGTACAAGAACTACTGATACAGAACTTTAATCTCATTCTGAAGAGAAACACAGAAAGTTTGATCTATACACACATCAAAAAAAGTTTTGCATCACCTCTGTTCCGAGAGTTCCGGAACCTGTACAGAAAATTGGAATAGAGATCAACATAAACATCATTTCCGCCCTTTTTATTGCTCATGAAAACCACACATTGTACCACCATCCAGCGACACCTTCAGAGGTGTTGGTCCGGATTGCTGTACACTCCGGTACCTCTAATATCCAGTAGTACGTCCTCTTGCATTGATGCATGTCTGTATTCGTCGTGGCATACTATCCACAAGTTCATCAAGGCACTGCTGGTCCAGATTGTCCCACTCCTGAACGGCGATTCGGCGTACGTACCTGAGAGTGGTTGGTGGGTCACGTCGCCCATAAACAGCCCTTTTCAATCTATCTCATGCATGTTCGATAGGGTTCATGTCTGGACAACATGCTGGCTACTCTAGTCGAGCGATGTCGTTAACCTGAAGGAAGTCATTCACAAGATGTGCGTGATGGGGGCGCGAACTGTCGTCCATGAAGACGAATGCCTCGCCAATATGTTGCCGATATGGTGGTTGCACTATCGGTCGGAGGATGGCATTGACGTATCATACAGCCGTTGCGGCGTCTTCCAAGACCACCAGCGGCGTATGTAAGCCCCACATAACGCCACCCCAAAAAACTAGGGAACCTCCACTTTGCTGCGATAGCTGGGCAGTGTGTCTAAGGCGTTCAGCCTGACCGGGTTGCCTCCAAATACGTCTCCGACGATTACCTGGTTGAAGGCATATGTGACACTCATCGGTGAAGAGAACGTGATGCCAATCCTGAGCGGTCCATTCAGCATGTTTTTGGACCCATCTGTGCCGCACTGCATGGTGCCATGATTGCAAAGATGGACCTCGCCATGGACGTATGGAGTGAAGCTGCGCATCATGGAGCCTATTGCGCACAGAGTTTGAGTCGTAACGCAAAGTCCTGTAGCTCCACGAAAAGCATTATTCACCATGGTGGCGTTGCTGTGAAGAGTTCCTCCAAGCCATAATCCGTAGGTAGCGGTCATCCACTGCAGTCGTAGCCATAGGGCAGCCTGAGCGAGCCATATCATTGACAGTTCCTGTCCCTCTGTATCTCCTCCATGTCCGAACAACATCGCTTTGGTTCACTTCGAGACGCCTGGACACTTCCCTTGCTGAGAGCCCTTCCTGGCACAAAGTAACAATGCGGACGCGATCGAACCGTGGTATTGACCGTCTAGGCATGGTTGAACTACTGACACTGGTCTTGTACCTATTTCCTGGTGGAATGACTGGAGCTGATCGGCTGTCGTACCCCCGCTGTCTAGTAGACGCTGCTCATGCATGGCTGTTTACATCTTTGGGCGGGTTTAGTGACATCTCTGAACAGTCAAAGGGGCTGTGTATGTGAAGCAATATCCACAGTCTATTTTCGGGATTTCTGGGAACCAGGGTGATGCAAAACTTGTGTGTGTGTGTGTGTGTGTGTGTGTGTGTGTGTGTGTGTGTATGTGTGCTCTGACAATTTAGGCCGGTTTTTGTCAGTATTATCAAGTGGTAAAATACGGTGGTGATCCCAACAGAACTACACCTTCTCCGCGTAATGTAGAAAATATGGAGCACAGAATTCAGTAAGCTATCTTCAAAGTCATCTGGGTTATTGTGGGAAAGGTGTAGCGAGACAGGATTATTGTTTTAGATTTTGTCATTAATCATTTACACATAGAGATTTTATCAAATACTACATAATAATAATAATAATAATAATAATAATAAGGAAGAACAGAAAATAAACTCAGAGACATTTCTTCAGATTATTATACTCAGAGATTTCGCACAAACAGCAATTCTTGAATAATGAACGATTTAAAATTGTTCCCTCCCTTTATGCGAATCTATTACTTCCACCGGGTTATAGTTGGTGCGTTAGGTTAGACTGGTGATAATTTCTGTGATTGAAATACGAATCATACGAGACATACTACAGAAATAATAGCTTCTGCAGAAGTTAAAGTTACAAACAGGTTAGACAAAGACGCAAATGTTGTTGAACCATGATTTAAACCTGTAATAAAACGTGACACCGACTTATATTTTGCAAGAAATACACTGTGTGGTAATATGGTGCAGTTGTTTTAGTTTCGTATATCTTACAAACATGAAAAGTCTGTGGTGGCATTACTAATCCACTTCGCCACAATGAGTGAGCGAATTCTAAGAAACCATTAAAATAAAAATGTCAAAGATGTAACTACTACTGCAGAATCACGAGAATCAAGTTTAGAAAAATGATGTGTGACTCATTCTTGTCTCAACTCTTGTCTTAAATGTTTTTTATCTCTCTCTTGTCGACCTCCGGACGAAAAGGACCTGTATTATTTTGAGAATGCATTTAATAATGAAATAATAATCAGATATTTAAAATGCATTGTTTTGTTTAGTAGAAAATAGATTAATACCCTGCTCTACTAGCTGTAAGGTTTTTATATGATTTCAGCTTGTTAAGGCAGACATGCTTGGATTGTGTTAAGACAGTCTGAAGTGGTCGGAATGGTGATGCAACAATCGCATGCCATCAGTGCGCCATCGTATGTACATTTACGTTTTCACTAGTTGAGCCTGCAATCTGTATTTTTTTTAATGAAGTCCGATTGTCACTGTTATTATCATGCAGATCATTTGTTACACTGAAACTTATTATCGTGGCCCTGTGTGACCAAGCACTGCCACTTGCCAACAGCAATTTCTGCGCCCGACCATTTCAATTTTTATAGCTGTCAGGTGATGCTGAGGAAATTAGATTAGGAAATGAGACACTTTAAGTAGTAAATGAATTTTGCTATTTGGGGAGCAAAATAACTGATGATGGTCGTAGTAGAGAGGATATAAAACGTAGAATGGCAATGGCAAGGAAAGCGTTTATGAAGGAGAAAAATTTGTTAACATCGAGTATAGATTTAAATGTCAGGAAGTCGTTTCTGAAAGTATTTGTGTGGAGTGCAGCCATATATGGAAGTGAAAAATGGACGATAAATAGTTTGGACAAGAAGATAATAGTGCTACAGAAGAATGCTGAAGTTTAGATCGGTAGATCACATAACTAATGAGGAGGTATTGAATAGAATTGGGGAAAACAGGAGTTTGTGGCTCAACTTGACTAGAAGAAGGGATCGGTTGGTAGGAAATGTTCTGAGGCATCAAGGGGTCACCAATTTAGTACTGGAGGGCAGCGTGGAGGGTAAAAATCGTAGAGGGAGACCAAGAGATGAATACACTGAGCAGATTCAGAAGGGTGTAGGCTGCAGTAGGTACTGGGAGATGACGAAGCTTGCACAGGATAGAGTAGCATGGAGAGCTGCATCAAACCCGTCTCAGGACAACAACAACAACAACAACAACAGCTGTCAGGTATTTAAAGACTGAGCAACCCAAAAGAAATATCATTTACAGTTCCATATTACTATTATTATTATTATTATTATTATTATTATGATTTTGTCATCATTGATGTGCATCACAATTCAAATAATTAACATTCAGAGTTACATCACTTCTCTTTACAAAATACTTTTAGGGAGACATTACAGAATCAATTGGTGACAATAACGTGTAGAGACCTTGGACACTATGGATTCTGTGTCTGCAGAGTGTGAAGCTCGAAGTGCAGCAATGTGGTCCAGTGGCATGCCTGAGGATGTCAGTGAGACAATGTCGGTCCTGAATAAACTTACTGTCAGGATTTAAAGAATGCAAAATAGCTTCTCCATGTGGTTGACTGGCAGCAGCCACAGTGGCTTGCGTTGTTGACTCACCTGACTCAGCAGGCGTCAGTGTTGCTTGGCAAGGTCATGAATTGCACACTGGGAGACAGCATTGTGCAGGATACTGGTCCAGTGCTCTGCAGGCGTTATCCATCCAACCAGACCACTAACAGCTTCGCAAACTGTTCCACCAAAGTGCTCTCATGGTCATCACAGTTTCCCACTCACTGGCGGCCAGGCAGACAATAGGCGGCACATCATGGAATGGCTTTGACATGGATTCACTGTAACTTAAAAGATTATCGTTCCAACTGATCTTGTTCTTCAGAAGTCCCAGTATTTAGCTCATGCTTTTGACGTTAACAAACTGTGGCTATGAATGGATTGGACCATATTTTGAAGGCTTGTCAGCACTCTCTACTGCACTGCAGTTTCCCACCTTTTGTTTTCAGGTCTTCAACTTGGCGCTTTCTACAGTGTGTAGGTTTGGCGAAGGGACATTTGAGTGTATTTTAGGCTGTCTTACATCAACCTATAGTGCTGTCGGAATGACATTATAGTATGGTCATTTCTCTGAGATCGCCTTCTGCACTCTCCGATTGAGTGATGTGTAGCAAATGGCCCAATGATGTGCCTCGTTACTTGCAGCATTGGCTTTCCTTCCTGGTTTACTTTCCCACTGGGACACTGTATTTGAGCCTGTCTTAGCTAAGATCTGTACTTGCTTTGGAGCTTCAAAATATTTTGAGTTTCCTCAGAAATCCGTTCTGTGGTACGACACTCTCCTTCCCTCCCATCTCTGCGGCTGGAAAAAGATACTTCAAGAACAGAATCAATGGCGATTGAAGGGAATCGGTCAATGTGACAGAAAGCAACCCTTCTGCAATTTTCTGCAGATATCAACGCTGGGCGACCAGCAAGTGTCAGCATGCAAACCATTCAACGAAACATCATCAATATGGGCTTTCAGAGCCAAAGGCCCACTCATATACCCTTGATGACTACATGACACAAAGCTTTACATCTTGCCAGGACCCAACAACACCTGCATTGAACTGTTGATGACTGGAAGCATGTCGCCTGGTTGGACGAGTCAGATTTCAAATTGTATCAAGTGCATGGATGTGTACAGATTTGGAAAATCCATGAACCCTGCATGTCTGCAGCGGACTGTTGAAGAAAGTGGAGGTTCCATAATGGTGTGGGTCATGTGCAGTTCCAGCATGGCAATACACCCCACACTTCTAGAACTGCTACAGAGCTGCTCCAGGAAGCCTCTTCTGAGTTGAAGCACTTATGCTGTCCACCAAACTCCTCAGACATAATCATTATTGGGCACATCTGGGATGCCTTGAAACGTGATTTTCAGAAGAGATCTCCACCCCCTCGTACTCTTACGGATTTGTGGACAGCTCTGCATGATTCAGAGTGTCAGTTCCCTCCAGCACTATTTCAGACATTAGTCGAGTCCATGCCACATCGTGTTGTGGCACTTCTGCATGCTCGTGGAGGCCCTACTCAATATTAGGGAGCTGTACCAGTTTCTTTGGCTCTTCAGTGATTATCATCAATATGCATTTTTTACCTTTTGGTGTCCTATTAAGCGGCCCTAAAATGTCTAGCCCAATCATTCTGAAAGGGTTAGAAGCTTCAGGATTTTCCTGTGACTAAAGTCAGTCCTCGTGCACAAGCTAAACAATCTCTCACATGTTGTTCCATGTCACATCTCATTTTTCACCGCAATTTTTCAGTGACTCATCTATCCATTGTTCTACGACCACCATGACGCACTAACATGTGGTCATCTGCTTGTTATGAAACTTCATCCCCAAATGCAACCAGAACCACCATCCATGGTCCAAACGCCTGCTATCTACACTACTGGCCATTAAAATTGCTACACAAGGAAGATTATGTGTTACAGACGCGAAATTTAACCGACAGGAAGAAGATGCTGTGATATGCAAATGATTAGTTTCTCAGAGAATTCACACAAGGTTGGCGCCAGTGGCGACACCTACAACGTGCTGACACGAGGAAAGTTTCCAACCAATTTCTCATACACAAACAGCAGTTGACTGGCATTGCCTGGTGAAACGTTGTTGTAATGCCTCGTGTAAGGAGGAGAAATGTGTACCATCACGTTTCCGACTTTGATAAAGATCGGATTGTAGCCTGTCGCGATTGCGGTTTATCGTATCGTGACATTGCTGCTCGTGTTGGTCAAAATCCAATGACTGCTAGCAGAATATGAAATCGATGGGTTCAGGAGGGTAATACGGAACGCCGTGCTGGATCCCAAGGCCTCATATCACTAGCAGTCGAGATGACAGGCATCTTAGCCGCATGGCTGTAACGGATCGTGCAGCCACGTCTCGATCCCTGAGTCAACAGATGGGGACGTTTGCAAGACAACAACCATCTGCACGAACAGTTCGACGACGTATGCAGTAGCATGGACTATCAGTTCGGAGACCATGGCTGTGATTACCCTCGACGCTGCATCACAGACAGGAGCGCCTGAGATGGTGTACTCAACACAGGAGCTGCGTGCACGAATGGCAAAACGTCATTTTTTCGGATGACTCCAGGTTCTGTGTATAGCATCATGATGGTCATGTTTGGTGACATCGCAGTGAACGCACATTGGAAGCGTGTATTCATAATCGCCATACTGGCATATTAACCCACGTGATGGTATGGGGTGCAATTGGTTATACATCTCGGTCACCTCTTGTTCACATTGACGGCACTTTCAACAGTGGACGTTACATTTCATATGTGTTACGACCTGTGGCTCTATCCTTCAATCGATCACTGTGAAACCCTAAATTTCAGCAGGATAATGCACGACCGCATGTGGCATGTCCTGTACGGGCCTTTCTGGATACAGAAAATATTCTACTGCTGCCCTGGCCACCACATTCTCCAGATCTCTGACCAATTGAAAACATCTGGTCAATGTTGGCCGAGCAACAGGCTCATCACAATATGCCAGTCACTACTCTTGATGAACTGTGGTTGAAGCTGCCTGGGCAGATGTACCTGTACATGTCACCCAATCTCTTTTTTTTGACTCAATGCCCAGGCTTATCAAGGCCGTTATTATTGCCAGAGGTGGTTGTTCTGGGTACTGATTTCTCAGGATGTATGCACCCAAATTGCGTGAAAATGTAATCACATGTCAGTTCTAGCATAATATATTTGTCCAACGAATACCCGTTTATCATCTGCGTTTCTTCTTGGCGTAGAAATTTTAATGGCCAGTAGTGTAAGTTTGTCAGTGCTGTATACTGCAGTGAAGTGTCCCAGCTGTTGTTTACAGATGAACTGCTTGGCGCTCTTTGAGTGTCGTATGGCAGTGGCCCAGTGGTGTGCCTCGCCATTGCAGCATTGACTTCCGTTCCTGGTTTACATTACTACTGAAACATTGCGTTCGAGCCTGTTCGAACTCAGCTTTATGTTTTTCAGGGAAAACTTCAAAAATTTTTAAGTTCATCATGGTTACAGTTGTTTGTCATCCTTGGTTTTGTTCTTATTCGTGTACAAATAAATGTTAGCTGTTAAATAATTGAGCTGTCATTTTAAGCTCGCGTAGTGGTGACCCAGAAAAAGGAAAGTGAGGACTATTAGTGTGAACATATATCGTTGGGATTAATGGATTCATCGACACGAGCACCGGAAACTGGAATCAAGATCGAGCAGTACTTAGTGAATGACCGAGATTCATAAAATGGAATGACAGATGAAAATGCACAAAATGCCAATACAAATGCGCAACATGGAAATGTTAAGCTTTCCGCATTCTGGCCAATGCGACTTCAGCTCTGGTTCATGTAGGCTAAATGTATATTTCAGCAGCATGGGGTGTCCAGTAACATTTATAAATTTAATACGGTGGTTTCAGATCTGGATTTACAAGTCATGGAAGATACAGAAGAAACCTTGTCACAACGAAGTTACGCTGCACTAAAAGAAGCTCTCATACAGCATTACGCAGTGGCATCAGGGTTAAGCCATTTGGTCACAGAAACACCACACAAATTTGGCAATGGCTTATGCACAAGGTTCTTCAAAAATTACAATTTGTATTTTCGTATTTGGAGGACATTCAAGTATTCTTTACTTTAATAGAATGGCATGAAGAACACATGTGTTAGCTTCTCTGCCGTCTATAAGAGTATGGGATAATTATTCATGAAAAAAAAGCGTGTATTGGGAAAATGTGAGGTAAAATTTCTGGGATAGTTGGTACCTTTGACAAGCCTGCCACCACTGCCCACTGGCTCGAAGCAGTAAAACAGATATCCTTCTTGTAACGTAAAAGGGCTTCGGAGATTCCTAGGCATGCTAAAGTAGTTGCCATTCAATAGTCACTCACAGCATTACTCTTTGGTAAACAGACTACAGGAAATCATAAAATGCCATGGAGTCGAGATGCTGAAGCAAATTTCAACGACCTGAAGAAACATCCATCAAAGGCAACGCTGCTGGAACTTTCAAGTTACAATACACTGAAGAGCCATACAAATTAGTATGTCTGGCCAATATCGTGTAGGGCCCCTGCAAGTGTACAGAAGTGCTGCAACACGACGTGGCACGGACTCGACCAATGTCTGAAGTAGTGCTGGACGGAAACTACACCATGAGTCCTGCAGGGCTGTCCATAAATCCGTAAGAGTACGAAGGGGTGGAGGTTTCTTCCGAACAGCAAGTTGCAAGGCATCCCAGATTTGCTCAATAATGTTCATGTCTGGAGAGACAGGTGGCCAGCGGAGGTGTTTAAGCTCAGAAGAGTGTTCCTGGAGCCACTCTGTATCAATTCTGGACGTGTGGGGTGTCGTATTATCCTGCTGGAATTTCCCAAGTCCGTCGGAATGCACAATGGACATGAATGGATGCAGGTGATCACACAGGATGCCTACGTACGTGTCACCTTTCAGAGTCGTATCGAGATGTATCAGGGGTCCCATAGCATTCCAACTGCACATGCCCACACCATTACAGAGCCTCCACCAGCAAGAACAGTCCCCGGCTGGGACGCAGGGTCCATGGATTCATGAGGTTGTGTCCATACCCATACACGTCCACCCGCTGTATACAATTTGAAATGCGACGTGTCCGACCAGGCAACATGTTTACAATCATCAACAGTCCGATGTCGGTGGTGACGGCCCCAGCCAAGGCCAAAAGCTTTGTGTCGTGCAGTCATCAAGGGTACATGAGTGGGCCTTTGGCTCCGAATGCCCATATCAATGATGTTTCGTTGAATGGCTTGCAGATACTTGTTGACGGCCCAACATTGAAATCTGCAGCAGTTTGCAGAAGGGTTGCACTTACGTCACGTTGAACGATACTCTCCAGCCGTCGTTGGTCCCGTTCTTGCAGGATCTTTTTCCGCCCGCAGTTGTGTCGGAGATTTTGATGTTTTACCGGATTCCTGATACTCACAGCACACTCGTGAAATGGTCGTACGGGAAAATCCCCACTTCATTGCTACCACGGAGATGCTGTGTCCCATTTCTCGTACGCCGACTATAACACCTCGTTCAAATTCACTTAAATCCTGATGACATACCATTGTAGCAGCAGTAACGGATCTAGCAACCGCGCCAGGCGCTTGTTGCCTTATATAGGCGTTGCCGAACGCAGTGCCGCATTCTGCCTGTTTACACATCTCTGTATTTGAATGCGCATATCAGTTTCTTTGGCGCTTCAGTCTAGATGCAAGCCACACAGCAGTGGACGCTGCTCTGTAAGGAAAAGCTGATGCAAATTGGTAGTCACTCACATTTTTCTCTAAGAATTTGGCGAAACAGCACAAAAATGGAGTGCCGTTAACTGTGAATTGCTTGCTAACTTGCTATCAAGCAGTTCCACACATATGTCGATGGGTGACACTTTGCAATTTTTTTTTTTTGGATCACAAATCGCTAGAATTTATCTTGCAGCGAGACACCGACCTTAATGCGCGCCGTGTTAGTGCAGGGACGTCGAGTATATCGCGCAGCTCACGACTGATATGGGTCACACAGAGGGAAAAGACCACCTGTTCGCAGACTGCCTATCTGAGAACTGTTCCAGTTTAAACTCCAATATGGGCAGGGTTAGTGCTGAAGCAACAAGAAGATCGTCTCTTGCACTGTCTTATACAGGAGCAGTGAACATCATTATAGCTCAGATGCACGTCAACCTTGAATGTGCCTAACGGAATCGAGTGTGACGTAGGGAAAGGGAAGCAGCGACTTTACATACGAGAACAATATCGTAATGAGGTTTTCAGCACACTACATAATCTAGCACACCCAGGAATCTGAGCCACAGCCAAGCTAGTCTCTGCCAAAGTCATGTGGCCCAGAACACAAAAAAACTGCACCGCGTGGGGATGTGCATGCCTGGTATGCCAGTGTAATAAGATTGGCAATCGTGTCTTTACACCTATTGCTCACTTCCCGATGCCATCAGCAATGTTTTGACATATACATGTAGAAATCGCACTATCATTCTCTTGGAGGCCATGGTATTTGTTCATCATCGTCTAATTTTTTTACCAGGTGGCCAGAAGTCATTATAATACAAGACATAACTGCTGAGCTGGTCGTGAGTGCACTCACCGTTCTCCAGGTTTGGTGCTTCGCAAAACATAACCACAGACTGAAGGCGGCAGTGTGAAAGCCAACTTTTCTATGTACGGTTACTACTGTGCAGCTGCAACCACCTCCGCACTACATCCAGCCAGCAATGGAATGATAGAATGGCTACACCGAATGCTCAAAACTGAACTGTGGACACAGGCATGTCCACAACCATTACACTGCTCCAATGTGGAGTAAACACTGTGGGTGACGCTGTTCGGTCCGTTACGACTATGCGCACAAGATGTTGGTCACCCTGCATTGTGGTCGCATTGTGTGATCCTGTCGTTACTGTGTAAGAGCCTCTTCTATCTGCTGGTTCCAAATTCACATCTCTGTTGTAGCAGCATGGTTCTGCACCAGCTACAACGTCACGATAAAACAAACCCATGTCAAAGAGTCCAATCGTTCTGCTCCTGTCGAACTGACCCACGTTCTCATATTGTGCCCTTTGACGTCGACAAGGTACATCAGCACTTGCTTGCATGTTCTCGCTTTGTTTGAAGGGTCTGCAGTGACTGAGCGTGGCATAACACTTACCCTTCCAGTCACACGAAAGACGGCACTTCGTACCTACGTGCATGCCATCTTTCTGCGATGGTAATCACATATTATGGTCCCACTTTTCTACACATCCGCCGATTCTGGAGTGATTCAGACCATTCCCTCGGGGTATTCCAATTTTCACGGTTGATAGTGTGCATACACTATTTGTTCAGATTTTGTGACGTAAGATGAAACATGGGCGAATGTTCAACATCCAGAAAAGCAGTTTTTTGTTGATAAAACTATTCCAGTGTCTATATTTCACTAACGACCGTAAATATAAAATCTGACAAGTTACTGTCCCTTTCGCGAGTGCACAATTGTATGAATAGACGAAGAAAGGAGTTGACATGTCTTACAAATCCTTGTTAACAAGGCAACATGAACATTACACATCACACCATGTAGCGTGTACCTTTGAGTATAACGTTTTTTATCGTTATGTAGATAGTTACTTGGCAGAGCCTATGGAGCGATGGAAAAATCGCAACACCAAGGAGGAGTTCTTCGACATCAATGAAACTTAGTTGGCGTGTTTCTAAATCTGAAAGATGACGCCTAATGCAGTTTCGAACCAGTCGCAAAGACTAGCATGAATAGCGACACTGTGAGGATGCAAATCAGGTTTGTGTTAAATACGATCGAGAGCGTTAGTTCCCTTTAGAGACTGAACGTCGTCAGTTAAGGTTAGCCTGGGCTGTCTTTAAGGAGACAACGACGCCATCATCAACACCTCATTGAGTTTGAACAAAATCGTTTAATAGGGCTACGAGAAGCTGAACGTTCCTTCTGCGATATTGCAGGAAGACTTGGTAGCAAGATACCCACTGTACATGACTGCTTACAGCGTACGGCCACGTAGCACTACTGCGAGGGAAGAACATCGTGTTTGGCGTATGGTTCTGGTACACCATACTACCTCTGTAGCAGAAATCTGAGCAGCAGTTGGCATCGCAGCAGCGCAACAAACTATTACAAATCAGTTACTTCAAGGAAAGCTCCAAGCCAGACGCGGTGTAGCGTTCGTTCCACTGACCGCAAACCACTACCATTTGTGACTTCATTGGTGTCAAACGAGAGCTCTTCGGACGGCACAGTGGAGATCTGTTGTGTTTTCAGTTAAGAAATTTCTCTTCTTCAGAAACGCTTTCCTTGCCGTTGCCAGTCTACATTTCATATCCTCTCTACTCCGACCATTATCAGTTATTTTGCTCAAAAATCGCAAAACTCCTATACCACTTTAAGCGTCTCATTTCCTAATCTAATTCCCTAAGCATCACCCGATTTAATTCGACTACATTCCATTATCCTCGTTTTCCTTTTGTGAATGTTCATTTTATAGCCTCCTTTCAAGGCACTGTCCATTCCGTTCATCTGCTCTTCCAGATCCTTTACTGCCTCTGACAGAATTACAATGTCACTGGCGAACCCTAAAGTTTTTACTTCTTCTCCATGGATTTAAATTCCTACTCCAAATTTTTCTTTTGCTTCCTTTACTGCTTGATCAATATGCAGATTGAATAATATCGGGGATAGGCTACAACTCTGTCTCACTCCCTTCCCAACCACCGCTACCCTTTCATGTCCCTCGACTCTTATAAATGCCATCTGGTTTCTGTACAAATTGTAAGTAGTCTTTCGCTCCCTGTATTTTACGCCGGGCACCTTCAGAATTTGAGAGTATTCCAGTCAACATTGTCAAAAGCGTTCTCTAAGTCTATAAATGCTAGAAACATAGGTTTGCCTTTCCTTAATCTATTTTCTAAGATAAGTCGTAGGGTCAGTTTCACCTCACGTGTTCCAACATTTCTACGGAAGCCAAACTGATCTTCCCCGAGGTCGGCTTCTACCAGTTTTTTCCATTCGTCTGTAAAGAATTCTTCTTAGTATTGTGTAGCCGCGCCTTATTAAACTGATAGCTCGGTAATTTTCGCATGTGTCAACACCTGCTTTCTTTGGGATTGGAATTATTATATTCTTCTTGAAGTCTGAGGGTATTTCGCCTGTTTCATACATCTTGCTCACCAGTTTTGTCAGGGCTGGTTCTCCCAAGGCTATCAGTAAATCTAATGATATGTTATCTATTCCCGGGGCCTTGTTTCTACTCAGGTCTCTGTCAAACTCTTCACGCAGTATCATATCACCCATTTCATCTTCACCTACATCCTGTCCCATTCCCATAATATTGTCCTGAAGAACATCGCCCTGGTGGAGACCACCTATATACTCCTTCCACCTTTCTGCTTTCCCTTCTTTGCTTAGAACTGGGTTTCCATCTGAGCTCTTGATATTCATGCAAGTGGTTCTCTTTTCTCCGAAGGTCTCTTTAATTTTCCTGTAGGCAGTATCTATCATACCCCTACTGAGATAAGCCTCTACATCCTTACATTTGTCCTCTAGTCATATCTGCTTAGCCATTTTGCACTTCCTGTCGATCTCATTTTTGTGACGTTTGTATTCCTTTTTGCCTGCTTCATTTACTGCATTTTTGTATTTTCTCCTTTCATCAATTAAATTCATTATTTCTGTTACTCAAGGATTTCTACTAGTCCTCGTCTTTTTACCTACTTGATCCTCTGCTACCTTCACTATTTCATCCCTCAAAGCTACCCATTCTTTTTCTACTGTATTTCTTTCCCCCATTCTTGTCAATCGTTCCCTAACGCTCTCCCTGAAACTCTCTACACGCTGTGGTTCTGTCAGTTAATCCAGGTCCCATCTCCTTAAATTTCCAGCTTTTTGTAGTTTCTTCAGTTTTAATCTACAGTTCATGGATTGTACTCAGAGTCCACATCTGCCCCTGGAAATGTATTACAGTTTAAACCTGGTTCCTACCTAAATCTCTGTCCTACCATTATATCATCTATCACCTTCCAGTATCTCCAGGCTTCTTCCATATATACAACATTGCTGCCTCTGACAGAATTACAATGTCACTGGCGAACCCTAAAGTTTTTATTTCTTCTCCATGGATTTAAATTCCTACTCCAAATTTTTCTTTTGCTTCCTTTACTGCTTGATCAATATGCAGATTGAATAATATCGGGGATAGGCTACAACTCTGTCTCACTCCCTTCCCAACCACCGCTACCCTTTCATGTCCCTCGACTCTTATAAATGCCATCTGGTTTCTGTACAAATTGTAAGTAGTCTTTCGCTCCCTGTATTTTACGCCGGGCACCTTCAGAATTTGAGAGTATTCCAGTCAACATTGTCAAAAGCGTTCTCTAAGTCTATAAATGCTAGAAACATAGGTTTGCCTTTCCTTAATCTATTTTCTAAGATAAGTCGTAGGGTCAGTTTCACCTCACGTGTTCCAACATTTCTACGGAAGCCAAACTGATCTTCCCCGAGGTCGGCTTCTACCAGTTTTTTCCATTCGTCTGTAAAGAATTCTTCTTAGTATTGTGTAGCCGCGCCTTATTAAACTGATAGCTCGGTAATTTTCGCATGTGTCAACACCTGCTTTCTTTGGGATTGGAATTATTATATTCTTCTTGAAGTCTGAGGGTATTTCGCCTGTTTCATACATCTTGCTCACCAGTTTTGTCAGGGCTGGTTCTCCCAAGGCTATCAGTAAATCTAATGATATGTTATCTATTCCCGGGGCCTTGTTTCTACTCAGGTCTCTGTCAAACTCTTCACGCAGTATCATATCACCCATTTCATCTTCACCTACATCCTGTCCCATTCCCATAATATTGTCCTGAAGAACATCGCCCTGGTGGAGACCACCTATATACTCCTTCCACCTTTCTGCTTTCCCTTCTTTGCTTAGAACTGGGTTTCCATCTGAGCTCTTGATATTCATGCAAGTGGTTCTCTTTTCTCCGAAGGTCTCTTTAATTTTCCTGTAGGCAGTATCTATCATACCCCTACTGAGATAAGCCTCTACATCCTTACATTTGTCCTCTAGTCATATCTGCTTAGCCATTTTGCACTTCCTGTCGATCTCATTTTTGTGACGTTTGTATTCCTTTTTGCCTGCTTCATTTACTGCATTTTTGTATTTTCTCCTTTCATCAATTAAATTCATTATTTCTGTTACTCAAGGATTTCTACTAGTCCTCGTCTTTTTACCTACTTGATCCTCTGCTACCTTCACTATTTCATCCCTCAAAGCTACCCATTCTTTTTCTACTGTATTTCTTTCCCCCATTCTTGTCAATCGTTCCCTAACGCTCTCCCTGAAACTCTCTACACGCTGTGGTTCTGTCAGTTAATCCAGGTCCCATCTCCTTAAATTTCCAGCTTTTTGTAGTTTCTTCAGTTTTAATCTACAGTTCATGGATTGTACTCAGAGTCCACATCTGCCCCTGGAAATGTATTACAGTTTAAACCTGGTTCCTACCTAAATCTCTGTCCTACCATTATATCATCTATCACCTTCCAGTATCTCCAGGCTTCTTCCATATATACAACATTGCTTCGTGATTCTTGAACCAAGTGTTAGCTATGGTTATGGCATTGTGTGTAGAATATAAGAAATTGAAGAGTACGGGTAACGGGAGTGCGGTGCGCGGCGCGGCGCGGCGCACCTGGGCAGGTAGATGGTGACGGGCGCGGACCACAGAAAGCCGTCAGGCAGCGGCTGCAGCAGGTGCTGGTAACCCCCCGCCTCGGCGCGGTAGGCGGCCGTGTCTGCCGTGGTGAGCACCGCCATGTCCGCGCGCCGCGCAGAGCGCTCCAGGCAGGCGCCCACGTCCGCGCAGTCCTCGCACAGGCTGGACAGCCGCTCCGTGGTGGGGTCGCCCAACACAGACAGCACCGGCCGCAGCTCCGGCGGGAAGCCGCACGCGACTGCGCAGTTGCACACACTCTCAACTTCACGTGCAGCGCCCTCTTCGCTAAAAGTCAATTTACACTAGAGACTTTCAGGTCAGAATCGACAACTCGTTGTGGGTTCTCACGCGGTGTCTGCGTGTAAATCAAACGGCAACCGCGCCGTGAGTGAGACAGTGACGTCAACGATATATCGACTGGGTCGAGTTCTAACATTCTAAGTACGCACCAAACTGCACGTTTGCCGAAATAGGGGAAGGTGGCGTCGTCTACTAATTTCAGAAAGCGGCCTACTGTCCCTTGGCAAAGAGATTTCAGGGTGCTCTCCTCATGCAATCGAGATGGTAATTGTCCGAAGTGGCCGAGCGGTTCTAGGCGCTTCAGTCTGGAACCGCGCGACCGCTACGGTCGCAGGTTCGAATCCTGCCTCGGGCATGGACGTGTGTGAAGTCCTTAGCTTAGTTAGGTTTAAGTAGTTCTAAGTGCTAGGGGACTGATGACCTCAGAAGTTAAGTCCCGTAGTGCTCAGAGTAATTTGAACGTTTTTTGAGATGGTAATTGTGCTGCTCGCGCCCGGTAAAAATAAACAGGGGGACGTGTGTTCTCCTGACTGGGCTGATTAAAACAATAGAGGCATTGTCGAACCCAAATAATAGTGACTAGCATAACAAAAATGCGCTAGAGGATCGATGGAAGGACATTAGCAGCGAATTTATGTCAATTCAGTAAATGAAAAAAGAAATGCGATTTTTACTGGCTTCTTACAGAAGAGTGAAGAACCTCTCTCTCACAGATATCACTTCTCGGAGCTGAATGTCTACTTTGCTTACTTTTGTCTCCGTCATGACATTTGGTTCAAATGCCTCTGAGTACTATGGGACTTATCATCTGAGATCATCAGTCTCCTAGAACCTAGAACTACTTAAACCTAACTAACTTAAGGACATCACACACGTCCATGCCTGAGGCAGGATTCGAACCTGCGACCGTAATGATCAAGCGGTTCCAGACTGAAGCGCCTAGAACCGCTCGGCCACTCTGGCGGCAACCGAAGTGCGTGCCGCAACGCAAAGAAGCACAACGGATGTGTGGGTGGCAGCTAGTACATCGGGGGCGGCAGGCTGCAGTGCAATGCTGGTCTAGGCGTGCGGCAAACACCTCCACCACTCGGGGCTTGCACCGATTCAGCGAAATATGAAATGGAAAAAAAATCACAACTTCAAAAAGAAGTTGGGCAACAGAAATGATAGTTGGCAGACATCTTTATATATATAAAAGATAATTTCTATTCCAATTTCGCCCTGATGTCATAAGAGTGGCGTTGGTAGCACCACTATGAGGTTGTGAATCAGGTTTTCTTTAAATACACGCTGTAATGGCTATGAGCGTTAGTTACGACGCTGTAAATTGATATCAGTCAACAATTTCTTTAAGGCGACAAAGACGGCGTCCCTCACTGAACTTGAACGCGGTCATGTAATAGCGGTAGGAGAAGCTGTATATCCCTCCTGCTATATGGCAGAAATACCTGGTAGCAAGGAAACTATCTTACATGTTCGCTGGCAGCAGTGGTTACGAGTTTGTATGGTCGCAAGAAGACCAAGTTCCCGACGGCCACGTGGTACTACAGAGAGGGAAGACCATCGTGTTCGGCGTATGGCTCTGGCGCATAGTACTGCCTCTGCAGCAGCAGTCTGAGCAGCAGTTGGCATCACAGTGACACAACGAACCGTAATGAATTGGTTACTTCAAGATCAGCTCCGAGCCAGACAGCCTGTAGCGTGCAAACCAGTGACTTCAAACCACCGCCATTTGTGACTTCAGTGGTGTCAAGCGAGAGCACATTTGAGGGCAGGGAGAAGGTCTGTTCTGCTTTATGATGAAAGCTGGTTCTCCTTTGGTGCCAGTGATGGCTGGGTTTTGCTTAGGATGAGGCCAGATGAAGGCCTGCAACCAACCTATCTGCTGCAAGACACACTGGACCAACACCTGGAATTATGGTCTGGGGTGCAATTTCGTATGACAGCAGGAGCACTCTCATGATTATCCCACGCATCCTGACTGCAAATATTTATTTCAATCTGGTGATTCGACCTGTTGTGCAGCCATTCGTGAACAGCAATCCAATTGGATAAAGCTCGTCCACGTACTGCTTTTGTAACCCAGCATGCTCTACGGTTGACGTGTTGCTTGGCCTGCTCGATCACTAGATCTGTCTCCAATCGAGCACATGTGGAACATCACAGTCCGGTGTCATACACAAACAGCATTAACCGTCCTTGTTTTGACCTACCAAGTGCAAGAGCCATGGAACTCCGTCCCACAAACTGACATCCAGCACCTGTACAACACAATGCACGCGCGTTATAATGCTAGCAATCAACATTCTGGCGGTTAAACCGATTATTAATGTACCAGCATTTCACATTTGCCGTGACTTATCTCGTGCTTATCTTAATGTCTGATCTTGCAGTGTTAATCATAGAAATATGTTACCTAGACAAACGTATTTCCGAAATTTCATTGTTCTACAGTAATTACTGATGGTGCTGCGACTTTTTTGCTTCATTGTATTATTATTATCATTATTATTACTTGTACGAATATAAATGAAGAAAAATTCTTAAACACACCATCAAATCTTCAATAGCAGCCATTCAACGATAATCTCTTATTTCAGGGAGATAATGGTATGTGCGTGCACTTACGATTATGATTGTCAATGAACTAAGTGCTACAGATTTAGTCATTTACGTACGTCTGAGTCATCGGGAATGTACTCAGGATCCTGGTCGGAGACATCAGAATCACTAAAAACATCTTCCTTTTCTTTGACTGTGTGGCTACAATCTGGAAAAACGTACAGACGGCCCCTTAGCACCAACCATTTTACTTGTCGCTTGCCATTGTGTTACCACGGCAGGCAGCCACTAGCGTTTGCCGTGAGGCATCTTTCTGATGTCTGATGAGTAAAATTAGAACTTTTTCCTTGTGTATTACACAAGCATGCCACACAACCGTCAACACAGCCAGTTAGTGAAACCAACGTCATAAACGCGAGTTCCGATTTGCAACCAGTTGTTCAAATGGTTCACATGGCTCTATGCACAACGGGATTTAACATCTGAGGATCTGAGGTCATCAGTCCCTTAGACTTACAACTACTTAAACCTAACTAACCTAAGGGCATCACACACATCCATGACCGAGGCAGGATTCGAACCTGCGACAGTAGCAGCAGCGCGGTTCCGGACTGAAGCGCCTAGAACCGCGAGGCCACCAACCAGTTGCTGCAGCTGGCGAAATGCAGGTGACGTTTACTGGTCTGGTGGTCGTTACATATTTGCAGACTCAAAACTGGATCCACAGGACACGAAATTCTACAAACGCGAGCTTAGCAAGAAGTTAAAAGTTCGTTTGCAGGTTATCTTCAGGCGCAGCCTACGAGTTGTCTAGGCGATGACGTGCACAGGTTTTCAAAGTACTCGAAGAGCTGATAGATAAAATGCTTGTAGATAACAAGTAAGCTTTAGCTGATACTAGCGCGAGGCTAGATACAGTTGACCAGCATGTCACGGGAGCACACGGGACCAGTTCGAGAACATTTTTCCACACAAGTGACTTATCATTGGGCTCCCTCCCCCTTTCCCTCTTTGCCATGGCACACTTCCACACGCGTCAGTTTTCGCTGCTAGCTTTAAGACTCGCTCTATACAAACCTTGCACTTCGGTGCTCCTGGTGGCCCTCTTAACTTGGCGGCCCGGACAACCTCTACGAATTACGATACTTCCTGTATAGAAATCTTACAATAATGGTGGCTCTGGCGCCTCAAGTGGCGACTTGTGTCACTTGGATCTTAAAACGGCCCTGGGCAGACGAGCAAGTAGTGTCAATTCCTGAGAGAGTAGACACATGGGGTTCTACTTTGGAGCACTGACTTATCAGGTGGGGGATGTCGGAGTAGTCGTGTAGGGACATTCTGAGCAATTGTGTTAGAATGAAATCCGAACTGACAAAATAGGAGCTAAGTAACAGATAAAGTAAATATTTACTATTAAAAACAGTCTTGATCACGATTTATTTATCAAGGTGACCGGTTTCGACCACTACTGTGGTCATCTTCAGACCACTGAGTAGGAACCTCTTTCTGTTGGCGAATCACTACTTTCCCGTAATGTATTCAAAAATAAGATAAAATAAAGTCTGTAATTAGGAGTGTCACTATGGATCAGCAGGTCTCAGAACCAATTGCGACTATACCTCTGTCAGTGGCTGACAGAGCTGTTTCCACTGCAGGAGGGAGCACTAGGTGTGGGGAAGTGACAAGCATGCACAACCGGCCCACGCCGCTAATGGTCAGCCTTTCGACCTGCCGTCTGTCTGCTACTTTCGCGGTCAGCAGCACAAGCGATGGTGACAAGTGAGATTTCGAATTCTCCAATTGTCTCAGAAGTAGAATGCCGACCACAACTGAAGTCATGTACTTACCCTGAAGGAGTCACAGTGTTTCTATCAAGCTCGAACTAAGACCTCCTGGTCGGGAAGAAATGATGTGATTTTGCCTAATAGTCAACCTTCCATCCTGGCAAGTATCTATAAGTATTCTCATCCATTCTCAGGAAAAACTCGTTGGAATAAAGTAAAAAAATGCACCCTGTTAATTTTCTTCACAGTTTCAGTGTGTGGTTTAAATCAATACGCGTCAGTTCACGGCAGCAGATTAATTTATTCGGACAGCATTTGAAGTTCGAAGCGAGACTGCAGTGGCAGATTATGTGCAGTCACTGTCAGGACTTTGTGCAGCTGATAAAATAGTTACTGACGCAGTATTGGAACGACGTGCATCTGCAGAGGGTGTGATGCTCTCCGATGACTGGCTCAGGGTACGGTCCTAGTGGCGGTTCAAATCAAATCGCTCTGATTACTATGGGACTTAACATGTGAGGTCATCAGTCCCCTAGAACTTAGAACTACTTAAACCTAACTAACCTAAGGACATCACACACATCCATGCCCGAGGCAGGATTCGAACCTTCGACCGTAGCGGCCTCGCGGTTCCAGACTGACCTAGTGGCGGAAATCTGAGGTAGTTCTTTCTGCGTGAAGTCTTTTCAAAAAGCCGCCTAGACCCACCCATAGAACTGGAAGAGATGAACCTACTCCTCTGGAAGAGAATACCGAAATGGGTAAGACGACAGCTGCTGACAGTACCAGCATCGACGAGTCTCTCAAAATATTATCTTCATTAGACGATTGTCAGGAGGAGGAAACATGGCAGAGTGCCGCCGACGAGGGAAAACAGCTCAAGTAATAGACCGAAAACAGCCAAAAGTTCGCGATTAAACAATTCTGGCTGTTACTGGCAGCAGAACCAGGCAGAACAGGAAGTGGTGTCTGGACAATTCGAGATAAGAAATATAATTCTAACTACTGGCGATGTGCGCCACCACAAAATTCAGCTGACCACCTGTCACACCACCTGGGAGCACCAATGAGGTAAATTAAGAAACAGTCAGCCTACTCCCGTTGGCTGTGTTCGACGATTCAAGAAGGGAGAGTAGTTGCTCGTAGTACGGGTTAGAAGACCTCCTTGTCGAGGAGAGTCGCCTAACGGAGCAATCTAACAGAGCTCCGGGGTAGCGTTGGAGTGTTTTGGAGCTACTATGAGAATTATCATAGACACAGTTGCAGTTATATCTGCGGTTCGTGACTTGTATTTCAACGTCCTGAAGGAGAGTTGTGAAGGTAGAAGACGGAATGAAAAGTACGACAGGAGCAGAGTTGAATCCCGTTAACAGGCAGGTGCTACTTAAACTGCCTACCTGAGGGGTTACCTGATCCCAGCCAGCCCTTTATGGTGTGCCAATTATCAGTGCCGATTTCATTAAGCGCTGGCTGACTGAGCTGCGCAGATGCAGTAATAGACTGCAAGAAGCGAGGGCTGCCTTTCTGTGTTCCTCATGTGAAGGGAGTACAGGGAGGGAAGAGGGATGGGGGAAGGGCGCCCTGTGGTGGCCGCGTTACAGTTTTCTCAAATCGTGGCTGGGCCACAGGTAATGGCTGCAGGCAGGTCAGAGTGCCTTGGGATCAACAGTGAAGAAGCACACTCGCTCTCTCTCTCAAAGGAACGGGAGCCAGAAGAAAGAATACACCTTAACAGCTATGCGATTGTCTTAACCACTTGTGGTCGAAATAGGCAGAGGAGCGCGGATGCAGGAAAGAGTTGTCCCGCGGGAGGCTCGCCAGCTCATGTTGACCACGCATGGAGGGTACACAAAAACAAAAGCTCGCCTCATTCCCTCGACGATATTCGTGAAGTAGCCCTGCCAGCCAAGCTCAGAGGAAGCGTGTTTTCGAAGTTACGACCCTCTTTCGCTTTGTTAATTACTCAAACGTTTCGTACATTATGCGACCAACGGGCTACATTTAGAGAAAGCAGCTACATGAAGTCATTAAGTCCATTTTGTTCTTTTTGTATATGGGTGAATTAATTTTGTGTTCTTCCTACAGAAAATATTGATTTTCGGAAAAAATGCTACGATACGTATCTTTTCGATTACTTTTTGATTTTACTCGCACATTGAAAAGTCATCCTGCACGATACAAACATTCTGGTAAAGGGTGTTCAAAAAGTGATGCAACCTTATTGACGAATGTTTCTTTTTTGTTGTAGGTGATCCTTGTTTATGATTTGAATAAGGAAGCAGTGCACCAGTTACGTGTTTTTTCATGCTCAACACCACAAGTTTCGAGAATTAATTCACGTTGTCGCAAAATCATAAAAATAAATATTGAGATCCTTACGTGCTAATGTTGGAAAATAGCATTTTTGTCTGTCTGGTTACAGGTACTGTGCCTTCTTCAGTACGCAGAAATACATGCACACGCAAATGAATATTCAAACTGTTGGTGTGTGGAATTAAAATATGACACAAAGATATTACGAGAGCATGGCTTCATAAAGATATTGAATAGAATCAGAGGTGTCATATTTTCTGTAGATTACATAATTTACATACAATATATTTATGGAATTTGCTATAGCTATTATATATAGGAAAAGCATATGATGAAATTAATTGATTCACTATCTAGTTTGTCTAAGAGAATGTTTCTTCCTTGTTCTTTTGTGGCGTAGAAGAAGTTTCACCTTCTCCATGAAATCCATAGTATGTGATTTCTGGAAGTGATGATGCTTGTTAAGATCTTGTTCTACGTTTCTGAATGGGTGTCCAGTGCTTTTAAGTGTGCTGGTGCTGCCCATTTTGTCTGCTAGTTATGTGCGTAGTAGTTGGGTTCAGTGTTTCTAGCAATATTTTCGAAGATTAGCAAGTAAAAAAATCTCAAGTTTTATTTTGTCCGATTTTTTGATTGCATTATAACACCGAATAGAAGAGTACAGTGTAAGAGAGGTAGAACATACTGTACATGGAACCATCACACGAAATATTTATGGAAATATTTGCACTTGAGAATGAGAGTAAATTCTCGAAATGCATCGTGCAAAACATGAAAAGGTATGTAACTAGTGCAGAATCCCATTATTTAAATAATGAATGGCACAGGTGGAGGCTTTCCAAAAACATCGATTGTGATTGTAATGGAACAAGCTATGTCAGTACTTGGAGCAGAAGAGGGAGCGCCAGGACACAGGCCATCAGCCACCACTGATCGTCGATCTGCGTGATCAGCACCTCAGCAGCAGCAACAGCTTTTAGAGACACTATTCTGCGTGCCAGTACCCTGGGACCGGCCTTCGAGAAGCCTACCCGGTTAGACCGACCGCCGCGCGCCAACGGCCGATACGGTTATTACAGATGAGCTCCGTGTTGACACAAAAACGCCGCACTTCTGCAGTGTCACCACAGAGAAGGTGTATTTAAAACCACTCGTAGCCAGTCTGTCGTCGTCGAACAGCTGAGCAGTAATGTGACGGCGAGCCTGTGTTGTTTAATTTCGTATCAGTGACAGTTACCGAGCTTCGAATCTGTGTCCACCACGTGACCGTCCGGGTGAACGGGCAGTTCAGTACTTCGCCGCCTTCACGGGACTAAAGTGCAGGGGATCCGGGCATTACCGCCCCTGTCGTGGTATCGACAGGGGCTTTACGCGCTACACCACTGGGCGTGGCACAGTCTGACGTGTTGACAGCGCAGCAGCCACGTCTGGCCAGTACGCCACGGGCTGAAAAACGTGAGCCTCCCCTTCACGCAGCAGTCGCAGCATGGGCGACACCGGGCCGCAGACGCCGTGACGTGTATTTAGCCTCACTCGCTATAGAAGCTAACAGCTTCAAAGTCCAATGACTGTAAACGAACAGTAATAGTGATAATGTTGTATCTACACTCCTGGAAATTGAAATAAGAACACCGTGAATTCATTATCCCAGGAAGTGGAAACTTTATTGACACATTCCTGGGGTCAGATACATCACATGATCACACTGACAGAACCACAGGCACATAGACACAGGCAACAGAGCATGCACAATGTCGGCACTAGTACAGTGTATATCCACCTTTCGCAGCAAGGCAGGCTGCTATTCTCCCATGGAGACGATCGTAGAGATGCTGCATGTAGTCCTGTGGAACGGCTTGCCATGCCAATTCCACCTGGCGCCTCAGTTGGACCAGCGTTCGTGCTGGACGTGCAGACCGCGTGAGACGACGCTTCATCCAGTCCCAAACATGCTCAATGGGGGACAGATCCGGAGATCTTGCTGGCCAGGGTAGTTGACTTACACCTTCTAGAGCACGTTGGGTGGCACGGGATACATGCGGACGTGCATTGTCCTGTTGGAACAGCAAGTTCCCTTGCCGCTCTAGGAATGGTAGAACGATGGGTTCGATGACGGTTTGGATGTACCGTGCACTATTCAGTGTCCCCTCGACGATCACCAGAGGTGTAAGGCCAGTGTAGGAGATCGCTCCCCACACCATGATGCCGGGTGTTGGCCCTGTGTGCCTCGGTCGTATGCAGTCCTGATTGTGGCGCTCACCTGCACGGCGCCAAACACGCATACGACCATCATTGGCACCAAGGCAGAAACAACTCTCATCGCTGAAGACGACACGTCTCCATTCGTCCATCCATTCACGCCTGTCGCGACACCACTGAAGGCGGGCTGCACGATGTTGGGGCGTGAGCGGAAGACGGCCTAACGCTGTGCGGGACCGTAGCCCAGCTTCATGGAGACGGTTGCGAATGGTCCTCGCCGATACCCCAGGAGCAACAGTGTCCCTAATTTGCTGGGAAGTGGCGGTGCGGTCTCCTACGGCACTGCGTAGGATCCTACGGTCTTGGCGTGCATCCGTGCGTCGCTGCGGTCCGGTCCCAGGTCGACAGGCACGTGCACCTTCCGCCGACCACTGGCGACAACATCGATGTACTGTGGAGACCTCACGCCCCACGTGTTGAGCAATTCGGCGGTACGTCCACCCGGCCTCCCGCATGCCCACTATACGCCCTCGCTCAAAGTCCGTCAACTGCACATACGGTTCACGTCCACGCTGTCGCGGCATGCTATCAGTGTTAAAGACTGCGATGGAGCTCTGTATGCCACGGCAAAGTGGCTGACACTGACGGCGGCGGTGCACAAATGCTGCGCAGCTAGCGCCATTCGACGGCCAACACCGCGGTTCCTGGTGTGTCCGCTGTGCCGTGCGTGTGAGCATTGCTTGTACAGCCCTCTCGCAGTGTCCGGAGCAAGTATGGTGGGTCTGACACACCGGTGTCAATGTGTTCTTTTTTCCATTTCCAGGAGTGTATGAACTGTCTTTCTCTGCTGCTCCTGCTTCCATTTTTAGCAGATAACCGCTGCCGACACCTCGTCCTCGTATTCTAAAGTTTGTACCTGCCCAGGTATCCAAGGCTGCTAGCAAATACATGGGTATATCTCTTAAAATTTTAAGGACTGGTAATAAGACTTCTGAAGAAGGCCCATTTTTATAGTCTGAAACCTAGGTCAAGAGCTTTTGACTACTACCTTCTGCAACTGGTAGCTGTTTTTATTCGGTATATTACATATGCATATATGCTGATGCAGTCATACCTATGATCCTTTTTTCTTCCTTTTCATTATATTTTGGATTACTATATATCTGTCGGTCATGACGTGATTTAGAATGCGATGGATCACGTAGCTCAGTTGCAGACAGAATTAGGATCACTAAGGGAGAAAAGGAGGGAATGGTTGCGACGATGTGCACCTATTCTTGATTCTAACACTGCTTCGTTGGTCACTCCATTTCCGGTAAACCAGGGGAAGATATCTTTGTGTTTGTTGATATTTTTATAGGTTGGGAAATTAGAGCAATGATCAATACTATATACCTGAAAATTGCACCTTTCTTCCTAACAGCACAGAAACTGCGATATCGTAATGAGCAATTTTTGAGTGTAGCTGAAGTTAGCAGGAAATGCTACAGTGTATGTAATGTGCTATGAGAAATTAAGAAAGGCATAGTCGTTTGATGACTTCAGGTAAGGACTAGCAGAGAGATACAGGAGGAAAACACGTCGAAATACTATCACGAACAGCTTACGGGATATTCTAGAAACATGAGGCATCAGTAGGGGATTTTGTGGGCCGTGTTCGCAAAATTAATAACGATACGAATGAGCTCGTTGAGAGTGAGAATGCGAGTGAGGCAATATTATAGGAGGCTTATAAGATGGCGCTTGATGCCTTTTTAAACAGGGTTTACAGCCAGAAATGTCATGTAAAGTTTGTATGGAAATCCCAAAGACTCCAAATGAAGAATTAGCAACTGCTGGAGCACTAGCTGAAATTAGCGTGGTCAACAAACAAAGGGAAAAGAAAGCCACATTTAATACAGGTATCAAATGTTTCAGATGTGGTCGTACAGGTCGTATGAAGCGTAACTACAGGGAACGACAGAGTTGGGCACGTTACCGTCATTCCGAACGGAATTGCGCAAGCAAAAGTTCGCAGAGACAGGAGAGGTGGCCACAAGGCGGACCTCACAACCCGCCATTGAACGTGGCAGGGGGCGGTGTGACCACTGTACGAAGCTCCCAGTATGGGTTAGCACGGCCACCTCTGTGTGAAATCAGCGGCAGACTTTTGTCTGACCAATTACGTCAAAGGAAAGTTGTCAAAATGTTTAATGGTTTCTGTAAGGAAGTAGGAATATACTTTGTGGAGTAGATCTGAATCTGCCACCCTGGGAGATTAAGCAGCGTAGCGGGGGATCATGTTAATTCTGCCCGCATCTCGTGGTCGTGCGGTAGCGTTCTCGCTTCCCGCGCTCGGGTTCGATTACCGGCGGGGTCAGGGATTTTCTCTGCCTCGTGGTGGCTGGGTGTCGTGTGTTGTCCTTAGGTTAGTCAGGTTTAAGTAGTTCTACGTTCTAGGGGACTGATGACCATAGATGTTAAGTCCCATAGCGCTCAAAGCCATTTGAACCATTTTTTTGTTAATTCACTCGGTTTGATAGTGCTAGGATTATGAGCGTGGAGAAGTAAACTCAGATCCATGTAAAACATAACCCTATGGCTGGCAGTGACTATGAAGTCATACTCAGTTTAGATTTCCTGGTTGCGCATCAACCCAAAGTTGACTTGACGTATAGTAGAACTGCAGAGAACACAATTTCATCTTTGTTTCACGGCCGGAAAGCCATTGCTGTAGCAGCAATCATCGCAAGGACAGGTGTGGCCACCTAAACTGTGTTGACGTGGAAGCTGATCTGCTCTATGTACAGTTGAGCCTTTGCCTGAGAATGAAGAATTAGATAAAGCACGATGTTTTACGATATATAGTTTATCCTACGTATCAGAAAATGGTAGAATCAGAGTTGTGATTGTCAGCCGAACTTTAGATCTGAAGAAGTGGAGCTATCATGAGCAACTCTGACAGCCAACTTAGAAGTACTGGATGAAGATGTGTTACTTCCAGACAGTCTATGCTATGCTGGAACAATCTGCCACTATCACTGCACTGAGGAGGACAGTATCACATCTACAGAGACAGGATGAGGAGGACATGGAGAAACTGTAAGAAGAAATGCTCAGTTATTTGATCCTCCTGGACCATTGCCCGCCATGCCACTAACATACCATCATATTCCCACTGGAAATGAGTTGGCTGTCTATAAGAAGCCGTGTAGAGTTGTACGACATTTGCGAATTACCATGAAAGAGTTTATAAATCAACAACTTTAAGATGGGGTCATACAAGAGAGACCCTGATCTACACCCACTGTCACCATTCCAAAGAAATCATCAGATGTCAGTGATACATTTCGAATTTTGTTCGACTACCATTATTTAAATAAGAGAACATCTACAGATGCTTACACTATGGCTAACATAACTTAGATAAACTAGGCCAGTGTCGTTATTTTACAGTTACTTTACAATGAAGGGGCTACCATCACTTAGAGGTAACATGTTAATATTATTCGCAAACGGCATTTTCATCTCGATCTGTCCGTTATGAATACCGTTGCATATCCTTCGGGCTGAAAAACGTACCAGCAACTTTACGGTGCTGTTACACAGCATATTGCAAGGATTAGTAGCAAAGGAACATATGGTCTGTTTAGATGAGTTACCTTTTTATCTAGATATCCAGTAGCATATAAGGCATTTATGTGAAGTCTTTGATCGTTCACGCGCGGCACACTTAACATTCAACCTTGAAAAATGTCATTTTTTTTTAGCAAGAGGCCGATTACTTGGATCATATTATTGGCTAGAATAGTGTCGTGCTGATCCATGGCTTATTAACATCGTCAACAATTTCCTATCATCCACTACAGTAAAAGAATTGCACCCATATTTAGACATAGCCAATTTTTATACAAAAATCTTTTCAAAATTCGCTGAAATTGTAAGATCTCTTACCCAGTTATTGAAAAAAAGAGTAAAGTTTCAACGGTCTCCAGATTGTGTACAGAATTTGTAAAACTAATAGATTTACTTACCTATAGTTCAGGTCTCGCTTTTCCAGATTACCAAAAACAGTTTATAGTGTTGAGTGATCCTAGAAACTTTCTTTGGGGCACTTTTTAAGCCAAGAGATAAATGAACAAGAACATCCAATACCATATGCAACAAGCAAACTTAGTAAGACACGAAAGAATTATTCAACCGCTGAGAAAGAAATGCTGCAGCTAATATATGGTATTACTGACTTCCGCGCCGCGCGAGGTAGCCGCGTGGTCTCAGACGTCCTGTCACGGTTCGCGCGACTGTCCCCGTCGAAGGTTCGGGGGTTCGGGTCCTCCCTCGGGCATGGGTGTGTGTGTGTGTATGTGTTGTCCTTAGCGTAAGTTAGTTTAAGTTAGATTAAGTAGTGTGTAAGCCGAGGGACCGAGGGACCGATGAGGGGTTGGGGTTGGGTTGTTTGGAGGAAGAGACCAAACTGCGAGGTCATCGTTCTCATCGGATTACAGAAGTCAGCCGTGCCCTTTCAAAGGAACCATCCCGGAATTTGCCTGGAGCGATTTAGGGAAATCGCGGAAAACCTAAATGAGGATGGCCGGACGCGGGATTGAACCGTCGTCCTCCCGAATGCGAGTCCAGTGTGCTAACCACTGCGCCACTTCGCTCGGTGAGGGACCGATGAACTCAGCAGTTTGGTCCAAATGACTAATTTCCGCTGTTTGTATGGATGTTGTTTCAAAGTAATAACCGATCATGTGGCACTGAAATGGTTACGAGAGCGTAAAGATCAAACTAGTCGTCTCACGAGATGGGTGTTATAACTGAGTGAATTCGATTTCGAAGCAGGACACCGACTAAGTAAATCACAGAAATGCTGATAGTCTCAGCGACAAAATTCACGGCGTGGAATACTCTGGGATCAACACATAGTGTGGCCCCAGAGTGACAGCTATTCGCTAAGTAACTAAAATTCAGGCATGTAAGGCTGAGTGCTGTACAGGAAAACACGATTATCTGTACATTACCAAAAATTAAAACGTGTGATCACTGAAGTTTTCTTATGAACACAAACAACTGTTGAGTGACACGAAGTGAGAATTGTAGCCAATCTCGACACATTCATAATGATATGTTCATTGAATAGCGCGTCCCTGGAGAATTACAGGAGATACAAGGCAGCGATCGCTCAAATTCGGTCTGTTATACTAGCGGAAGAAGGGGCATTGCAGGAAAAGATTCAAAAAAGATGAAAACAGTGAAAGATAAGGTAAATACTTGTACTTGAGCCGGAACAATAAAAGAGCTCACATTTGCTTAGACATATTGTGATTTCCTCTCTTCCTAGGTGTTCCACAGCCATTACCATGGTGATAAGAATTGTGTAACAACCACTATTTACTTATATAACATGATTTCGTATACTCGTAGTTGCCTTGTGATATAGGTTAGGCTTCAAAACAAGAACTGGGAATGAACTTTAAGCAAGCTGCTCACAATATGTGACCAGTAGTGGTCATTCTATTCTGTTAGCCATTGAAATTGTAATACGATGAAGGCAACAGGCAACAGACATCAAATTGGCATAACATGTGTTGCATACTTGGATACCCCGAAGTTAACATCTCATTGGAATTGTACAAAGTAGATAGAGTAACGCCAACTACACATTCTGCACTTAAGGGAAGATTATAAAACAGGTTTCTCGTTTAGAAATCGTATTTGCATGTTGATTGTTTGCGACAAAACCATGTATTGCTTCAGGCAAAGAGGAGAACTTTCCACCATCACATGTCGGTATTTGACAGTGGCAGAATCGTTGCCTATCGAGGTTGTGGTTTACCGTTATGTGATGTTGTTCCTTATGTTGCCATGTGTGGAACTGATGGATTCAGGAGGCTCCTACTCAACGTCTTGCAGGATTTCAGTAGGCCCACACGGCTAGCGCCTGAGAGGACACACACACACACACTGTTTTTTCGCCTGTGCAAGATCGTACAGCAACGCTGTGTACCTTGATTCAGGAATGGGCTTGTTTTCTGCGGGACAGGTATATATATTGATATTGCGACAACGTTTGGGGCGCCGCAGACTGAAGTTTGGAAGGTAGGAGACGAGATACTGGCAGAAGTATGGCTGTGAGTACCGGGCGTGAGTCGTGCTTCGGTAGATCAGATGGTAGAGCACTTGCCCGCGAAAGGCAAATGTCCCGAGTTCGAGTCTCGGTCGGGCACAGAGTTTTAATCTGCCAGGAAGTTTCATTTCTATTGGGCTTTCTGTTTGTTATTGTTTTCACATGTGTTCAGCAGGCGATAAGTACCTGAGCTCTTGAGGACTCTTTTGGTTACTGAACGAAATATTCAACACATTTTTCAGTGTGGATTTTTTTATAAATACAGTGACAAAACAAATGAAAACTCTCTTTTTTGAATTGGCTTCGAGAGAAATTGCATATCTTGTGATAGCTTCTTACCGTAGAAAATGAAGGAACAAAGAAAGTATAAGCGTGATAATTGAGGCATACAGCCAGGAAAGATGTCTACATGATCTCCTAGATACTCTGTACCATGATAAGGTACGTCCAAATAGTTAATTTCTGAGTTTATTGTTTTACGTAAATGAGCATATAATATTACTTTTAATATGTGTATGTATCACATGATATATGATGATGGCATCCTCTTGGGTAAAATATTCCGGAGGTAAAATAGTCCCCCATTCGGATCTCCGGGCGGGGACTACTCAGGAGGATGTCGTTATCAGGAGAAAGAAAACTGGCGTTCTACGGATCGGAGCGTGGAATGTCAGATCCCTTAATCGGGCAGGTAGGTATCCCCGATATTATTCAATCTGCATATTGATCAAGCAGTAAAGGAAGCAAAAGAAAAATTCGGAGTAGGAATTTAAATCCATGGAGAAGAAATAAAAACTTTAGGGTTCGCCAGTGACATTGTAATTCTGTCAGAGGCAGTAAAGGATCTGGAAGAGCAGATGAACGGAATGGACAGTGCCTTGAAAGGAGGCTATAAAATGAACATTCACAAAAGGAAAACGAGGATAATGGAATGTAGTCGAATTAAATCGGGTTATGCTTAGGGAATTAGATTAGGAAATGAGACGCTTAAAGTGGTATAGGACTTTTGCGATTTTTGAGCAAAATAACTGATAATGGTCTGAGTAGAGAGGATATGAAATGTAGACTGGCAACGGCAAGGAAAGCGTTTCTGAAGAAGAGGAATTTCTTAACTGAAAACACAACAGATCTCCACTGTGCCGTCCGAAGAGCTCTCGTTTGACACCAATGAAGTCACAAATGGTAGTGGTTTGCGGTCAGTGGAACGAACGCTACACCGCGTCTGGCTTGGAGCTTTCCTTGAAGTAACTGATTTGTAATAGTTTGTTGCGCTGCTGCGATGCCAACTGCTGCTCAGATTTCTGCTACAGAGGTAGTATGGTGTACCAGAACCATACGCCAAACACGATGTTCTTCCCTCGCAGTAGTGCTACGTGGCCGTACGCTGTAAGCAGTCATGTACAGTGGGTATCTTGCTACCAAGTCTTCCTGCAATATCGCAGAAGGAACGTTCAGCTTCTCGTAGCCCTATTAAACGATTTTGTTCAAACTCAATGAGGTGTTGATGATGGCGTCGTTGTCTCCTTAAAGACAGCCCAGGCAATACTGACCTTACGACTTATTTTAGAAGAAAGATTAAGAAAAGGCAAACCTATGTTTCTAGCATTTGTAGACTTAGAGAAAGCTTTTGACAATGTTGACTGGAATACTCTTTTTCAAATTCTAAAGGTGGCAGGGGTAAAATACAGGGAGCGAAAGGCTATTTATAATTTGTACAGAAACCAGATGGCAGTAATAAGAGTCGAGGGGCATGAAAGGGAAGCAGTGGTTGGGAAAGGAGTGAGACAGGGTTGTAGCCTCTCCCCGATGTTATTCAATCTGTATATTGAGCAAGCAGTAAAGGAAACAAAAGAAAAATTTGGAGTAGGTATTAAAATTCATGGAGACGAAGTAAAAACTTTGAGGTTCGCCGATGACATTGTAATTCTGTCAGAGACGGCAAAGGACTTGGAAGAGCAGTTGAACGGAATGGACAGTGTCTTGAAAGGAGGATATAAGATGAACATTAACAAAAGCAAAACGAGGATAATGGAATGTAGTCAAATTAAATCGGGTGATGCTGAGGGAATTAGATTAGGAAATGAGACACTTAAAGTAGTAAAGGAGTTTTGCTATTTAGGAAGTAAAATAACTGATGATGGTCGAAGTAGAGAGGATATAAAATGTAGACTGGCAATGGCAAGGAAAGCGTTTCTGAAGAAGAGAAATTTGTTAACATCGAATATAGATCTATGTATCAGGAAGTCGTTTCTGAAAGTATTTGTTTGGAGTGTAGCCATGTATGGAAGTGAAACATGGACGATAACTAGTTTGGACAAGAAGAGAATAGAAGCTTTCGAAATGTGGTGCTACAGAAGAATACTGAAGATAAGGTGGATAGATCACGTAACTAATGAGGAGGTATTGAATAGGATTGGGGAGAAGAGAAGTTTGTGGCACAACTTGACTAGAAGAAGGGATCGGTTGGTAGGACATGTTTTGAGGCATCAAGGGATCACAAATTTAGCATTGGAGGGCACCGTGGAGGGTAAAAATCGTAGAGGGAGACCGAGAGATGAGTACACTAAGCAGATTCAGAAGGATGTAGGTTGCAGTAGGTACTGGGAGATGAAGCAGCTTGCACAGGATAGAGTAGCATGGAGAGCTGCATCAAACCAGTCTCAGGACTGAAGACAACAACAACAACAACAACATCACCTTAATTGGTGAAAGTACAACGATTGTTTGATTTGGTTGCATCTTTTCTATTATTTCAGAATGCCAGCAAGGATAGTGTTGAGAGAATAGCTAAATGTGCCGTCCGCGACCAGTTAGGACTGTAAAAGCCGTTTTTCATCTTTGCTGTCTCGCTATTGTACTGAGCTGAATAAGAGAGACAGAGGAGTGGCACAGACAAGATAAATGAGCACAAACCGAGTGTGTAGTGCTTCTGTCATTACTGTGCCAGTTCCGTGGATCCCGTCATGTAAAGCAATACCAGTTTGTCGAAACAAGACATATGTATTCTTAGTTCCTCAATTCCTGTGGATCTTTGGACCTTAACTTCTTCATTAACAGGGGTATATGCCTCTGCCTTCATCCTTCTTCCTAGGCAATATCGAACCTGATTCCTACACCTGGCATTACGTCTTTATTCTGCCCTTCTCATAACGACTACGGCGACCACTGCCACGGCAAGTGCTACATACATAACTGCATGCTCGATGTCCAAAATGCTGTCAAGCTTATACTTAATCATTTTCTTGTCCCAGCGCGACATAAAACGTACAGTTTTGTCCATAACTGTATATAATCATAACGTAATTTCATTCTAGCTACACAGTATAAAAGAAATTGTTTAATAAATACGAACCTAGACCTCACAGAAGTTTCAATACAAATAAACTTTGACATCCAGCGATTTGGCTAAACAAGTCTGCGGTTCCGAATATGTCCCCTTTGGGCGCTGCTGCGAACTTACACTTTTGGTGTTTCGTGTAATGGGGACAACGAAAAAGTTGTCAGTCCCAGACTTGTACTCTAGGGGGCGCTGATGCACGCTTGTATACGATTGGCGTGTTGGGTAAAATCGGTTTTAGGCTGTAACCTCTATTCTAGGTCTCCAGGACATTATTTTTCAAATAGGCTCTGTAAGCAGAAGAAACTAACGATCAAAGTCCGAGACAATTTATTGGACTGTTCAATTAAGCAAAACAAATTCTCCAAGTATAACACCAACATACAACAGTGATCCGTCTTTGAATCACAACTACATACAAGAATAATATAGAAAACAACTGAAATAATTTCCTACTAGTCTCCGCCAGAGACTTCTCCGATATACCAAGCCTAATCCAGAGATCAGCAAGAAGATCCAAGCCAGGATTCCGGGGCGGCAGCTATCCAGGTGTGCTGGCGGTCGATGAACTGCCGCGCTTCGGCGGATGAGTACCCCGGAACTATTTTCCATGACGTGGTTTGAAATGTGAAATTAGTTCTGAGATCTGCAACGACCTCTTCCTTATGTTTATGTGGGCCAGTAGTGGCCCCTGGTGGCTGCAGGTGTCTTTGCTGTGGTGTTGTTGTTGTTGTTGTTGCTGTTGTGGCCATTCATCAATATTGCCTGTCGGTTGTGTAGTGCTTCAGTGCGCCTGCAAAGCCGGCAACCCGCGGCTGCAGGCTGTCAGTTTGGTTGCTGATACTGTAGGCGCCGTGATGTCTGGTGGAGAAGGCCACAGCAGGCTGCGTGCTGCCCTTGCTGTCCTGACCTATCTCCAAATAGAGGGTGCTGTTCTCTAGGGCTGACATCCATTTAAAACTTCTGTGATTGGTTGCCGAGGGACTTGCATGCCAGGACTCACCAGCCGATTGATGAGCTCTGCTGTAGATTTAATTGATTGGCTGAGGGGAGTTACGGTACTTAGATTTGAAACAGCACGGAATGGTGTACTGGTACCTGTAATCCAAGATCAGTTGCATTTAGTGGGCAGTCGGGTTAGAGCCATTCTTGCAAACGGAAGTGGCAGCGCTTTGTACTACATTAAAACTCTCCTCCCTCTGATCACCTAATAATGTATTCTTTCCCACTATACTGCATATGCAGAATAAGTAGCGTTTTGTTATTTGCTGCACTTCCTTGTATTGTAATTTTAGTGTCCAGCAGTGTGCAACGTATTTTTTAATTTTAACAGTTACGGCCTGGGAATGAGCAGCGTAACTTTATTTCCCGCGTCGAGACTAGAGCTAGAGCCGCCCTAGGGACGGTAAGCTGGAGCGTGCTTACATGAGCGGTTGGCGCGGCGCAGCAGGTCGGGCAACCCGGTGAGCAGCGGCTGCAGCGGCGGCCGCAGCAGATGCGCCAGCAGCGCGCTCTGCAGCGCAGCGCACAGAACTACGCAGCCGAGCGTCCAGCCTGCGAGGGGCCGGCCGCGCCACGGCGCCCCCACCACCAGGCCCGCGTACATCAACGCCGCCTCCCACACCGACCCTGGGAAAACACGTGGCTGGCGAGGACGTGTTTACGAAAAGACATAAGAAACACACGAAGCAATATCCGTGCACTTTATCTTGTTATGTATGTTGGAGCCTGTATAGGATGAAGAGGGATCATCTTGCGTTGCCAAAAACATGATTTGAATTTTTTATTGCCCCGTCGTATTTACGTGAAATTTCAGGCAGGCAACGCAGCCCACAGGTACTAAACATGTCTGACTGAAATCGTAAGGTTTAATTGCAACGCCGAAGGAGCTGTACAACGATGCATGCATTACATGATCAAGTGCTTACTGCACATAATGGCTAGTAGTTCGTTAACCAATGTTACGAATCTCGCCTAGAAAACACGGACCTCCTATTTACGAGAGAAGCACCTTAACAAGAATGGCAACAAATGGAATAAAAATTACGGACATGTGCCTCTTTTAACAATAATTAATGTAGTTGATTTGTAAAAGTCAGCATTTCTGCACAATCGATGCTTGAAGGTTAACTAATTTAAAGACAGCAGAAGCACAGACCAATGAAGAAACGATGTACAGAAACAGAAAAGAAAGAGAGACCTTAATTCAACGAGCTACCGCTCATTTCAGGTACGAATTGATACAGCTTTATTTAGATCCATAATAAACATTAGTGTTGTAGACAATAATAAAAGTTTCTTGTTGGTGTCTAGACGTGCCACTTACGAGAGACGGTGACACAGTTCTCAATTGCAACATCTTAGCACAATTGCAAATTGTGACGTATCGATAGCGATATATTCGTCCCTGACCTTGATTCGTCGGGTAGAAGTGGGGGTGTGCGTTTGTTCGAATAATGAAGAAGTTGCACAAAGGATAGGATAACGGAGAGGGGGAGATGGGCATCTAGTACTGGGATAGGGTGCGACGCTAACAATGAGGAAGTAGTGCGTAGTGGCTAGTGGGAATGGTAGAATGGAGTTGCACATATAGAAACCGCCGAAGTGGAAATAGTAATTGATTTCTGGAAGAAAAAAAAATTATGAGTCAGTTCTTGTCTAGGAGAAGGATTTTTTGGCTCTGGAAAAGAGAATGCGTCGATCGAAAATGATTATTATAAATTCGAAAACTATATAGGTATAGGGTCTTGACATGACTGAGTACCAGCATTAGAGATGAAGATACAGTCTTTGGTGTCCAAGTTCAAAGAAAGTATAGTAACTGTGTTGGCATTCGACGTGCAGGGACAGTCAGTGATATTAAATCACCAAGTACAGAATTTCTTAAAGCGTCACCTTTAGTAAAGGGTATTTGCAACAGCGATCCACGGATAGTGGACATGAACAGGAATAGTCAACGTCATAGCGGCTCATAGAGGTAAGAGCCAAACGGAATGCTTGTGAACAGCCGAAAAAGTTGTAGTTTATAACTAGATATTCGTAAACACTTCCGTGCGAGCAGTAAGTCCAAGTAATATATAGGAAGTTGAAAGCTAAGACAGCAATAGCAGAGCGGTATAGTCTACAGTCTACACGGTACAAAATGGTTCAAATGGCTCTGTGCACTATGGGACTTAACTTCTGAGGTCATCAGTCGCCTAGAACTTAGAAAAAC
This sequence comes from Schistocerca gregaria, assembly GCF_023897955.1. NCBI lineage: Eukaryota > Metazoa > Arthropoda > Insecta > Orthoptera > Acrididae > Schistocerca > Schistocerca gregaria. Next base: position 526,743,385 of record NC_064921.1, read on the forward strand.
TTAAACCTAACTAACCTAAGGACATCACACACATCCATGCCCGAGGCAGGATTCGAACCTGCGACCGTAGCGGTCGCGCGGTTGCACACTGCAGCTCCTAAAACAGCTCGGCCACCTCGGCAGGCCTGCACGGTACATTAACACTGTAGTAGTACAAGTAGGATGATTCCGTGATCATGTTACAATTTTTTAGGTATGACGGAGGAGAGGAAAGGTGCCAATTAGAGGTAAGCGACCCTCATCCAGAAACGAAAGGGTCGAAAATTATAAATGAAAATCGTTCTGGCACCTCTTACAGAGGAATATACGTACTGGTACTGCTGTTGCTAAGATTGTAGGGTAGGCAGTCCCGACGAGCATTCTTATTCGCCAACGGGTGTGGTTCCAACCTCTTACTTTGGACTGACGATTCTTGTACACCTGTATCAGACGTTCGGTGAGAAGTGGATAGCCAGAGGAGGTCCTGTTTCGTGGCCAGCAGGTTCACCTAGATTTCTCCGGGACCATGTGAAAAGTCTTGTGTTCGAGGCCATTATCAAGACTGAAAAGGATGTTCAGGCAACAATTCTCGCTCCCTACGATAATGCTGAAACGATAACAGGGATATTAGAATGGGTACAACAGAACTTTTTGCGGCTGATGTCATGCCCGCACTGACGCTGGAGGGCACCATTTTGCACAAATGTTCTAAGTGTAGCAGCTACTGAAACTTGGGCAAGTAAATGGAATTCATTATTTATATACCGTAAAGTTAGGATTGTTGGTCTCTCTGACATCAAGTATTGTGTCCCATTTCTAGACCTTCAACAGGGGAACTTTTCTAAGCGTATTGGGGCAGTCAGCGAGTATTATGTACGTCATGATCAAGGTCGGAAGTTAGGGCCCTTAGTTTGAGTGCTGTGCGAGGCTAAGGAGGAACTGGAGTAGATTTTCCCTTGTAACTTTCGACGCAGTCATTGCCGGACTAGGGTACCTTAATTCAAATTGATACATTTATCCTTCTTCATTATCCCTGAAGGTTTCTAACACCATCACGGAATCACCCTCTATACACGTAAGAGCTCTGCTGCTGGTGGTTGCTCCTTCATCTCTGAGTGCCAGTCTCAGGATTAGTGTACTTGATGCTCCTCGGGTGGGCAGGCCAAGTGTTTCACAGCAGTCACTGTACTAACGTACCCTATGCAACTGGGACACAGCCAACATAAGTACCGGCTCTGAAGATTTACCTTCGGAGTTGCAAGAGAGTTCAAATGGCTCTGAGCACTATGGGACTTAACATCTGAGGTCATCAGTCCCCTAGAACTTAGAACTGCTGAAACCTAACTAACCTAAGGACTTCACACACATCCATGCCCGATGCAGGATTCAAACTTGCGACCGTAGCGGTCGCGCGTTCCAGACTGAAGCGCCTAGAACCGCTCGGCCACTCCGGCCTGCCATCACAGTGTGTTTCGTGCATTTCTCCAAGCAGTATCTGTAGCCTAGCAGTCGCGCGGCTCCGGACTGAAGCGTCTAGAACCGCTCGGCCTACAAGAGAGTAGGTACCGTAGATTTATAGGTTTTGGTGATACCATACGAACATTTTACTAAGGCTCACTTCTCTTTTAGTCTCTGGAAGAAGCAGCAGCTAGCCGTGTCGGTGCTAATGAGCTGCTACGGCTGCCAGAGCAGGTAGCTGGACGGTAAGTGATGAACTATCAGATCGTTCGTCCATACCTGAGCGTCGTATCAGGCGGTGTAGTAAGGAGACCGCCACGACACTGAGTGCCAGCGCTCCCCAGCTGGACGCGCTGAAGCAGGACACGAGGCCGCGCCAAAGTGGCGCCGCGCGCGGCGACGGCGCGAACCACTGGCTCGTCGTCCAGTGGTACGGGTACACACAGTCCCAGTTGTCCAGAGCACCGGCTAGCTGTAGGGAAAGCGCAAGCAGCTGATATTTTTCCTTCACTCACGCGATTACCAGAAACCTAGCACATTGCATGACTTCGCTGACTGCAGAAACGGTCGTATATTGTCCATTTTACGAAGGTGGTTTCGAAGATAAGTTTTGTTTCGTCCGGGATTTTTATTCATTAAGTAAAAATACGATAACTCAAACATGAACAAGGGTGTTCAAAATAGTCACTGCAGTGGTATTAGGCAGCTACCTGTTCAAAAATGGCAACAAGCCGAATCATTTACAAACCGGAACTCTTCAGAAGAGCTGCTGTTTCCTCAAAAGTGGAATTTTGTGTTTTGATGTAAATGTTTAGAGGATCTTCGTGGATAAAATTTGGAAAGGTGTGGTAAGGTCTTATGGGACCAATCTGCTTAGGTCATCGGTCTCTAAGCTTACACACTACTTAATCTAACTTAAACCATCTTACGCTAAGGTCGACACACACACCCATGCCCGAGGGAGGACTCGAACCTCAGACGGGGGAAGCCGCGCGGACCGTGACAAGAAGCCCAAGACTGCGCGGCATCTTCGTGGATGTGACTTCATCAGAAACAGGAAAAAGATAATGGTATTATCGCTTAATGTCTCATCGACGGCTGTTACAGAACACTAACATGAAGACGACAAGGATTTTAAAGGGAAGCTATCTTTTTTATTGTGCTATGGCGATATGTGCCTTAAGGCCTGGCCAGACAGAAACTGGCCTGCCGCTGCGACGGACGGCGCAGCGGGAGGCCGGGCCCGTCAGCGGCCAGGGACGCCACACAGGCAACGGCCGGCCGCAGCGACTCTTGATGCGTCAGCTGTTAACACTGTGGAAGGGGCCGAAGCCTATTATTAAGCTTGCATGCGTAGCGCGATTGTTTTGGCGTTAGACGATTTGGAAGCTTCACGTGGGACACGTCATCTTTGTACAAGTCCATTCTTTTACTATTTTTAGTGCAGAAATGAGTAGCTCGCAGTAGCGATACGAAATGACACCATGAAGAGGAGGTGTTGGTTGCACTACATTAATAGCAAGAGAGAAAGCTTAGGAAAATACCGTCGTCTGTGTATTGATCTAGAGTCTGACGAAGATAGGTTCTTCAAATATTTTCATATGTTTCGAGGAACTGCATCGCCTGATTAAAAGGTAGCTCCGAGAAGTGCGCAACGAACTGGAGAAAGCGAATTGATACAAGGCACAGACTAGCCATTTGTATGAGGTAAGTTTTACCATTTGTGGCCTCTTTGTGCATCAAACAGAAGTTATATAAATTATTCCATTTCAGTTTTGCTGTATCATATGAAAGGATCGGCGGAAGAAAGTGATATCCCACACCGTAGTTACGAGTGGAAATTTATCTTCAGTATTTACGAATGCAGCAAACGATAGTAACATCCAGTTTCGTATGTCCCGCTAGAGAGAACTTTCTACTTAATAGATTGTTTTGTTGCATTGTATTCATAACATTATCATTGAATTTAAACAAACATATCTTTGGTCGTTAACTTATCTATTCGTTCTATCGGCATAATTTATTTTAATCTTTTCCAGATACTTGACTGCAGGCGACAATCACCAGATCATAGCTTTTTCTTTTCGGTTAGGACGTTCAACGGTTTCAGAAATTGTGAAATAAGAGTGCCAGGCTTTATGCACGTTTCTACTGCCCAAGTATTTACCTACTCCTACAACAGAGATGTGGAAGAAATCTGAAGAAGGGTTTCTAGAACTTTGGGGGTTTCCGAAGGGCCTTGGAAGCATAGACGGAAAGCTTATCAGGTTAAAATGCCCGAAGGATAGTGGATCCCAGTTCTTCTGTTACAAACAATTCTTTTCGCTGCTGCTCCTGGCGATCGTTGATCCATACTACGAGTTTACAGTAGATGATATTGGACGTTATGGACGTCACAGAGACAACACTATTTCTGAGAATTCAGCTTTCTATCAAGAGTATAGCGAGGGCAAAAGTATTCTACCTCCAAATCAGGATCGCGTGCATCATACAAAAAGTTGTATTGGCTCACCTCCTCTATAAGTCTTTCTGTGTCCATGATGCATGCACTACGAGCTGCAAGACAAATACCGCTTCACGCCGCCGCTTCCAGTGTGACCTCAGAGCGCTTGAGTGCGCCAACGGAGGCAAGCAGCCGCTCCGGCTTGCGCCGAATCTGTAATCCGTGAACCCGGAGGCGGCCGATGCGTCAGTGCCGCACCCTGTGTGGCCGCCACCATTCAGTAACGTACGCCGCATTCTGTCTGGCCAGGCCTTATCCGCCTTACAAGAGACAAAGTCTAGACGAGCACACTAACGAAGCTTTCTCCTCACGAATGCGAGTTCACTTTGTCATCTCACCCAATGATATCAGGAGACTCCTCAGAAACAGCAGTCTGTGACACAAGACTTTGTCTTCAGGGAAAGGCCAGCATAGAGGTAATCTTGTGAGGTAACGGGCGAGTTGCGGCGCCCTGAAAATATTCTGAGTTGGCGCGGACGCACGGGCCGGTTGGCAGGCTTACCGCGTGGTGCCGGACGTTAGCCGGGCAAGCGCATGGTGCAGGCCGAGCACGTGGTTGGGCATTCCTTAGAGACGCTGCGTCAATGAAAGAGACTTGTACGCCGAGAACGCCAAAGATGGCGGACTTTGTGAAACCATCATAGCAGACATTTCACAGTTCGTATAGAAATTAATAACAGCCAGATGAATCAGGACTCCTCAAAAAGAAACATGTACATTACTATTATTTGCACCATGATTCTGATGGTGTAATCAGATTTTCAATATCTTTATTAGTTTAAAGTAGTATCTGACGATAAATTATACAAGTAACACCCAGCATCGAATTTCCAAAATCTAAACTGTTCTTCAGATTTTCTCAATCGACATGTCTTTAGAAAGCTATTAGTGTAAACCTAAATTGGTATAGATTACAGGGATGTAACTTGAATAGTAGATAAGCTGTTGGCGGTCAAAGTGGCCGATTACTATCGATCGCGTCAGGTCATAAGTATTCCACAGTGACACGAAAAAAAACGGTAGCAGAATGCTTACAAATATATTTATTAGTCTATGTCTTTGTTTATGTCCGATATATACTATTCGTGAAGAAACTGGTTAAATATTTAGTGTGTTTTAGAAAGCACAGAGACACTAGGCTACTGGCCTATCTTATGTTCTTTTCCTTTGATATATGTTTATTTAATTTGTTTATGTATCTAATAATGTGTGTTAGAGCGTGTTTATGGTCCAGCGATACGAATATTTATTTAATTTCAAGTTATTTAAATGTAAATCCAGTATTTAGAATGTGTTTCATTATGTTTGTGTGGATACTTTGGCTTGGAGACATGGAGGAAGCGCTCTAGCCAATCACAACACTCTTTACTAAGAGAGACGTATGGAGGCTGGAGAGGAGCATCGTTTCCGGGGAGGACACGGTGAGTTTGGGAGAGAGCGGCGTGAGGTACGGCACAGGACACGGGAGGTGCTGGAAGCGACGCCTCGACGGACGCACAGTCGGCGGAAAGACTTGGACACTGGAGTGGTTTGCTCGTGGTCGCGGCAGATAGAAATACTTTGGAGTGCCGGCTTGTGCACTTGTGAGATTTCCGTGGGTTCTACAGGGAAGCCGAAGTGTGCGTTTACAAGTGAATATCTCATGAGCTGTGTTGTTGTTCATAACTAATTACGTGCTGTAGGAATCTGTTGTTTCCCTGTTACTCTACTTATATTTTATTTAATTGCTGGAACATCGATACCAATAAGTGTTTTGCTGAAATATACCGCATTCTCAAAAGTACTTCTACTATCGTACTCATCATTTAAAGTCGTTAAGATAGTAACTGCAGATTTTATTTAATTGCAATCTTTCATTTATAAATTTCTATATTAATTCGCAATTGCCGAGTGACAAGAACCTTTGACCATTCGATTCATGTGTGTATTCATGTTGTGTACTGTAGACTCAGTACTATTTGGCCTGTAATGCGGCAACTACGTATGCCAGCCCCTAGACAACGAAAGCAGCCAAAACTTTTAATACTTCAACACTGAGTCAGAGGGTTCGTAGTTGAGGGCCACCTGATCATCTCATATTTTCTGTTGTAAAAGCCCGAAATCTCAAATCAGAATTGCTGAAATGAAATTGCTGAGCTTCAACACACGACTCCAGCGTTGTCGTGGTGTGTACAACTGTCGACTCGCCTTCGTCTTTTGCATCGTCAAGAGAAGCCGCAACAGTGCTAGCAGTCCTAGTAGTCTGTTGTCGCACTGTCCGAGTAAATTCTTGACTTGCTGCAAACCTGATCAAGGTATATGACAGGGCTGCATGGTACTTCACGGTGACGCGAACAATATATCTGTCCTCTCGGGCGCTAGTCGGGTAAGGCCATACAGGTCCTGCACACCGATGACTATGGCCCTCCTGATCCCATTGATTCCATTTTCACGTGACAGTTGTGGGATGCTGACCAACGCGAGCAGCAGTATCGCGAATCGATAAGCCTCAGACTTGGGAGATCACGATCCTGTCGTTATCAAAATGCAACATGTGCCGATAGTCGTTTCCCCTCCTTACATCAGGCACAACACTATTTTCTCGTAATCAACCTTAAAGTGGGAGTTCTAAATGAGAAACGCACTACATTGCACTAATTATGTACAGAATGTAGATGGCACAATTCTGTTGATTTCGTGCGCATGGGTGTTGAAATGCTTTTCATTTGCTTATCCAAGCGTGTAGTACACCTAATGCTAATTTCCAATTTATTACATGCCGCCTTAACTGTGTTGCAGTTTTAATGGCTAGAATTGTACTGTTAATCTCTTTCGCTTTTGATGGGATTGAGCATTCGTAATTCGATTACTCGGAGAAGAAAAGAAAAAATTGAAAATGAAAATGGTTTAGTGTTTGGTAAATTGATTTGTCTAAAACTAAGAAATAAAAGTGCATTAGAGAAAATTAGACGCGCCTCTGAATGATGCTCCAGATCATGTAGACTACTATAGCTGAGATGCTCAAATTTTACTGCCATATGGAGATCAATGAGTGAAATTGCACCAGACAGATATCCTCCAGTAGGGGACCGTGTTGTATCTTGGAAAACGTTTCAGAGTTTCTGTTACCCTGTAACAGAAGTTTAATGTATTTTCTTATTTCATTCTAAAATGATAGCATTCGCTTTTTGCATGCTGCAGTCTCTTCCTGAAGCTACAAAAATTGCTTTGGAAACGTAAGGTTTTTCCCAATGTCAAAAACTATACCAAGCTATAGCATGGTCATGTACGTAGGAACGAATATTCTGTTCAAAGTTTAAAATGTTATAACCGAGAAAATCTTGCCGGCATTGTACAGGTTGGGGCACATAGAAGGGGCCCGCAGAACGGAGTTCCAAGGTACAAAGAAACACAGCAGAGGAGAGAAAATACAATACTAACCTGATTATACCAGATGCTGAAAGTGACCACCATTCATCTCTTGGTACTTTTGGGCCTGTTCACCTAGTTTCTGAAGGTGGATCGAAGCTGTGGATCGAATTGCTGTAATCTCATAGGAAATGTTCTGCTGGGGCTATTGAAGTCTATTAAGGGAATTGCAATACACCTTACGCGTGAGGGCTCCCCACAAAAAGTAATCGCACATTGATAGATCACGTAATCTGGTTGGCTAGCTAGGGCCGCGACAAGACTGACCTCTGCTAACAATTTTGTGAGGAGTGAAGATTGTGTAAATGTGCTCTAAGGTTCGGCCGGCTGTATGGGAAGTTCATCCTGTAGGAAGTAACTGTAGGTCTTTTCCTCCTCCGTTAATAATATATTTAATAGTCTACGGCTTAAGTTATTACTCTACTACACACTAATAATCAGTAAATGAAAGCAAATCAAAAATAATATTATCAAAGACCAGTTACAAATTAAAAATAATTTGAAGTAGAAGCTATAGGCAGCCAACACTAATTTCCACTTTCCTGACATGGAAAGTTATTAAGATATTAGAGAAAGTCAATTCATTTACAAATGTGTGGCAGCAAATATCCTCCGATCTCAGATACAAGATGGTGAAAGGCTGACGAAATATGGCTTAAGCCTCCACAAGCTATGTAGCTAATTTTAGAAATATGCAGAATATGCAGAATTTAACTCAAAACAGAACTCTGTAACTGAAGAATTAACAATATCGTCCAAACAGCTTTAATGAATTATGTAGTGCTTAAATATCAAGAGCTCATAATATTTATAAACGTTGTACAAAACACAGCCTGATGCCTCATAACAACAAAGACATTAGAAAATGCCGGACACTACTT